>NC_090326.1:6779364-7107623 GCF_035084215.1 Heptranchias perlo | reverse complement strand
GAGTGACATGTGCAATTTTCCAATCTAGAGGGACAGTTCCTGAATCTAGAGAACTTCAAAAGATTATAGTTAGGGCTTCTGCAATGTGCTCACCTACTTCCTTTAAAACCCTGGGATGGAAACCATCTGGTCCTGGGGATTTGTCACTCTTTAGTGCTATTATTTTCTTCATTACTGTTGCTTTACTTATGTTAATTTTATCGAGTCCCTGTCCCCGATTCAATATTAGTTTTCTTGGGATTTCCAACATGCTATCCTCTTTTTCTACTGTAAATACTGACGCAAAGTAATTATTCAACATGTCCGCCATTTCCCCATTGTCAATGACAATATCCCCATTTTCAGTTTTTAAGGGGCCAACACTGCTCCTGACCACCCTCTTTTTCCTACTATAACTATAAAAGTTCTTTGTATTGGTTTTGATATCCCTTGCAAGTTTCTTTTCATGCTCTCTTTTTGTAGCTCTTACTATCTGTTTTGTGACCCTTTGTTGATCTTTGTATCTTTCCCATTCGTCAGGACCTGTGCCATTTTTTGCCTTTTTGTTTTTTTTTTATTCGTTCACGGGATGTGGGCGTCGCTGGCGAGGCCAGCATTTATTGCCCATCCCTAATTGCCCTTGAGAAGGTGGTGGTGAGCCGCCTTCTTGAACCGCTGCAGTCTGTGTGGTGAAGGTTCTCCCACAGTGCTGTTAGGAAGGGAGTTCCAGGATTTTGACCCAGCGACAATGAAGGAACGGCGATATATTTCCAAGTCGGGATGGTGTGTGACTTGGAGGGGAACGTGCAGGTGGTGTTGTTCCCATGTACCTGCTGCCCTTGTCCTTCTAGGTGGTAGAGGTCGCAGGTTTGGGAGGTGCTGTCGAAGAAGCCTTGGCGAGTTGCTGCAGTGCATCCTGTGGATGGTACACACTGCAGCCACAGTGCGCTGGTGGTGAAGGGAGTGAATGTTTAGGGTGGTGGATGGGGTGCCAATCAAGCGGGCTGCTTTATCTTGGATGGTGTCGAGCTTCTTGAGTGTTGTTGGAGCTGCACTCATCCAGGCAAGTGGAGAGTATTCCATCACACTCCTGACTTGTGCCTTGTAGATGGTGGAAAGGCTTTGGGGAGTCAGGAGGTGAGTCACTCGCCGCAGAATACCCAGCCTCTGACCTGCTCTTGTAGCCACAGTATTTATATGGCTGGTCCAGTTAAGTTTCTGGTCAATGGTGACCCCCAGGATGTTGATGGTGAGGGATTCGGCGATGGTAATGCTGTTGAATGTCAAGGGGAGGTGGTTAGACTCTCTCTTGTTGGAGATGGTCATTGCCTGGCACTTATCTGGCGCGAATGTTACTTGCCACTTATGAGCCCAAGCCTGGATGTTGTCCAGGTCTTGCTGCATGCGGGCTCGGACTGCTTCATTATTTGAGGGGTTGCGAATGGAACTGAACACTGTGCAATCATCAGCGAACATCCCCATTTCTGACCTTATGATGGAGGGAAGGTCATTGTATGCCCTTTCCTTACGCCTTATACTGTCCCTTAGCTCTTTAGTTGTCCATGGCTGTTTTTTTTGGCAAGTAGAGTTCTTGCCCCTCAGGGGTACAAACCAGTTCTGTATCATGTTAAATGTTTCTTTAAACATTTCCCACTGATCCTCAGTCATTTTACCCATTAACAGATTTGCCCAGTTTACTGTGGACAATCTCTGTCTCATCCCATTGAAGTCGGCCTTACCCAAGTCTAGAATCTTAGCAGCTGACTCACTTTTTTCCCTTTCAAACACAACATTGAACTCGATCATGTTATGATCGCTTTTGGATAGATGTTCACGCACAGTTAAGCTGTTAACTAAATCTGGTTCATTACTCATTACTAAATCTAGTATGGCTTGCCCCCTTGTTGCCTCTAGGACATACTGCTGCAGAAAACTATCCCGAACACACTCAAAAAATTCACTACCTTTCTGACAGTTGCTAGTCTGCTTTCCCCAATCTATGTGAAGGTTAAAGTCCCCCATTAAGACCACTATGCCTTTCTTACACGCTTGTCTAATCTCTGCATTTATACAATCTAGCACTTCAGAGCTGCTGCCAGGGCTCCTATACACAACTCCCACTATAGTCTTAGATCCTTTCCTATTTCTCAATTCACCTCATAAGGTCTCTGTTGGCTGCTTACCTCTCGTTATATCCTCCTTTATCATTGAATTGATTTCATCTCCAATCATTAAGGCTACTCCTCCCCCTCTTCCATTTTCCCTGTCTCTCCTGTAAACTTTATAACCCGGTATATTTATTTCCCAATCCTGACCATCCTGCAGCCATGTCTCAGTAATAGCTATCATGTCATACCCTCCAATTTGAATTTGAACCTGTAGTTCATTTAATTTATTCATTATACTCCGTGCATTTGTATATAGAACTCTTAGTTGGGCCACACACCCTAGCCTGACCTTCAGCTTTGATGCTGGGATAATCGCCTTCCAGTTTTCACTTTATCTGTAGTGTCTAAAGTACACTTTCTTTCTGCTGCTCTACGCTTTTCCCTTTCACTTTTTCTTGAACAACTGTTTGTACTATTTGTATTGTAAATTTCCCCTGGGTCTTCCCCTCTCTTGCTACTTTCAACTTTACTCCCTTCTGACTCCCATCCCCCTGCCACTCTAGTTTAAACCTTCCCCAACAACACTAGCAAACACCCCCGCGAGGACATTGGTCCCGGTCCTGCTCGGGTGCAACCCGTCACGCTTGTACAGGTCCCACCTTCCCCAGAACTGGTCCCAATGTCCCAGGAATCTAAATCCCTCCTTCCTACACCATCCCTGCAGTCACGCATTCATCCTGTCTATTCTCCTGTTCCTATACTCACCAGCACGTGGCACCGGTAGTAATCCTGAGATCACTACCTTTGAAATCTTGCTTTTTAATTTATCTCCTAACTCCTTGAATTCACCTTGCAGGACCTCATCCCTTTTTTTACCTATGTCGTTGGTACCGATATGGACCACGACTACTGGCTGTTCACCCTCCCTCTCCAGAATGCCTTGCAGCCGTTCCGTGACATCCTTGACCCTAGCACCAGGGAGGCAACATACCATCCTGGAGTCACGTTTACGGCCGCAGAAACGCCTATCTGTTCCCCTTACAATTGAATCCCCTATCACTATAGCCCTCCCACTCTTCTTCCTCCTCTCCTGTGCAGCAGAGCCACCCGTGGTGCCCCGAACCTGGCTCTTGCTGCTTTCCCCTGATAAGCCATCTCCCCCAACAGTATCTAAAGCGGTATATCTGTTTGAGAGGGAGATGGCCCCAGGGGACTCCTGCTCTACCTGCCTGGTCCTTTTACTCTGCCTGGCGGTCACCCATTTCCTTTCTGCCTGTGTAATCTTTACCTGCAGTGTGACCACCTCACTGAACGTGCTATCCACGATAGTCTCAGCATCACGGATGCTCCACAGTGAATCCACCCGCAGCTCCAGCTCCGAAATGCGGTTAGCCAGTAGCTGCAGCTGGACACACTTCCTGCACACATGGTCACCAGGGACACTGGCAGTGTCCAGGACTTCCCACATAGTGCAGGAGGAGCATATCACAGGTGCGAGCTGTGCTGCCATGACTTGCCTTAGATTTACCCTGCGTTCACCTCTCAGACTCTCCTCCCGCTCTAGGTCTCTCCTTTTATACTGTCCTCACCTCTCGGACTCTCCTGCCTCACCTGTGATGTCGCACAGTAGTTTTCTCTTGTTGCAGGTCTGCTGCTGCTTCTATCCCCACTCTCAGTCTTCGGCTGCTCAGGTCCGCCGCCGCTCTGCGGAAAAAGTTAGGAAAAGCAGCACCTCCTTCCCCCACTTCACCAAACTCCCACTCTTACCAAACCCTGAAGTGATCACTCTGTTCTCCGCTGCACCCTCGTCACACCTGAACCCCACTACCTGTCACCCACCCTCGTCACACCTGAACCTCACTACCTGTCACCCACCCTCGTCACACCTGAACCCCACTACCTGTCACCCACCCTCGTCACACCTGAACCCCACTACCTGTCACCCACCCTCGTCACACCTGAACCTCACTACCTGTCACCCACCCTCGTCACACCTGAACCCCACTACCGGTCACCCACCCTCGTCACACCTGAACCTCACTACCTGTCACCCACCCTCGTCACACCTGAACCTCACTACCGGTCACTCACCCTCGTCACACCTGAACCTCACTACCGGTCACTGACCCTCCTCACACCTGAACCTCACTACCGGTCACCCACCCTCGTCACACCTGAACCCCACTACCTGTCACCCACCCTCGTCACACCTGAACCTCACTACCGGTCACTCACCCTCGTCACACCTGAACCTCACTACCGGTCACTCACCCTCGTCACACCTGAACCCCACTACCGGTCACCCACCCTCGTCACACCTGAACCTCACTACCGGTCACTCACCCTCGTCACACCTGAACCTCACTACCGGTCACTCACCCTCGTCACACCGGAACCTCACTACCGGTCTCTGACCCTCGTCACACCGGAACCTCACTACTGGTCACCCACCTTCGTCACACCGGAACCTCACTACCTGTCACCCACCCTCGTCACACCTGAACCTCACTACCGGTCACTCACCCTCGTCACACCTGAACCTCACTACCGGTCACTCACCCTCGTCACACCTGAACCCCACTACCGGTCACCCACCCTCGTCACACCTGAACCTCACTACCGGTCACTCACCCTCGTCACACCTGAACCTCACTACCGGTCACTCACCCTCGTCACACCGGAACCTCACTACCGGTCTCTGACCCTCGTCACACCGGAACCTCACTACTGGTCACCCACCTTCGTCACACCGGAACCTCACTACCGGTCACCCACCCTCGTCACACCTGAACCTCACTACCGGTCACTCACCCTCATCACACCTGAACCTCACTACCGGTCACCCACCCTCGTCACACCGGACCCTCACTACCGGTCACTCACCCTCGTCACACCGGAACCTCACTACCAGTCACCCACCCTCGTCACACTGGACCCTCACTACCGGTCACCCACCCTCGTCACACCTGAACCTCACTACCGGTCACCCACCCTCGTCACACCTGAACCTCACTACCGGTCTCTGACCCTCGTCACACCGGACCCTCACTACCGGTCACCCACCCTCGTCACACCGGACCCTCACTACCGGTCACCCACCCTCGTCACACCGGACCCTCACTACCGGTCACTCACCCTCGTCACACCGGAACCTCACTACCAGTCACTCACCCTCATCACACCGGAACCTCACTACCAGTCACCCACCCTCGTCACACTGGACCCTCACTACCGGTCTCTGACCCTCGTCACACCGGAACCTCACTACCGGTCACCCACCCTCGTCACACCGGAACCCCACTACCGGTCACTGACCCTCGTCACACCAGAACCTCACTACCGGTCACTGACCCTCGTCACACTGGACCCTCACTACCGGTCTCTGACCCTCATCACACCTGAACCTCACTACCTGTCACCCACCCTCGTCACACTGGACCCTCACTACCGGTCTCTGACCCTCGTCACACCGGAACCTCACTACTGGTCACCCACCCTCGTCACACCTGAACCTCACTACCGGTCACCCACCCTCGTCACACCGGAACCTCACTACCAGTCACTCACCCTCGTCACACTGGACCCTCACTACCGGTCTCTGACCCTCGTCACACCGGAACCCCACTACCGGTCACTGACCCTCGTCACACCTGAACCTCACTACCGGTCACTGACCCTCGTCACACCTGAACCTCACTACCGGTCACCCACCCTCATCACACCTGAACCTCACTACCGGTCACTCACCCTCGTCACACCTGAACCCCACTACCGGTCACTGACCCTCGTCACACCTGAACCTCACTACCGGTCACTGACCCTCGTCACACCTGAACCTCACTACCGGTCACCCACCCTCGTCACACCAGAACCTCACTACCGGTCACCCACCCTCGTCACACCTGAACCTCACTACCGGTCACTCACCCTCGTCACACCTGAACCCCACTACCTGTCACTCACCCTCGTCACACCGGAACCTCACTACCAGTCACCCACCCTCGTCACACCTGAACCCCACTACCGGTCACCCACCCTCGTCACACCTGAACCTCACTACCGGTCACCCACCCTCGTCACACTGGACCCTCACTACCGGTCACCCACCCTCGTCACACCTGAACCCCACTACCTGTCACCCACCCTCGTCACACCGGAACCTCACTACCAGTCACTCACCCTCGTCACACTGGACCCTCAGTACCGGTCACTCACCCTCGTCACACCGGAACCTCACTACCGGTCTCTGACCCTCGTCACACCGGAACCTCACTAATGGTCACCCACCCTCGTCACACCGGAACCCCACTACCGGTCACTGACCCTCGTCACACCAGAACCTCACTACCGGTCACTGACCCTCGTCACACCAGAACCTCACTACCGGTCACTGACCCTCGTCACACCTGAACCTCACTACCGGTCACTCACCCTCGTCACACCTGAACCTCACTACCGGTCACCCACCCTCGTCACACCAGAACCTCACTACCCGTCACCCACCCTCGTCACACCTGAACCCCACTACCTGTCACTCACCCTCGTCACACCTGAACCCCACTACCTGTCACCCACCCTCATCACACCTGAACCTCACTACCGGTCACTGACCCTCGTCACACCTGAACCTCACTACCGGTCACTGACCCTCGTCACACCTGAACCTCACTACCGGTCACCCACCCTCATCACACCTGAACCTCACTACCGGTCACTCACCCTCGTCACACCTGAACCTCACTACCGGTCACCCACCCTCGTCACACCAGAACCTCACTACCCGTCACCCACCCTCGTCACACCTGAACCCCACTACCTGTCACTCACCCTCGTCACACCTGAACCTCACTACCCGTCACCCACCCTCGTCACACCTGAACCCCACTACCTGTCACCCACCCTCATCACACCTGAACCTCACTACCGGTCACTCACCCTCGTCACACCTGAACCTCACTACCGGTCACTCACCCTCGTCACACCAGAACCTCACTACCCGTCACCCACCCTCGTCACACCTGAACCCCACTACCGGTCACTCACCCTCGTCACACCTGAACCCCACTACCGGTCACCCACCCTCATCACACCTGAACCTCACTACCGGTCACCCACCCTCGTCACACTGGACCCTCACTACCGGTCTCTGACCCTCGTCACACCGGAACCTCACTACCCGTCACCCACCCTCGTCACACCGGAACCTCACTACCTGTCACTCACCCTCGTCACACCTGAACCTCACTACCGGTCACTCACCCTCGTCACACCTGAACCTCACTACCGGTCACTCACCCTCGTCACACCAGAACCTCACTACCCGTCACCCACCCTCGTCACACCTGAACCCCACTACCGGTCACTCACCCTCGTCACACCTGAACCCCACTACCGGTCACCCACCCTCATCACACCTGAACCTCACTACCGGTCACCCACCCTCGTCACACTGGACCCTCACTACCGGTCTCTGACCCTCGTCACACCGGAACCTCACTACCCGTCACCCACCCTCGTCACACCGGAACCTCACTACCCGTCACCCACCCTCGTCACACCTGAACCCCACTACCGGTCACTCACCCTCGTCACACCTGAACCTCACTACCGGTCACTCACCCTCATCACACCTGAACCTCACTACCGGTCACTCACCCTCGTCACACCTGAACCCCACTACCGGTCACCCACCCTCGTCACACCAGAACCTCACTACCGGTCACCCACCCTCGTCACACCAGAACCTCACTACCGGTCACCCACCCTCGTCACACCTGAACCTCACTACCGGTCACCCACCCTCGTCACACCGGACCCTCACTACCGGTCACTCACCCTCGTCACACCAGAACCTCACTACCGGTCACCCACCCTCGTCACACCTGAACCTCACTACCGGTCACCCACCCTCGTCACACCGGACCCTCACTACCGGTCACTCACCCTCGTCACACCAGAACCCCACTACCGGTCACCCACCCTCGTCACACTGGAACCTCACTACCGGTCACTCACCCTCGTCACACCGGAACCCCACTACCGGTCACCCACCCTCGTCACACTGGAACCTCACTACCGGCTTCAGGGAGGCAATGCATCCTCCGATGTTGATTCTTCGAAGATTTGGTTGGGCACCAGAGAAAGGGGTGAATCATTCCGAGTTACGGCCGTAACTGCTCCTGTTCCTCTTTGTTCATTTAGCTGCGCCTCCAATCGTTCGTCTTGCTGTCAGAACCAGTATATCTCATTACTTTCTCGCCCACTGCTGTCCCGGGGAGCTTGTCCAGCCCGTAAACCTCCTGATCTCCCTTTACAGCATTCCCGTGCCATGTGCCCCAGTTTCGCACAATTATAACAATTCCCTGATCTCTGCCCGGCTGAAACGCCCTTCCATCTGCCCTGATCCTGATTGGGCCCTGATCCTTCTACTGGTGATACATCTCTGCCCTTTACCTGCCCTCGTACTCTTTCCGGGGCGCTCAATTCCAATGCGTGTATGACTGTTTCGATAACCGTCTGCCACGGTATCTTTGCGGACTGAAGCTCCACCTGCCATCCGCAGAGTCGCCCTCACTCTCAAAAACATGGCTTCAGAGGGTCCATCATTGGTGGTGTGTTGCAGCACTTGGGGTGCAGTACCCCCTCCTACTGATACCAGTGTTGCAGCCCCGTGGTTCACCCCGTTATTCCATCCATTCCCAAATTGTACACGTTAAACAGTCGGGTTGCAAATGCCCATGGGTGTTCAGAGAAGCCCTGCTGCATTTTGCCTGTATGTCCGAGCAGTCTGTCGTGATCCATTCCTTGCACTGTCAGTATGGCACATTGCCAGGCTTGACCTGTAGTGGGCGGTATAGCCCCAGGCAAGTGGGCCAGTACGGCATATTTCACATGCAGTCGGCGTACAGGTGGCCAACAATACCGGATCTTGGTCTTGATCGCCTAATTTGTGTTGCTGAGCCGTAACATTTAACATCCTCTGTCTTCGGGTTCGGAAACTATATCAATAGCTCCCAATTCCACTACTAATGTCCTGGTCTCATTACCATTGAGGAGGCTGCTTTATTCTGAATATCTTGCTCTATCCGGCAGGACTGCGCTGTTATAATTGTCTGTGCAGGTTACTCCTGCCACTGGTCCGCCATTCTCAATCGGGGTGCCGATGTTTTGACAGAGTTGGGGCTGCCCGATACTTGGTATGGGGGTAACTCATCTTCACCATGAGAATGAACCGCCTCATACTCGAGGGACTCCCAATCATCATCGCCAAGCCGGGTCATCAAACTATCTGCCACCTGTCGCCCGTACTTAGTCCTCCATTTTTCATTATCTAATTCCCTTTTACAGACTTTATGATTTTCTGCATTTGAGGGTGATTTCTGTAGAGCGACTCTCAATGCAGCTCGCGTAACTTTCAAACTTTGCTGATTACTGTTTACCGTTCCTCTGTCAGTTCCTCGTTTTCTTGTACAGTGACCAGGGGTCCAATGCACTGGTGGCGGCCATTCCTAGCTGGCTCTGTAACTCCGTCACTTTAACTTGCAAAATATCACATCTGATTTCCCACTCTTTAGTTTCTACTCTAGCCTGGCGCAACCGTTTTTCCTTTTCTGTCAGTTGTCCTTTCTGTTCTTCTGATCTTCCTACACAGAAATGTGCAGCATACATCAACAGTCGCCTGGCTGGTTTAACTTTCAGCTTCTCATCTGCTACTTCTTTATCCACATATTTTCTTGTCATCCTATACAACTGGTCTCCCTCCGTCATTAAGGGAACTAGACCCTCTTTCTCTGCCATTCCTGATAGCTTTTTCGCAAAGGTTTTAGTAGCCTCAAGATCACTTTGAAGGACCATAGGCCCTCTCCCCTGTATTTCTTTAATCTTGTTCTCCCGGCCCGGTTAGCCGAATTGATTGGTCTGACTTTCCTGAGACCTGCACCTTACATGTACTGTTTTTATTAACTCTAAACTACCACACAGTCTCCTCCTGGCTGGCTCGCCAGTTTGTAAGACATTCAGAAGGAGACTATACCAAAATGGTTGTAATTAAAGAGTATTATTTAGTACAAGACAGAGCACAGCTAAAAAGTCAAACTGCTAACAGTCTTACCAGCTAAGGCAATAGATACAATAGAAGTGATATTACTCGTTCTTATTGGGAGCAGTGTTGACCTCTTGATGTTCCTTGACTGCCTCAAGCTCGTATCTTTGAAGTTTTTTTTGAGCTTTTGTGTGTTGTACCTTTTATAGTCTTAGTGATGTCTTGCTAATATGACGAAAACATGTCAACACGTCTGATTATTTTTAATTAATACCTAACATGTTAATCCATTAAATCATCTTGTAAATTATATAATTCTCTTCAGTGAGTCTACACGACATTATCTAGTCTTTGTCCATTGTTATTTTCAAAGTTTGTACCTCACTATCTATTTGTCACTTTTTGATTCTTTTCATCCAATGTACTTATATCACTGAGATAAAACGTTTTCTTTCATGGGTTAACACACAGCCAAAGATACCACAAGATCCAAATTTACTTGATTTGAAGAAAAAGTGTTAACCAATGAAAGAAAAGCACTTTATCTCAGTGATATAAGTACATTTGATGAAAAGAATCAAAAAGTGAGAAGTACCACCAATATTTACTGGATTTGAAGATAAAATGTGAAGCCATGAAAGAAAACAGGTTTATTTCAGTGAAATAAATACATTTGTTGAAAACAACTAAAATTAACTTGATTTGAAGAATAAAATGTTTAGCCATTAATGAAAAAAGGTTTATCTCATTGAAATAAGTACATTTGTTGAAAACAATCAAGAAGTGACAAGAACAATGACTCTTTTATAACTGCAGCATGTGGGAGTTTGTGGAGACCCTGAGCAGCCACATCTGTGGGAAGAGTCTGCAATTCGAGGAACTTCGGCTCAGAGTTGCTGAGCTGGAGTCCGAGCTGCAAACATCTCAATGCATCAGGGAGGGGGAAGAGTTATCTGGACACTTTTGATCCAGGAGGCAGTCACACCTCTTAGATTTAGTAGTTTAGAGTTGGTCAGTGGTCAGGGACTGGAGGGTTCGAAAAGAGGTGGCTACTGAGATAGTGGATGCATTGGTTGTGATCTTCCCAAATCCCCTAGGTTCTAGAACGGTCCCAGCAGATTGGAAGGTAGCAAATGTAACCCCGCTAGTCAAGAAAAGAGGGAGAGAAAAGAGGGAACTACAGGCCAGTTTGCCTGACATCAGTTGAAAGGAAAATACTGGAATCTGTTATTAAGGAAGTGGTAACAGGGAACTTAGAAAATCATAATATGATTAGGCAGAGTCAACATGGTTTTATGAAAGGGAAATCGTGTTTGACAAATTTATTACAGTTTCATGAGGATGTAACTAGCAGGGTGGATAAAGGGCAACCAGTGGATGTCGTATATTTGGATTTTCAAAAGGCATTCGATAAGGTCCCACACAAGAGGTTGTTACACAAGATAAGTGCTCGTGGTGTTGGGGGTAATATATTAGCATGGATAGAGGATTGGTTAATGGACAGAAATCAGAGAGTGGGGATAAATGGGTCATTCTCAGGATGACAGGCTGTAACTAGTGGAGTGGCACAAGGATCAGTGCTGGGGCCTCAGCTATTTACAATCTATATTAATGACTTAGATGAAGGGACTGAGTGTAATGTATCTAAAGTTGCTGATGATACAAAGCTAGGTGGGAAAGTAAGCTGTGAGGAGGACACAAAGGGGTCGATTTTAGCACCCACGATCGGGTGCGTTCCTGGCGGGGGGGCTACGAAAATCGGGGATTCCCGGGGCGGGTCGGGAGCCCGGCTCCAACCCACCCACTTCCGGGTTCCCCACAGACGCGCTGACGTGCGCGCGCAGCCCCCGCATGTGGGACTCCCGCAGGCAATTAAAGTCGGCGGGGTGCCACTTAAAGTAATTGAACAGGTATTTCAGGTCGTTTACAGACCTGATTAAGGAGATATTTCAGGAGGGGTGGGATTTTACAAACAACTGGGACTGTTTCCAGTACTGGGGGAAACACTCCCAGTTCAAATGGACGTGTTGCAGCTATCAGCCTGTGGCAGCTGCAAAGGTCCATTTGACAGGTGGGGGGGGGGGGAGGAGACCCTCACTCATTGCATGAGGCCACTATCACTTTGGACAAAGTTTGGCCTCCACCACCCTCCTCCTGACAGTCAAATTCACCAACTTGCACACATACCCCGGGGTCCGGAGACATGTACCTACCTTGTGGACCCCCTCAGATGTTCATCTTCCGGATGGGGGCCGCCGTAGCTGCAGTCATGACCTCCTCAGAGGGCGAACAGCATCACCAGCCTCGCCGGCCACGCCGTCCACCTCTGACACGTGGAGCTCCACAACACAGTGCTGCGACACATCTACCTGCACAGCAGGAGGGAGGGCAACGGCAGAGAGAGATGCGTCGCAGAAGGCACTACCCTCGCCACAGGGTCCACAGACCGAGGCTCAGCTTCCTGGACCTCTCTGAGCAGCAGTGCACACGGAGGCTCAGAGTCACTCGACATGTAGTCGTGGACATCTGCAGCCTCCTTCATGCCGAGCTGCTCCCGGCTGGCCCGAGCACCACCATCTTAACTGTTGCTGTCAAAGTCACCACTGCCCTCAACAACTTCTCCTCCGCATCCTTCCAGGGTGCCACCGGGGACATCGCCGACGTCTCTCAGTCGTCTGCACAAAAGAGCCCTGCAGATACACCTACACCCACTCTGCAGTGACACAATGGGTGGCATCAGGTGTGGGTCTTCATTGTGATCCTCAGGAAAGGGCATTATTGCACAAGCCAGTCAAGAATGGCTAAGACGCGGCAGTAGTGGTGCCAATATAATATGTAATGTGAGTTGATCAGAAATTAAATATAAGTAAAAACCATGACAAACCCTCAAACATCCTTGTACATCCCCTTCATGCTCACGACACATTTGCCTCACACTGCCTACTGCACATATGTGATGCATGCCCTGTGGCTGCAGCACAGGTAGTGGCAGGTTGAGTGAGGCTGACTGTGAAAGAGATGCATGAGAGGGTGAGTATGAGATAGAGCCATGAGATTGTATGAGGATTGGGTTGAGTGGTAGTGGCGGGATGAGTACTGGCGAGGTGAGTAAGTGCAGGTAAGATGAGGATGAGGTTTGAGTGGGTGTGAGGGGTGATGTGACAGAGTAGTGTTGGCAGTGCGGAAGGAGATGTGGGGTGGGGGCGGTGATGTGGCAGACGGAGTGTAGGGGAAAGAGTAAGTGTACTCACTTCGGCTGACCTACTTAGGTCATTGCAGCGCCTCCTGCACTGTATGCAGGTGGGCGATATGTTGGTGGTGCAGGTGACCTCCTCTGCCACCTCGAGCCAGGCCGTCTTGGTGGCAGAGGCAGGCCGCTTCCTCCCTCCCACCGGGTGGAAGATCTCTGTCCTCCCCCTCCTCCTCACCCCATGTATTGATACCTGGAGTGAGGCATCATTAAACCTGGGAGCAGCCTTCCCCCTGGGCTGCTCCATGCTGTAATATTTCCTATTTCTTGCAGCATCAGTCAGTGGAGGACTGCCCCTTTAAATAGAGCTCCTCCAGCTGACAGACCTTACTGCGCATGCGCAGTCCGCCCGCTGCGCAGATCAGCAGCGGGGAACCCGGAAGACCAGGTAAGTGGATCCAATCAGCCTGCGATTGCGCGCGGGGCAGATTGATTTCACCGGGCGCGTTACCCACGCCCCCAATCGCCCCCGCCGCGAACCCGCAGCCCTGGTAATATCGGGCCCATGGAGTCTGCAAAGGGATATAGACAGGTTAAGTGAGTGGGCAAGAAGGTGACAGGTGGAGTATAATGTGGGGAAATGTGAGGTTATTCACTTTGGTAGGAAGAATAGAAAAACAGAATATTTTTACATGGTGAGCAACTATTAAACATTGGTGTTCAGAGAGATTTGGGTGTCTTCATACAAGAAAAACAAAAAGTTAGCATACAGGTACAGCAGGCAATTAGGAAGGCAAATGGCATGTTGGCCTTTTTTGCAAGGGGGTTGGGGTACAAGAGTAAGGAAATCTTGCTACATTTGTACAGGGCTTTGGTGACACCATGCCTGGAACACTGTGTACAATTGTGGTCTCCTTACCTAAGGAAGGATATACTTGCCTTGGAGGTGGTGCAACGAAGGTTAATTCCTGGGATAAGAGGGTTGTCCTATGAGGAGAGGTTGAGTAGAATGGGCCTATACCCTCTGGAGTTTAGAAGAATGAGAGGTGATCTCATTGAAACATATAAGCTTCTGAGGGCTTGACAGGGTGGATGCGGAGAGGCTGTTTCCCCTGACTGGAGAGTCTAGAGATAAGGGGCATTGTCGCAGAATACGAGTCGGCCATTTAGGACTGAGATGAGGATAAATTTCTTCACTCAGAGGGTTGTGAATCTTTGAGCATCCACAGCCCTCTGGGGTAGAGATTTCCAGTCATTGAGTATATCGAAGGCTAGATAGGAAGGTTTTTGACTCTAAGGGAATCAAGGGATATGGGGATCGGGCAGGGAAGTGGAGTTGAGGTCGAAGATCAGCCATGATCTTATTGAATGGCGGAGCAGGCTCGAGGGACTGTATGGTCTACTCCTATTTCTTATGTTCTTAAACTGAAGATAAGAATACAGATTCTGCAGCTGGGCACAAAATACACGTATAAGCACAGGTACCTGTTGAAACTCCTCCAATTTCAAAGCAATCTCTTCATAGGTATCAAACTCCACTGTTGAGAAGATGTCCTTGAATTACTGGGTGGTATCCATGGACATTTCACTTGCCATCGCGGACTACAGCTCTACAGATCAGCACATGGAACAGAATTTCTACTGCAGTCAACTCAAGTTGGAATGAAAACATGGGAAAAGAACTCAGTGGCCCACAGAACTCACACCTGGATGTCTTGACAAAGTGTTTCCTTTCACATTTTGAGTCAGAGTGACTTACAAAGCCTCTATGAAATGAGGAGTGTGGGAGTGAGCAGGAAACAGCGATTAGGTCAGGCAGCTTCCACAGAACAGACGACAAGGAAAGGCATTGCTACAATCTTCCAGTCAGCGGAGAGCCTGACCATTGGGAGAGAGGGTCGTGATCAGTCGGGAGGGACGTGGGGGGGGGGGAGGGGGGGTGGTGGCAGGGTCAGGGGGCCGCAATCGGTCAGGGACATGGGTGGGGGGGGGGGTCAGGAGGCCCCAATCCGTGACTATCGGGGTGGAGATTCCGGGCGGAAATGTGCACGTTTCCTGCCTGCCATTTTGGGGGCTCAGGAGGCCGTGGAGCACCTGAAGAATGAGCACTACGCTGCCCAATTTAACCACCATCGAGTCTGGAGCTAACAAAGGCATCAATGTGTGCTTTCAGTGTCGGATGGGCTGAGGTGAGTAACATTGAGGGAAAGCAATGTCACTGAGATGAGGCTGGATGGTCTTTAACATGGAGAGAATTAGAATCGTTACAGCAGAGATGGAGGCCATTCAGCCCATCGGGCCCGTGCCTTGAGGCTTCCCTGTCTGGCCCACTGGCCTAAGGGCTAACACCACTTCTCTGGGGCGATCTTCCGAGAACCACCCCCCACTCCCCGCCCAAAGCCTCACATCAGAGCCTGAGGAAGCAATGGAACAAAATGCAACTCACTTTTAAATCATCTCCGGAACATAACCTGCTGAGCAAAAAACGGAAAGTTCACAACGTTCTCACTTTGATTGGTCGTTTCCAGATGGCCTCTCTTCTTGGCAACTATGAAGGTGGCGTCGACAGTCTCCAGCGGTGCTCCCGAGCGGGCGGTCTCCGGCCCCGCTCCCCAGCGGGCGGTCTCCGGCCCCGCTCCCCAGCGGGCGGTCTCCGGCCCCGCTCCCCAGCGGGCGGTCTCCGGCCCCGCTCCCCAGCGGGCGGTCTCCGGCCCCGCTCCCCAGCGGGCGGTCTCCGGCCGTACCCCCGAGTGGACGGTCTCCGGCCGTACCCCCGAGTGGACGGTCTCCGGCCGTACCCCCGGCCTAGAATGAGTGAGGAGAAAAACACAAAGAAACTAAAAGGGAGATACTGATCACTGAACACCGTTTAATCGCTCAGAATACTTGTAGTGCCCAAACAGCTAAACTTCAAAGGTTTTCTCTCAGGGCCAGGGTGTTTCTTGCAGCTTTCGAAAGAAATGCTCAGACTGAGACTGGCAGGTCTCTGTTCCTAGAAGAATATGAGGAAGAGACATAACATTAAGTGCAGATACGGTTTTTTGCACAAATCACTGAAAAATTGCAAATGGTCAGAAAACTTGCACCTCCCATGCAGCAGACTCCAAGGGCTTTCGCTTGTGAAATGGGAAACCTTGGTCCAGACACGCTAAATCAATGCAAAAAGGATGACAATTGCCCAAGCTCCCTGCACCTGGAAGAAAGAAAACATGGCTCTCAGAGTAACACTCCAAATGAAATGGATACACCGACAAAGGGGAGGACATGGTGGGAAACCTATTGTACAATGGACAAAGGGGAGGACATGGTGGGGAGCTCATTGTACAATGGACAAAGGGGAGGACATGGTGGGGAGCTCATTGTACAGTGGACAAAGGGGAGGACATGGTGGGGAGCTCATTGTACAATGGACAAAGGGGAGGACGTGGTGGGGAGCTCGTTGTACGATGGACAAAGGGGAGGACGTGGTGGGAATCTTGGAGGACAAATGGGAGCACAGGGGCCTTACCAAATGTCCTGCAGCTTTACCTGCACCAGGCAAAAGGCACATGGAGGAACACGTAGAGCAAAACACAGCAATACCGGCAGGCAGTTTCACATGGATCAGACCAACTGCACTGAACACAATATCCTGCATGTAGCGAACACAGAGTGAAGATAACCGTATCCACAGACTTTCACAGAGTGAAGATAACAGTATCCACAGACTTTCACAGTGAAGATAACCATATCCACAGACTTTCACAGAGTGAAGATAACAGTATCCACAGACTGTCACAGAGTGAAGATAACGGTATCCACAGACTTTCACAGAGTGAAGATAACAGTATCCACAGACTTTCACAGAGTGAAGATAACTGTATCCACAGACTGTCACAGAGTGAAGATAACGGTATCCACAGACTTTCACAGAGTGAAGATAACCGTATCCACAGACTTTCACAGAGTGAAGATAACGGTATCCACAGACTGTCACAGAGTGAAGATAACCATATCCACAGACTGTCACAGAGTGAAGATAACAGTATCCACAGACTTTCACAGAGTGAAGATAACAGTATCCACAGACTGTCACAGAGTGAAGATAACGGTATCCACAGACTGTCACAGAGTGAAGATAACCATATCCACAGACTGTCACAGAGTGAAGATAACAGTATCCACAGACTGTCACAGAGTGAAGATAACAGTATCCACAGACTGTCACAGAGTGAAGATAACCGTATCCACAGACTGTCACAGAGTGAAGATAACAGTATCCACAGACTGTCACAGAGTGAAGATAACCGTATCCACAGACTGTCACAGAGTGAAGATAACAGTATCCACAGACTGTCACAGAGTGAAGATAACGGTATCCACAGACTTTCAGAGTGGAAACCTGAAGGATTCCTCAATTGTCATAATATACTGTGCTCATGAGGGCTAGTGCAGCAAAGAAAATTGTGAGGCCACATAGAGCAAGCACTGGTCTGACTAGTATGATTCATGCAGTCGTTAACCTCAGTACCATCTCATGGTAGTATCATTAACGTGCAACTACTGGGGAGCCACAAATCACTACAGTGATTAAAGCAAGTGTACGAGTAGCTCGGTCACCGACCATCGACTCACAAAATAATACTGTGATTAAAGCACCAATCAACCAGAAGCTTAACGTGGAACTACTATGAACTCACAAATATTAAAGCAGCAATCAACAACTACAAAGCAAAGCAAAGCACAGCCAAAGATAACACAAAGACCTAGGCCCCACGGCAGCAAGCAACTTAGCTCCAGCAAGGCAGGAAAGGGGTTAAAGCTCCCTCCAGGCGCAGCTGGAAGCAGGTTTGGTCTCAGCAGCTTCCTCCAGCCAGGGCTGGCTTCCTCTCTGGACTCCTCTGGAACTCACTCTCTCCAAAAGGCTGGCTTACACTCAGTAGCTCCTTCCAGGCACGGCTGGCTTCCTAATGGCAGCTACCACACTTCCAGTGGTGGGGGGGGGAGAGGGTCTAAATATTTACTGCGCGTGGGCTGTGGGCCCTGCAGCACATGCACAGCTACATACCGACTGCACATGTGTGACACAGCAGCACGTGTGCAGTGTGTGGTTAACCTGGTGGCCCCATTCACAGCGATAAAACTTTTAGTACTTCTTGTCACTTTTTGATTCTTTTCATCAAGTGTACTTATTTCACTGAGGTGAAGCGTTTTCTTTCATCCGTTAATGATTTTTCTTCAAATCCAGTAAATTTTAGTGGTTCTCGCCACTTTTTGATTGTTTTCCACAAATGTACTTATTTCACTGAGGTAAAGCTTTTTACAGCGATGGCTTAACACTTTATCTTCAAGTCAAGTAAATGTTTGTGGTTCTTGTCATTTACTGTTTAATTTCAACAAATGTACTTATTTCACTCAGATAAACCTTTTTGCTTTCTTTGGTTAATATTTTATCATTGAATGCCATAAATTTTAGTGGTTCTTGTCACTTTTTGATTGTTTTCAACAAATGAACTTATTTTACTGAGATAAAGCTTTTTTCTTTAATGACTTAATATATTTTTCTTCAAATCGAGTAAATTTTCTTGGTTCTTGTCACTTACTGATTATTTTCAACAAATATACTTACTTCAGCGAAATAAACCTTTTTTCTTTCATGGCGTAACATTTTATCTTCACATCCAGTAAATTTTAGTAGTTCTTGTCAACTTTTTGATGGTTTCCAACAAATGATTTCACGGAGATAAAGCTTTTCTCTTACATCGGTTAAGGTTTTTTTCTTCAAAATCGAATAAATTTTCTTTGTTCTTGTTACTTATTGATTATTTTCAACAAATGCACTTATTTCACTGAGATAATGCGTTTTCCTTCATGGGTTAACACGCAGCCAAAGATACCACAAAGATCCAAGCAGCTTCAGGCCCCGCAGCAGCAAGCAACTTCGCTCCAGCAAGGCAGCGAAGGGGTTAAAGCTCTCTCCAGGCACCGTAAGCAGGTTTGGTCTCAGCAGCTTCCTTCCAGCCACGGCCACCACACCTCCAGTTGTGTCGTAGTCGCTACTGCGCAAGCGCGACACAACAGCGCATGCACACCTACACACTGACTGCGCATGCGCGACGCGGCGGCACGTGCGCAGTTATGTCGTGGATGCAGAGTAGCGCGACACAACCGGAAGTGGTTAACCCGATGGCGCTGTTCACAGCGGTAACAATTTTAGTACTTCTTGTCATTTTTGATTCTTTTCATCAGATGTACATATAAGACGGAGATAAAACGTTTTCTTTCATGGGGTCAACATTTTATCTTCAAATCCAGTAACTTTTAGTATTTCTTCCCACTTTTTTTGACTGAGGTAAAGCTTTTTTCCTTCATGGCTTAACATTCGTTCTAAAAATCCAGTAAGTTTTAGATGTTCGTGTCACTTTTTGATTGTTTTCAACAAATGTTCTTATTTCACTGAGATAAAGCGTTTTTCTTCAATGGCTGAACATTTTTTCTTCAATTCGAGTAAATATTCATGGTTCTTGTCACTTCTTGATTGTTTTAACAAGTGATTTCACAGAGATAAAGCTTTTCTATTTCATTGGTTACCGTTACCCACTCTGCACAAAACACTAATCTGAACATTAAGAGTGACACACTTTGGATTCGGCTTGCTTTTGTCTCTCCCTGACAAGCTGCAAGGGCAGCGAAACCGGTCGGAGCAGTTCCAAGAAGGAACGATGGATGATGCCAAAAAAATACAGGTCAAAGTATATTCATTTAGACAGCAGGAACAATCCAAAGTGTGGGCCAGCAGTCCCAAGCGGCAGACAACACAGGGAGGGCCTGTTCCCCCTCTGCCTAAAATGCTAACCCGAACCCCGCTTACTGCTCTCCCCAGGGGTGTGTGTGGACTTTACTACTCACTGCTCTCCCCAGGGGTGTGTGTGGACTTTACTACTCACTGCTCTCCCCAGGGGTGTGTGTGGACTTTACTACTCACTGCTCTCCCCAGGGGTGTGTGTGGACTTTACTACTCACTGCGCTCCCTAGGGGTGTGTGGGGGAAGAGTTGGCGTGGTCCACGTAGGTACCAACGACATAGGTAAGACAAGAAAGAGGTTCTGCTGAGAGATTATGATCCGCTAGCGGCTAAATTAAAAAGCACAACCACAAAGGTAATAATCTCTGGATTATTACCTGAGCCACGAGCAAATTGGCACAGGGCCAATCAGATCAGAGAGATGACTGCGTGGCTCACAGATTGGTGTGGGAGAAGTGGGTTTCGATTCTTGGGGCACTGGCACCAGTACTGGGGAAAGAGGGAGCTGTTCTGTCAAGATGGGCTTCACCTGAGCCATGCTGGGACCAGTGTTCTGGCGAATCAAATAACTAGGGCTGTAGATAGGGCTTTAAACTAAATACTCGGGGGCGGGAGGGTTCAGGTGGGGGGAAATTTGGAATGTTGAAGAGAAAGGAGAAGGAAGTAGTACAGGGAAGAGATTGGGGTAATGATAACCAGAGTGTGACAGGAAGGGACAGAGCAAACAAACATAAGATTGCACCAGCAAATGGGGTCAGAGTAGGAAAAAATGGTAAAAAGACAGCATTCGTAATAAGATAGATGAATTGACGGCACAAATAGAAACAAATGGGTATGATCTCGTCGCCATTACAGAGACGTGGTTGCAAGGTGACCAAGGTTGGGAGCTAAATATTCAGGGTTATTTAACATTTCGGAAGGATAGGAAGAAAGGAAAAGGTGGTGGGGTCGCTCTGTTAATAAAGGATGAAATTAGTACAATAGTAAGAAATGATCTTGGCTCAGAAGATCAAGATGTAGAATCAATTTGGATGGAGGTAAGAAATAGCAAGGGAAAGAAATCACAGGTGGGAGTAGTTTATAGGCCCCCTAACAGTAGCTACACTGTAGGGCAAAATATAAATCAGGAAATAATGGGGGCTTGTAAAAAAAGGTAATGCAATAATCATGGGTGATTTTAACTTTCATATGGATTGGACAAATCAAATTGGCAAAAGTAGCCCCGAGGATGAGTTCAAAGAGTGTATTCGGGACTGTTTCTTAGAACAATACATTGTGGAACAAACCAGGGAACAGGCCATTTTAAATCTGGTAATGGGTAATGAGACTTGATTAATTAATGATCTCAAAGTAAAGGGTCCCTGAGGAAAAAGTGATCATAATATGATGAATTTCACATCCAGTTTGAGAGGGAGGATCTTGGATCTGAAACTACTGTATTCAACCTAAATAAGGGCAATTACAATGGCATGAGGACAGAGTTGGCTAAAGTGGACTGGGAAAACAGATCAGAAGGTATGACTGTGAATAACCAGTGGCAGACATTTAAAAAGATATTATGACTCAACAAAATTATATCCCAGTAAGGAGGAAAGATTCCATCAGAAGGGTGAACCAACCATGGCTAACTAAGGAAGTTAAGGATGGTATCAGGTTAAAAGAAAAAGCATACAACATGGCAAAAATTACTGGTAAGGCCGAAGATTGGGAGGAGAACTTTAGAAACCAGCAAAGGACTAAAAAAATAAAGGGAGGGAGAAAATAGATTATGAGAGTAAACTAGCAAGAAATATTAAAACTGACAGTAAAAGCTTCTACAAGTATATAAACAGGAAGAGAGTAGCTAAAGTATAGGTCCCTTAGAGGATGAGACTGGGGAAATAATAATGGAAAACAAGGAAATGGCAGAGGAATTGAACAGATATTTTGTATCTGTCTTCACAGTAGAAGACACTAATAATATACCAATAATAGTAGAAAATCAAGGGGCAAAGGGGAGGGAGGAACTAAAAACAATCACTATCACTGGAGAAAAAGTACTAGGTAAACTAATCGGTCTAAAGGCTGACAAGTCCCCTGGACCTGATGGCTTGCATCCGAGGGTCTTAAAGGAAGTGGCTACAGAGATAGTGGATGCATTGGTTGTAATCTTCCAGAATTTACAATGCTGGAAAGGTCCCAGTGGATTGGAAAACCGCAAATGTAACGCCCCTATTCAAGAAAGGAGGGAGACAGAAAGCAGGTAACTATAGACCAGTTAGCCTAGCATCTGTCATTGGGAAAATGCTAGAATCAATTATTAAGGAAGTAGTCGCAGGACATTTGGAGACTCAAAATAAAATGAAAGAGAGTCAACATGGTTTTATAAAGGGGAAATCATGTTTGACAAATTTATTAGAGTTCTTTGAGGAAGTAACGAGCAGGGTGGATAAAAGAAAACCAGTAGATGTAGTGTATTTGGATTTCCAAAAGGCATTCGATAAGGTGCCACATAAAAGGTTACTGCGTAAGATAAGAGCTCATGGTGTTGGGGGTAATATACTGGCGTGGATAGAGGATTGGCTAACTAACAGAAAACAGTGAGTCGGGATAAAGGGGTCATTTTCAGGATGGCAATCTGTAACTAGTGGGGTGTCACAGGGATCAGTGCTGGGGCCTCAACTATTTACAATCTATATCAATGACTTGGATGAAGGAAGTGAGTGTCTTGTGGCCAAATTTGCTGATGATACAAAGATAGGTGGAAAAGTAAGTTGTGAGGAGGACACAAAGGGCTCAATTTTCCAGGGAAATTGGAGGCAGGGGGGCTCCGAAAATCGCGGAAATCCCGAATGGGTTTGGAACCCGGCTGCAACCAACCGACTTCCGGGTTCCCCATTGACGTGTCTGGGTGCGCGCGTCTCTCAAATGTGGGCGTCCCACTGGCAATTAAAGCCGGCGGGACGATAGTTAAGACACTTACTTAGATACTTAAAGTACTTAATTTTGTCCACATTGAGGCAGGGTCTGATTTTGAACCATCCTCAGCGTGTTTCCCGTGCTGTGGGAAACGCTCCATGTTCTGCCAGACGTGTTTCAGCCAGCAGCCAGTGGGAGATTCAAATGCTTGTTTGACAGCTGGGGAGAAAAGGTGAGTTCTTGCTGCAGGGCACTCAGTTTGGCTGCAAGATCTTTGTGTTTTCACTCAAAATTCTTACTTTCCACTCACATTTCTTCTGTTCACACGTATTTAACAACCTTTCGGACCCCCTTAAACTCACACTATCAGGATGGGGGGGTGCCATGGCTGCATTCACCAGTACATCTGAGTACGAGCATCATCACCAGCCTCGCCAGGCACCGTGTGCAATTCCGCCATTTGGAGCTCCACAACACAAGAGCACAGAGGGCAACAACAGAGAGGGATGGGGCCGCTTGAGGAGGTCCCATCCACATGGAGGAGGAGGAAGAGGAGGAACTCGTGGTCAGAGCAGCGGCTCACCTGGCTGCTCGTGAGGCCAGGGAGTCACTGATATGTGAACGGTTCTCCTAACATCAGACAGTGTGAAGAGTCCAGTCCTCACACCACCTGGATAGAGCAGCGCCCCACACCAGACCCCGCCCCGCACAAAACAGTCCTGCAACTACACATACGCCCACTGTAGAGTGACCCAATGGGTGGCATCAAGTGTGGGCGTTCATGGTGAACCTCATGAAAGGGACTTATTACAAAAGCCAGTCAAGAATGGCCAAGACGTGGCTGTAGTGGTGACAATCATAAAATTTAATGTCACTTTAACAAAAACTAAATATAAATGAAAAACATGACAGTCTGTCAAACACCCTTGTGCATCCCCTTCGTACTCACAAAACCTTCACCTTTCTCTTCCTCCTACTCCTACATGGTGCATCCCCTGTGGCTGGAGCAGAGGTAGTGGCAGGTTGCTCTTGTCCATGCCCTGACCGATTAGATGCTTTGGGCCTACACCCTCTGGGTTTCAGTGCCCGTGAGGGCCCCTCCAAAGACTGCTCCACCTGCACCTGTGCAGGGGCAGACTCGGCCACCTGGAGAGGAGGCAGCATTGTGGGTACTGGTTGAGAGGGGGGCAACGGGTGAGACATGGGAACACTTTGAGTGTTGTCCCCACTTCCATGTCCCCTTTCGCCATCATCCCTCCCCTGGGCCAGGTCCACATCACTCCTACCGCTCTGCTGGACGATAGTTTGGAGGACATGTGTGAAACCTTGTAAGGCCAGTGCTAGTGTATCTGCCCGCCTGTTTAAGGCGGCAGAATGTTGTTCACCCTGAGTCTGAACGGCCGTTGTCAGGGCCTGAATGGACTCATTTGTGAACCATGCTTGAAGCTCCATGGAGGCTAGCCTTCCCTCCATCACAGACATTCCCGCGACACTACCTCAGAGATTCCCTCCCGTACTGTGCCACCATTCCACTCATGCAGGAGTTGGACTCCTCCATCCTCTGCGCTATTGTGGAGAGTGCGCGAGGCACCTGTTCCAGAACCTCGCAAATGTGCTGCTGCCCCTCGATTATTCTCCTTTTCGTGGATGGCCCCCAGGGTTCAGCATCTGTGTCCAGCTGAGCAGAGCCTGGAGAGGAGTGCTCCCACCAACGCAGACTCTACGCAGCTGCCCCTGCCACCAGTGTCTGCTCGTGCTCACGTGTGTGGTAACTCACCAGGTGTGAACCCAACTAACTGAGGACGGGGACCCACCGAGGTGTGAGTATCTGCGCTGGTGGATGGCTCGCTCAGATGTGACGGTGCACCATCAGAGGCCGGCAGCTCCTCTGAGGAATCAGCTTCCACCGTCACAACGGTCGCTGAAGGCCCTGTAAGAGAACAGAAGACAATATTAAGCGTGATCACAGATGTGACATGTTGCGATGAGCATACTGAGGTGCTGAAGATGGCAAGGCATGTTAACATCAATTCATATTGTGTGTGCTGAATGTTAAAGTTCTGTCACCAGACGTTTGTCGGGTGCCAGTCTCACCGTCCCTGACGGACAGGCACTCGAGGGTTTGGCTCAGCTCCAGCGCCTCCTGCTCCGCGTCTGTGAGGACGACGATTTGTTGCGGCCCCCCTCCGGTTCTCGCCCTCCCCTGTGCATTCTGAGCTCTCTTCTCCTAGAAGGGGGGAAAGTAGACACACGTGAGTGAGTGATGGTGACGTGGCCAACCGATGAATGCATTGGTTTGGGAGCAGCTGACCGTGAAAGAGATGCATCAGAGGGTGAGTATGAGACAGAGCCAAGACATTGTATGTGGATTGGGTTGAGTGGTAGTGGTGGGGTGAGTAATGGGGAGGTGAGGAAATGGTGAGGAAGTGCAGGTAGGTTGAGGATGAGCTTTGAGTGGGTGTGAGGAGTGATGTGATAGAGTAGTGTTGGCAGTGTGGAATGAGTTGGGGGGTGGGGGCGGTGATGTGGAAGATGGAATGTAGGAGAATGAGTAAGTGTACTCACTTTGACCTAGTTAGGTCACTGAAGCGCTTCCTGCACTGGATCCAGGTGCGGGAGGTGTTGCTGCTGCTGGTGACCTCCTCTGCCACCTCGAGCCAGGCCTTCTTGGTGACAGAGGCAGGCCACTTCCTCCCTTCCATTGGGTAAAACACATCCCTCCTCCTCCTCACCCCATCCAGTAGCACCTCCGCGGAGTGAGGCATCACTGAGTCTCGGAGCAGCCTTTCCCCTGTGCTGCTCCATTGTGGTGTGTGGGTGTTTGCTCCAGGAGCAGCCATTGGAGGACTGCCCCTTTAAATAGAGCTCCTCCAGCTGACAGCCTGTGATGCGGGTGCGCAGTCCGCCCGCGACGCAGCTTTCCGATGGCAAACCCGGAAGGCACGTGAAGGAGCTCCAATTGACCTGCGATCGCGTGGGGATTGGACAGATTTTATTGGTCGGGTTACATGTGCGCCCATTCACCCCCCCGGTGTAATCCCACCTCCCCGTTAATATCGGGGCCCCACTGTTTAAATGGTCGGTTCGGACTGACTCCCTCTGTTTAAATGGTCGGTTCGGACTGACTCCCTCTGTTTAAATGGTCGGTTCGGACTGACTCCCACTGTTTAAATGGTCGGTTCGGACTGACTCCCTCTGTTTAAATGGTCGGTTCGGGCTGACTCCCTCTGTTTAAATGGTCGGTTCGGACTGACTCCCTCTGTTTAAATGGTCGGTTCGGACTGACTCCCTCTGTTTAAATGGTCGGTTCGGGCTGACTCCCTCTGTTTAAATGGTCAGTTCGGACTGACTCCCTCTGTTTAAATGGTCAGTTCGGACTGACTCCCTCAGTTTAAATGGTCGGTTCGGACTGACTCCCTCTGTTTAAATGGTCGGTTCGGACTGACTCCCTCTGTTTAAATGGTCAGTTCGGACTGACTCCCTCTGTTTAAATGGTCAGTTCGGACTGACTCCCTCTGTTTAAATGGTCGGTTCGGACTGACTCCCTCTGTTTAAATGGTCGGTTCGGACTGACTCCCTCTGTTTAAATGGTCAGTTCGGACTGACTCCCTCTGTTTAAATGGTCGGTTCGGACTGACTCCCTCTGTTTAAATGGTCAGTTCGGACTGACTCCCTCTGTTTAAATGGTCAGTTCGGACTGACTCCCTCTGTTTAAATGGTCGGTTCGGACTGACTCCCTCTGTTTAAATGGTCGGTTCGGACTGACTCCCTCTGTTTAAATGGTCGGTTCGGGCTGACTCCCTCTGTTTAAATGGTCGGTTCGGGCTGACTCCCTCTGTTTAAATGGTCGGTTCGGGCTGACTCCCTCTGTTTAAATGGTCGGTTCGGGCTGACTCCCTCTGTTTAAATGGTCAGTTCGGACTGACTCCCTCTGTTTAAATGGTCGGTTCGGACTGACTCCCTCTGTTTAAATGGTCAGTTCGGACTGACTCCCTCTGTTTAAATGGTCGGTTCGGACTGACTCCCTCTGTTTAAATGGTCGGTTCGGACTGACTCCCTCTGTTTAAATGGTCAGTTCGGACTGACTCCCTCTGTTTAAATGGTCGGTTCGGACTGACTCCCTCTGTTTAAATGGTCAGTTCGGACTGACTCCCTCTGTTTAAATGGTCAGTTCGGACTGACTCCCTCTGTTTAAATGGTCGGTTCGGACTGACTCCCTCTGTTTAAATGGTCGGTTCGGACTGACTCCCTCTGTTTAAATGGTCGGTTCGGGCTGACTCCCTCTGTTTAAATGGTCAGTTCGGACTGACTCCCTCTGTTTAAATGGTCGGTTCGGGCTGACTCCCTCTGTTTAAATGGTCAGTTCGGACTGACTCCCTCTGTTTAAATGGTCGGTTCGGACTGACTCCCTCTGTTTAAATGGTCGGTTCGGACTGACTCCCTCTGTTTAAATGGTCAGTTCGGACTGACTCCCTCTGTTTAAATGGTCGGTTCGGGCTGACTCCCTCTGTTTAAATGGTCGGTTCGGGCTGACTCCCTCTGTTTAAATGGTCGGTTCGGACTGACTCCCTCTGTTTAAATGGTCGGTTCGGACTGACTCCCTCTGTTTAAATGGTCGGTTCGGACTGACTCCCTCTGTTTAAATGGTCAGTTCGGACTGACTCCCTCTGTTTAAATGGTCAGTTCGGACTGACTCCCTCTGTTTAAATGGTCGGTTCGGACTGACTCCCTCTGTTTAAATGGTCAGTTCGGACTGACTCCCTCTGTTTAAATGGTCGGTTCGGACTGACTCCCACTGTTTAAATGGTCAGTTCGGACTGACTCCCTCTGTTTAAATGGTCGGTTCGGGCTGACTCCCTCTGTTTAAATGGTCGGTTCGGGCTGACTCCCTCTGTTTAAATGGTCGGTTCGGACTGACTCCCTCTGTTTAAATGGTCAGTTCGGACTGACTCCCTCTGTTTAAATGGTCGGTTCGGACTGACTCCCTCTGTTTAAATGGTCGGTTCGGACTGACTCCCTCTGTTTAAATGGTCGGTTCGGACTGACTCTCTCTGTTTAAATGGTCAGTTCGGACTGACTCCCTCAGTTTAAATGGTCGGTTCGGACTGACTCCCTCTGTTTAAATGGTCAGTTCGGGCTGACTCCCTCTGTTTAAATGGTCAGTTCGGACTGACTCCCTCTGTTTAAATGGTCAGTTCGGGCTGACTCCCTCTGTTTAAATGGTCGGTTCGGGCTGACTCCCTCAGTTTAAATGGTCGGTTCGGACTGACTCCCTCTGTTTAAATGGTCAGTTCGGACTGACTCCCTCTGTTTAAATGGTCGGTTCGGGCTGACTCCCTCTGTTTAAATGGTCGGTTCGGGCTGACTCCCTCTGTTTAAATGGTCGGTTCGGACTGACTCCCTCTGTTTAAATGGTCAGTTCGGACTGACTCCCTCTGTTTAAATGGTCGGTTCGGGCTGACTCCCTCTGTTTAAATGGTCGGTTCGGGCTGACTCCCTCTGTTTAAATGGTCAGTTCGGACTGACTCCCTCTGTTTAAATGGTCAGTTCGGACTGACTCCCTCTGTTTAAATGGTCGGTTCGGACTGACTCCCTCTGTTTAAATGGTCGGTTCGGACTGACTCCCTCTGTTTAAATGGTCAGTTCGGACTGACTCCCTCTGTTTAAATGGTCAGTTCGGACTGACTCCCTCTGTTTAAATGGTCAGTTCGGACTGACTCCCTCTGTTTAAATGGTCGGTTCGGACTGACTCCCTCTGTTTAAATGGTCGGTTCGGACTGACTCCCTCTGTTTAAATGGTCGGTTCGGACTGACTCCCTCTGTTTAAATGGTCGGTTCGGACTGACTCCCACTGTTTAAATGGTCGGTTCGGACTGACTCCCTCTGTTTAAATGGTCAGTTCGGACTGACTCCCTCTGTTTAAATGATCGGTTCGGACTGACTCCCACTGTTTAAATGGTCGGTTCGGACTGACTCCCTCTGTTTAAATGGTCAGTTCGGACTGACTCCCTCTGTTTAAATGGTCGGTTCGGGCTGACTCCCTCTGTTTAAATGGTCAGTTCGGACTGACTCCCTCTGTTTAAATGGTCAGTTCGGACTGACTCCCTCTGTTTAAATGGTCGGTTCGGACTGACTCCCTCTGTTTAAATGGTCAGTTCGGACTGACTCCCTCTGTTTAAATGGTCAGTTCGGACTGACTCCCTCTGTTTAAATGGTCGGTTCGGACTGACTCCCTCTGTTTAAATGGTCAGTTCGGACTGACTCCCTCTGTTTAAATGGTCAGTTCGGACTGACTCCCTCTGTTTAAATGGTCGGTTCGGGCTGACTCCCTCTGTTTAAATGGTCAGTTCGGACTGACTCCCTCTGTTTAAATGGTCAGTTCGGACTGACTCCCTCTGTTTAAATGGTCAGTTCGGACTGACTCCCTCTGTTTAAATGGTCAGTTCGGGCTGACTCCCTCTGTTTAAATGGTCAGTTCGGACTGACTCCCTCTGTTTAAATGGTCGGTTCGGACTGACTCCCTCTGTTTAAATGGTCAGTTCGGACTGACTCCCTCTGTTTAAATGGTCGGTTCGGGCTGACTCCCTCTGTTTAAATGGTCAGTTCGGACTGACTCCCTCTGTTTAAATGGTCGGTTCGGACTGACTCCCTCTGTTTAAATGGTCGGTTCGGACTGACTCCCTCTGTTTAAATGGTCAGTTCGGACTGACTCCCTCTGTTTAAATGGTCGGTTCGGACTGACTCCCTCTGTTTAAATGGTCAGTTCGGACTGACTCCCTCTGTTTAAATGGTCAGTTCGGGCTGACTCCCTCTGTTTAAATGGTCAGTTCGGACTGACTCCCTCTGTTTAAATGGTCGGTTCGGACTGACTCCCTCTGTTTAAATGGTCAGTTCGGACTGACTCCCTCTGTTTAAATGGTCGGTTCGGGCTGACTCCCTCTGTTTAAATGGTCAGTTCGGACTGACTCCCTCTGTTTAAATGGTCGGTTCGGACTGACTCCCTCTGTTTAAATGGTCGGTTCGGACTGACTCCCTCTGTTTAAATGGTCAGTTCGGACTGACTCCCTCTGTTTAAATGGTCGGTTCGGACTGACTCCCTCTGTTTAAATGGTCAGTTCGGACTGACTCCCTCTGTTTAAATGGTCAGTTCGGACTGACTCCCTCTGTTTAAATGGTCAGTTCGGACTGACTCCCTCTGTTTAAATGGTCAGTTCGGACTGACTCCCTCTGTTTAAATGGTCAGTTCGGACTGACTCCCTCTGTTTAAATGGTCGGTTCGGGCTGACTCCCTCAGTTTAAATGGTCGGTTCGGACTGACTCCCTCTGTTTAAATGGTCAGTTCGGGCTGACTCCCTCTGTTTAAATGGTCAGTTCGGACTGACTCCCTCTGTTTAAATGGTCAGTTCGGACTGACTCCCTCTGTTTAAATGGTCAGTTCGGACTGACTCCCTCTGTTTAAATGGTCGGTTCGGGCTGACTCCCTCTGTTTAAATGGTCGGTTCGGACTGACTCCCTCTGTTTAAATGGTCGGTTCGGACTGACTCCCTCTGTTTAAATGGTCGGTTCGGACTGACTCCCTCTGTTTAAATGGTCGGTTCGGACTGACTCCCTCTGTTTAAATGGTCAGTTCGGACTGACTCCCTCTGTTTAAATGGTCGGTTCGGACTGACTCCCTCTGTTTAAAGGGTCGGTTCGGACTGACTCCCTCTGTTTAAATGGTCGGTTCGGACTGACTCCCTCTGTTTAAATGGTCAGTTCGGACTGACTCCCTATGTTTAAATGGTCGGTTCGGACTGACTCCCTCTGTTTAAATGGTCAGTTCGGACTGACTCCCTATGTTTAAATGGTCGGTTCGGGCTGACTCCCTCTGTTTAAATGGTCGGTTCGGGCTGACTCCCTCTGTTTAAATGGTCGGTTCGGACTGACTCCCTCTGTTTAAATGGTCAGTTCGGACTGACTCCCTCTGTTTAAATGGTCGGTTCGGACTGACTCCCTCTGTTTAAATGGTCAGTTCGGACTGACTCCCTCTGTTTAAATGGTCAGTTCGGACTGACTCCCTCTGTTTAAATGGTCAGTTCGGACTGACTCCCTCTGTTTAAATGGTCGGTTCGGGCTGACTCCCTCTGTTTAAATGGTCGGTTCGGACTGACTCCCTCTGTTTAAATGGTCGGTTCGGACTGACTCCCTCTGTTTAAATGGTCGGTTCGGACTGACTCCCTCTGTTTAAATGGTCAGTTCACGCTGATCTGTCCCACAGACTATCCCAGGATCCAGGACAAGCTGATCAGAACATCCAACATGAACTGACCATGAAAATCTGATCGTTTTATACTGACCTGGTTTCAGTTTCCAGGATTTGAGCCTTTCTATCTGACGGTCACTACAGTGGATTTTACTGTTCCTCACTCTGCCTTCCACAGAGAATGATACAAGCTGGAACTACAGGTATAAACAAACCATCTACAGCAACAAGCTTCCGAGTGTCAGCTGGGGAGTGATAATCCCATTGTTCACGCTCCCTTCACAAAGTAAACCTGTTCAGATCTTCTACCCGACCCCATTCACTCTGCGATAGATCAGCCAGTCAGTCCCAGTCAGTGCAGCTCCCTTTCCTTCACTTAAACTGGGTGTCCAGCCTCCTGCCTCAAACTGACCCAGTTTACAAACCTCTTGTGATGTCTGATCTCCCTGTGATGCGCAATGTGAGGGTGAGGCTTACACTGTGACCTCACGGTGTGACCCGTCCAGTTAAAGGGGCCTCACCCTGTGATCTCACGGTGTGACCCGTCCAGTTAAAGGGGCCTCACCCTGTGATCTCACGGTGTGACCCTTCCAGTTAAAGGGGCCTCACCCTGTGATCTCACGGTGTGACCCATCCAGTTAAAGGGGCCTCACCCTGTGATCTCACAGAGTGACCCCTCAAGTTAAAGGGGCCTCACCCTGTGATCTCACGGAGTGACCCCTCAAGTTAAAGGGGCCTCACCCTGTGATCTCACGATGTAACCAGTCCAGTTAGAATCATAGATTTATAGAATCATAGAAAGGTTACAGCACGGAAGGAGGCCATTCAGCCCATCGAGTCCGCGCCGGCCCTATGCAAGAGCAATCCAGCTAGTCCCACTCCCCCGCCCTCTCCCCGTAGCCATGCTATTTTTTTCGATTCAATTACTTATCCAGTTCCCTATCGAAAGCCATGATTGAATCTGCCTCCACCACCCCCTCGGGCAGTGCATTCCAGATCATAACCACTCGCTGCGTAAAAAAGGTTTTTCCTCATTTCGCCTTTGGTTCTTTTGCCAATCACCTTAAATCTGTGTCCTCTAATTCTTGACCCTTTTGCCAATGGGAACAGTTTCTCTCTATCTACTCTGTCTAGACCCTTCATGATTTTGAATACCTCCATCAAATCTCCTCGTAACTGTCTCTGTTTCAAGGAGAACAACCCCAGCTTCTCCAGTCTATCCACATAATTAAAGTCCCTCATCCTTGGAATCATTGTAGTAAATCCCTTCTGCCCTCTTTCTAAGGCCTTCACATCTCTCCTGAAGTGCGGTGCCCAGAACTGGACACAATACTCCAGTTGTGGCCGAACCAGTGTTTTATAAAGGTTCATCATGACTTCCATACTTTTGTAATCTGTGCCTCTATTTATAAAGCCCAGGATCCCGAATGCTTTTTTAACCGCTTTTTCAACCTGCCCTGCCATCTTCAACGATTTGTGCACATATACCCCCAGACCTCTCTGTTCCTGTGCCCCTTTTAGAGTTGTGCCCTCCAGTTTATATTGCCTCTCCTCGTTCTTCCGACCAAAATGTATTAGCTCGCCTTTTTCTGCCTTAAATTTCATCTGCCAAGTGTCCACCCATGCCACCAACCTGTCTGTATCCTCTTGAAGTCTATCACTATCCTTTTCACTGTTCACTACCCTTCCAAGTTTTTTGTCATCTGCAAATTTTGAAATTGTGCCTGTACACCCAAGTCCAAGTCTTTAATATATATCAAGAAAAGCAGTGGGCACAGCACCGACCCCTGGGGAACACCACTGTACACCTCTCTCCAGTCCAAAAAACAACCGTTCACCACTACTCTCTGTTTCCTGTCCCTTAGCCAATTCTGCATCAATGCTGCTACTGCCCTCTTTATTCTTTGGGCCGCAATCTTTATGATAAGCCTTCAGTGCGGCACTTTATCAAACACATTTTGAAAGTCCATATACACATCAACCGCATTGCCCTCATCTACCCTCTCTGTTACCTCATCAAAAAACTCTAGCAGGTTAGTTAAACACGATTTGCCTTTAACAAATCCGTGCTGGCTTTCCCTAATCAATCCACCCTCGTCCAAGAGACTGTTAATTTTGTCCCGGATTATCGTTTCCAAAAGTTTCCCCACCACTGAGGTTAAACTGACTGGCCTGTAGTTGCTGGGTTTATCCTTACACCCTTTTTTGAACAAGGGTGTAACATTTGCAATTCTCCAGTCCTCTGGCACCATGCCTGCATCTAAGGATGTTTGGAAGATTATGACCAGTACCTCCGCAATTTCCACCCTTACTTCGCTCAGCAACCTAGGGTGCATCCCATCCGGACCGGGTGACTTATCTACTTTAAGTACAGCCAGCCTTTCAAGTACCTCTTTATCAATTTTAGTCCATCCAATATCTCAACTATATCTTCCTTTCCTGAGACTCTGTCAGCATCTTCTTCCTTAGCAATAACAGATGCAAAGTGCTCATTTAGTACCTCGGCCATCCATGAGTAGATCTCCTTTATGGTCCCTAATCGGCCCCACCCCTCCTCTTACTACCCATTTACTGTTTACATGCCTGTAGAAGACTTTTGGATTCCCTTTTATGTTGGCCGCCAGTCTATTCTCATACTCTCTTTGCCCCTTATTTCCTTTTTCACTTCCCCTCTGAACTTTCTATATTCTGTCTGGCTCTCACTTGTGTTATCAACCTGATATCTGTCACATGCCCCTTTTTCCATTTCATCTAACTCACTATCTCTTTTTTCATCCAGGGAGCTCTGGCTTTAGTTGCCCTGCCTTTCTGCCTCATGGGAGTTGTGCCTCGACTGTACCTGAACCATCGAGTCAAAGGCTTTTAGATGGCGAGAGAGAGACAGACGGAATTGTCCCGGCTCCAGAAAAGCATGCAGGATCTGCTCCAACTGCAGTCGATGGGGGTCGATGTTGGGGAGGATTTCAGAGAGGTGAAGGTGCAGCAAACCTCGCTCTTTGCCTCCGAGGCTCAAAAATCATCTTCCGGTCCAGAGTCTGCTCCGTGGAGCAGGGCGAGAAGTGTTCGCGCTGCTTCTTCCAGAAGCTGCACAGAGAGACGTCTGTGATCAGCAGCCTGAAGGAGGGAGACGGCTCGGTGGCCTCTTCGCAGATCAACATACTGAGGATCAGCAAATCCTTTTATGCCGGGCTGTATGATGCAAAGTCCACAGACAGCACGGCCTCCCAGTCCTTCCTGTCTTCTATCATGGAGGTCTTAGAGGACAGTGAGTGGGAGAGCATGGATCGGCGACTGACTTTGGATGAGCTGATAAAGGCCGTCCGGTCCTTCGTGAAGAGTAGAACTCCCGGAAGTGATGGTTTACCGGTTGAGTTATACTCGGCTCTGTGGGAATGGATAAGCCCAGATCTACTGGAAGTGTACAGGGGTTTGCTTCTGGCAGGCAGCATGTCAGAGTCCATGAGGAAAGGCATCATCACCCTCATCTACAAGCGGATGGGGGAGAGGGAAGAAATCAGAAATTGGCGATCCATTTCCTTGCTAAATGTCGACTACAAGATTCTGTCTAAGGTCAATGCCATGAGGCTCAGGTTTGCTCTGGAGTAGGTGATCCACCCGGATCAGACCTGTACTGTACCCGGCAGGAGGATCTCTGATCCTTGCCCTGCTCAGGGATAGGATTGTCTACATGCAGGATGGGGGGGGGGGCGGGCGGGGGTGAACACCTGCCTCATCAGCCTGGACCAGGAAAAGGCCTTCGACAAAATATCCCACACATACATGATGGACGTGATCTCCAAAATGTGGTTTGGGGATGGAATCCGTGATTGGATCCGACTGCTCTTCGCGGATATCCGAAGTGCAATCCTAATCAACGGGTGGGAGTCAGAGAGCTTCCCGATCAGATCTGGAGTCAGGCAGGGCTACCCTCTCTCCGCAGTCTTGTTTGTATGTTGTCTCGAGCCATTTGCCGTTTCCATCAGGAAGGACGCAGGGGGGTGATGATCACAGGCAGCAGAGGTTCTCAGGTTAAGGCCTCCCTGTACATGGATGATGTCACCGTCTTCTGCTCCGATCAGCGGACTGATCCAGTCCACGCACTGATCAATATCTGCGACCAGTTCGAGCTGGCCTCGGGGGCCAGAATGAACCGCAGTAAGAATGAGGCCATGTTCTTTGGCAGGAGGGAGACCCGATCCTTTGTTCCCTCCACCGTCAGGACCGACTACCTGAACGTGCTGGAGATCTGGTTCGGGGGGCCCCAGGCCTGCACCAAGAACAGGGAGGAGCGGGTCGCCAAAGCCAAACCGAAGCTTGGTATGTGGGTGGGACACTCCCTCTCCATAACCGGCAGGAACCTGGCGATAAGGTGTGAGGTACTCGCGGTGTTGCTCTATGAGGCCAGGGTCAGGCCCATTCCCCACAACTCCGCTGTCACAGTCACCAGAGCCCTCTTCCACTTGCTCTGGAGGTCCAAGGTAGAACACGTCTGCAGGGACACCATGTACAAGACCCAAGAAAAAAGGGTGAAGAGCGTTCCCAATGCTGCTCTGATCCTGATGGCCACCTTTGTGTGTGGCTTCCTCATGATGTGTGGAGAGCCCCAGTACTCAAACACCAAGTGTGTCTACGTGCTGAGTTTCTACCTGTCCACCACACTGAGAAGGTTGGGTCTGGCCACGCTGGCCGTGCAGATGCAGGACGTCCCATCCACCTGGACCGTATCCCACCACCTGTCCCAGGTGGAGAAGTTCCTGAGGTGGAACCCCTTCGACCAGACACGGAATGTTCTGGGAGTCCTGCAAGGAAAGGAGAGGATGGATCTGATCGGGCAGTTCCCCAACTAGACCGTCGATGCCATTTGGCAGAACATCTCATCGCCGGAACTGACCAACAGGCACCAGGATGCAGCCTGGATGGTGGTGAGAAGGGCTGTCCCAGTGAGATCTTTCCAGCATGGAATCTCAGTGTCACTCTGAGCTGCCCTCGAAGCGGTGATGGGGAGGAGACCATTGTCCACCTCCTGATGGGCTGCCCCTTTGTGCAGATGATGTGGAGAGAGATGCGTTCGTATCTGTCTCAGTTCATCCCCAACAATTCGGTAACACAGGACCCTGTGCTCTACGGACTGTTCCCCGGGATGCACACCGAGACAGATATCACCCGTGGCTGGAAGACCATCAACTCGGTGAAGGAGGCCCTTTGGTCCGCCTGAAACCTGTTGGTCTTCCAGCTGAAGGAGCTGTCCACGACCGAGTGTTGCCGACTGGCACGCTCCAAGGTCCAGGAGTACGTGTTGCGGGCTACACTGAATCATAGAATCATAGAAAGGTTACAGCATGGAAGTAGGCCATTCGGCCCATCGAGTCCGCGCAGGCTCTATGATAGAGCAATCCAGCTAGTCTCACTCCCGAGCCCTATCCCCGTAGCCCTGCACATCTTTTCGTTTCAAGTATTTATCCAGTTCCCTTTTGAAGGCCATGATTGAATCTGCCTCCACCACCCCCTCGGGCAGTGCATTCCAGATCCTAACCGCTCGCTGCGTAAAAAAGTTTTCCCTCATGTCACCTTTGGTTCTTTTGCCAATCACCTTAAATCTATGTCCTCTGGTTCTTGACCCTTCTGCCAATGGGAACAGTTTCTCTCTATCTACTCTGTCTAGACCCTTCATGATTTTGAATACCTCTATCAAATCTCCTCTCAACTGTCTCTGTTCCAAGGAGAACAACCCCAGCTTCTCCAGTCTATCCACGTAACTAAAGTCCCTCATCCCTGGAATCATTCTAGTAAATCTCTTCTGCACCCTCTTTAAAAATTGTGCCCTGTACACCCAAGTTCCAGTCATTAATATATATCAAGAAAAACAGTTGTCCCAGCACCGCCCCCTGGGGAACACCTCTGGACACCCCTTAGATTAAATACTTTAGAATTGACACCTGGTCAGGGACAGGAGGGTGTGACTGTGAGTGAGGCAGGTACGGGGATCCAGCAGGTAATATTGCAGGAGCCTCAATCCCTGCACTTGTCCAATAGATTTGAGGTTCTTGCAACCCTTGTGGACAAGTGCGGGGACTGTGGGGAGGACGAGCAAACTGACCACAGCACTGTCATACAGGAAGTCGTTCAAGTGGGGGGAGTAAAAAGGAAGGTGGTTGTAGTGGGCGACAGTATAGTTAGAGGGATAGACACTGTTCTCTGCAGCCAGGAGCATGAGTCCCAAAGCTATGTTGCCTACCCAGTGCCAGGGTTAAGGACATCTCCTCCGGGCTGGAGAAGAGCTTGGAGTGGGAGGGGGAGGATCCAGTTGTCGTGGTCCATGTAGGTACCAACGACATAGGCAGGACGAAGAAAAAGTTTCTGCTGAGGGAGTTTGAGCAGCCAGGGACTAAATTAAAAAGCAAAACCACAAAGGTAACAATCTCCGGATTATCACCTGAGCCACGAGCAAATTGGCAGAGGGTAAATAAGATCAGGGAGATGAATAAGTGGCTCAAAGATTGGTGTGGGAGAAGTGGGTTTCGATTCGTGGGTCACTGACACCAGTACTGGGGAAAGAGAGAGCTGTTCCATTGGGACGGACTACACCTGAACCATGCTGGGACCAGAGTTCTAGCGAATCGAATAACTAGGGAGGAAGATAGAGCTTTAAAATAAATAAGGTGAGGGAGGGTCCCGGTGGAGAGAAATCTAGAATGCTAAAGGGAAAAGACAAGGAAGCAGTGCAGGAAAGTGATTGGGGTAAGGATAACCAGATTGTATCAGGAAGGGACAGAGTGTACAAACAAAAGACAACAAATAGGGTCCAGGTAAGAAAAAATGGTAATGAGACAAATAGGGCCATAGTACAAAAAAATTTTAAGATGTCTAAAAATGTTAAAAAGACAAATCTAAAGGCATTGTATCTGAATGCACGAAGCATTCGTAATAAGGTAGACGAATTAACAGTGTAAATAGATGTAAACGGATACGATATAATTATGATTACAGAGACATGGCTGCAGGGTGACCAAGGCTGGGAGCTGAATATCCAAGGGTATTCGATATTTAGGAAGGACGGGCAAAAAGGAGAAGGAGGTGGGGTCACGTTGTTAGTAAAGGATGAAATCAGAGCAATAGTGAGAAAGGATATTGGCTCAGAAAATCAAGATGTGGAATCAGTCTGGGTGGAGTTAAGAAGCACCAAGGGGCAGAAAACACTGGTGGGAGTTGTCTATAGGCCTCCAAACAGTAGTGGTAATATAGGGGATGGCATCAAACAGGAAATTAGAGACGCATGTAACAAGGGTACTACAGTAATCATGGGTGACTTCAATCTACATATAGATTGGCCAAACCAAATTAGCAATAATACTGTGGAGGATGAATTCCTGGAGATGGTTTTTTTCAGACCAGTACGTTGAGGAGCCAACCAGGGAACAGGCTATCCAAGATTGGGTATTGTGCAATGAGAAAGGGTTAATTAATAATCATGTTATGCGGGGTCCTTTAGGGAAGAGTGACCATAACATGATAGAATTCTTCATTAAGATGGAAAGTGAAGTCGTCCAATCCGAAACTAGGGTCCTAAATCTAAACAAAGGAAACTACGAAGGTATGAGGAGGGAGTTGGCTATGATCGATTGGGAAGCTTCATTAAAAGGCATGACGGTGGATAGGCAATGGTTAACATTTAAGGAACGAATGCATGAATTGCAACAATTATACATTCCTTTCTGGTGCAAAAACACAAAAGGAAAAGCGGCCCAACCATGGCAAACAAAAGAAATTAAGGATAGTATTCGATCCAAAGAGGAATCATATAAAGTTGCCAGAAAAAGTAGCAAGTCTGAGGATCGCGAGCAGTTTAGAATTCAGCAAAAAAGGACCAAAAGATTGATTAAGACGGGAAAAATGGAGTATGAGAGTAAACTTGCAAGGAACATAAAAGTGGACTGTGAAAGCTTCTACCAGTATGTAAAAAGAAAAAGATTAGTGAAGACAAATGTAGGTCCCTTACAGTCAGAAATGGGAGAATTTATAATGGGGAACAAGGAAATGGCAGAGCAATTGGACAAATACTTTGGTTCTGCCTTTACGGAAGAGGACACAAATAACTTCCCAGAAATGCGAGGGAACCAAGGGCGCTAAATTGGGCCGTGTAGCACCCATTGTTTCGGTGCCACACGGCCTCTCTGACAAACAAGATGGCGTCTTGGATGAGCACGCAAGTTTCCAGTGTGACGTGCGCCAGATGCCATCTTGGTATAGGAGTTAGCGCAGGCGCAGATAACGAACGCTGGAATCATGTAAAGTAGGGAGAAAACGGCTTCAATCAGTGCACAACGCTGATTTAAAGTGATCAATACCATTTTGGGACCTAACGCACAGTCTTAACCCCGACCATCTGAACGTGTCTTAGAGTGCCAGGAGGACCCCCCACCAGCGCTATTTAAAGGGACTGTGCAGGATTTACAGGTTAGTGGCTGGATTATTGCTTCTACAAGCAAAAGGTGGGAGAAGTTTCGAACTCTCTTCTGCAAACGGCAGTTGATGCTAGCTCAATTGTGAATTTTAAATCTGGGATTGATAAATTTCTGTGAACCAAGGGTATTAAGGGATATGAGGCTAAGGCGAGTGTATGGAGTTAGGTCACAGTCAGTCATGATCTCATTGAATGGCAGAATAGGCTCGATGGGATAAATGCCACTGCCACTTGCTGCCTCCTGTTATGCACCACCTTGTCCTGCAAGAAAATGGGACGTGTGTCGGGGAGTATCCGGCAAGATGTTTGGGTGAGGTGCCAGTCATGGTTGAATAGCCACAGTGTGTGTGACCTGTGAGTTGTGGGTGTGCAGCTTGCAATAGTGGCAATGTTTAAAGGTGAGAGGAAGCATCTGATTGGAAGAGTTGTGTCAGATTATACCGTCACCTGTGAAATCTGTATCGAACACGTAGTTCAGGCAATTCACCTTTTGTATTAATCAAATGTGTATCTGATGATTGTTATCCAGTGTATTGCTGTAGTCACATATGTACCTTGACTCATTGTACCATGTGTTTGGGACAAGTACCTTCTGCTATCTGTAAATTAACACATTTCTCCCTTTAATACTAAATAAGCAAGTACAGTAATTAACCACACAACTTAGAACCCATCAAGCTTTGCAAAAACCCTTCAGAATCCTTTATTAAAACGAATAACAGTATGAAAGTTGCCAGCACAGCACATACATTGTAACCATAGCTACACAGACATGCTCACGAGATAACTGTCCATATGAGACAATAGATTCTTAGAGTTTCAAGCCTGAGACCCAGACAGGAGCATCAGATAATAGACCTAGAAACTGCCAAAAGGTGGCCTTGAGAGCAACACTACAGGATGAGATGAGGGGCCAGTCCTGCGGGCACGGTAGTAAGTGGTGATTGGTCAAAGCAAGAGGTATGGCATTGGCGGGATGGATTGGGGGGGCGGGGCTACTCCATCAACCCTGTCCATCAAAGAAAGAGATAAGGAGGAGGCCGACTCGTTTTCCTTTGTCCTGAGAGATGCTCGACACCCAATTGACTACTCCACCTTTTGGCAATATCCCCATAGGGTCGAACACCTGTGTCAGTAATAGTCCTTGACAACACCCCCAAAAGGGGCATAAAAGGAGCACCCTTCACGTTGTAGATACTTAGCAGGAGTAACTACGGCCGACTTCGGAGGCCCACCAAACAGCTATTTGACAAATGATCCAGATCGATGGAAGTGGCTCCAGTCGGAGCATCACTGAGGACGAGGAGACAGAAAAGGTCACACCAGGCGGGGCAGAAGACGTGAGAGGTAATCAATCAATGAAGGTACCCCAGGCGGGGTGGAAAGTGCTTCCTTCTAGACTCCTGAGGTGGACACAACTCTACCCAGTGGGGAAGGGGTGTTGGAACCTCTTGCTCGGTGTTGTAAACCACTGCCCCAACACCGGGTGTTGGCCCTTTTGCGAATTTCAATAAAGCACCTTTTTACCAAATTGAGGTTTCACGTCAATTACGCGGCTACAGGGAATAAATAAAAATCCCTACAACTGAGTACTGATTGAGAGAGTTTGTTGGTATGTGGGCGATGGGGGTGTGGTGTGTGGAGCAGTGGATGTGCCTCGTGGTGCAGTCAGTGGGAGATGCCGCTTGACAGTTGACCTCACTCACCTTAACAACTGAGGTCAAAGCATTGAACTTCTTCCTGTACTACATCCATGTTCATGATGCTGTGGGCCTGGCATTGACTGCATCCCCTGCTGCTTTGGGCGCACATGTCTGGAGGTTCTCTTGCCCCCTGTCGATATAGGATGCCCCTCCTTCTGTCCACCTCTTGCACCAAAGCCTCTCGTGCATCATCAGACAACTTGATGCACGCACTCTCACAGGCCTGGAACCAACTCAGACCCGCAGATTGGAGGATGTGGGATTTGGTGGTGTGCAACCTTTATTCAATGTTTTCAAATAACTCAACAGTTTGTAAACATAGGGACCGGACCTGCATCTGTGTTTCACATGTGCAATCTCTGATCTCCGTTCAGACTCCGCGCAGACAGCAGACTGTTATTTTTAGTGAGTTACAGGTACCGGTTACCGTTAAGAGATTGTGGCTGGTGGAAAGTCCTTGAATTCTCGGGTCAACACAGGTTTTTAATGCTTGACTGAGGTGAATACTGAGGCCAGACCAATGTCTCGTCCTGCTTGTGATGGAAACACCTGGTGTGAGTATCGCGGATCACGATACCTGGACCCGGTTTTGGGAGTTAACCAATTTAACCCCCTTTGTGTCCTCCTCACAGTTTGCTTTCTCACCCAGCTTTGTATCATCAGCAAACTTGGATACATTACACTCGGTCCCTTCATCTAAGTCATTAATATAGATTGTAAATAGCTGAGCCCAAGTACTGATCCTTGCGGTACCCCACTAGTTACAGCCTGCCAAACCTGAGAATGACCCGTTTATCCCTACTCTCTGTTTTCTGTCCGTTAACCAATCCTCTATCCATGCTAATATGTTACCCCCAACCCCATGAGCCTTTACCTTGTGTTGAACAGACGTTGGGTGGTCAGCAGTTTAGTGGGAATAGGGTCGAGGGAGCAGGGGGTGGGTCTGATGGTCAAAGTGAGCTCGGAGAGAGCATGAAGGGAGATCGGAGAGAAACTAGAGAAAGATGTGAGTTCAGGGCTAGGGCTGGGGGGAACCTTCGGGGAAGTTTGACTTGGTGGGCTAGGGGAAGGGGCAGAGGCAGCTGAACGGACGGTCTCAATCTTAGCGACAAAGAATTCCAAAATCTCCTCGCACCTTTTGTTGGAGGTGAGGGTGGAGGGGCAGGGGAAAGGGGTTTAAGGAGACGGTTTCATACATCTTTATATTACATAGAATACAGCAAGGCACAGAAACAGGCCTTTCGGCCCATCCGGGTAAAGAAATCTCCCCTGAATTCCTTAATTGACAACAAGTTCTTGAATATATGATGCAATATAATTTTATAGATTTATATATATTTTACATCGGCAACACAGAACAGCACAGAGGCCATTCGGACCAACTGCTGTTTCTATTTTACAACAATTTCTTGTGCCTATAATATAAATAAAATAATACAATATATCTTTATATTGTTGAAAATCAATTCTTGGACTTACAAATACAGATATATTACACAGAATACAGCACGGCTCAGAAACATCACCCCATCAGGATAAAGGAGTTTCTCCGGGATTCCCTGTTTTACTGCAACAACAGCAACATTATATATATTTGGATACGACATAGAATCACGTAGAATGTACAGCAGAGAAACAGGTGCCGTTCAGACCAACTGGTCAAAGGAGCATCGCACAGTGTCCCAGTGATCCCACAGTGTCCCAGTGATCCCAGTGTCCCAGTGATCCCACGTTGATCCCACAGCATTCCAGTGGTCCCACAGCGATCCCACAGCGATCCCACAGTGCCTCAGTGATCCAACAGTGCACCCAGTGCTCCCACAGTAACCCAGTGATCCCACAGTGTCCCAGTGATCCCACGTTGATCCCACAGCTTTCCAGTGGTCCCACAGCGATCCACAGCGATCCCACAGTGCCTCAGTGATCCAACAGTGCACCCAGTGCTCCCACAGTAACCCAGTGATCCCACAGTATCCAACAGTGCATCCAGTGATGCCATACTAACCCAGTGATCCCACAGTGCATCAGTGATGCCACAGTAATCCAGTGATGCCACAGTAATCCAGTGATCCCACAGTGCACCCAGTGATCCCACAGTGAATCCAGTGATCCCAGAGTGTCCAATGATCCCACAGTGATCCCAGAGTGTCCCAGAGATCCAACAGTCACCCAATGATCCCACAGTGATCCCAGAGTGTAACAGTGATCCCACAGTGTTCCAATGATCCCACAGTGATGCCAGTGTTCTCACAGTGATCCCACAGTGTTCCAATGACCCCACAGTGATGCCAGTGGTCTCACAGTGATCCCACAGTGTTCCAATGATCCCACAGTGATCCCACAGTGTCCCAGTGATCCCACAGTGATCCCAGTGTTCTCACAGAGATCCCACAGTGTTCCAGTGATCCCACAGTGATCCCAGTGGTCTCACAGTGATCCTACAGTGTTCCAATGATCCCACAGTGATCCCAGTGTTCTCACAGAGATCCCACAATGTTCCAATGATCCCACAGTGATCCCACAGTGTTCCAGTGATCCCACAGTGATCCCAGTGTTCTCACAGAGATCCCACAATGTTCCAATGATCCCACAGTGATCCCACAGTGTCCCAGTGATCCCACAGTGTTCCAGTGATCCCACAGTGATCCCAGTGTTCTCACAGAGATCCCACAGTGTTCCATTGATCCCACAGTGATCCCAGTGTTCTCACAGAGATCCCACAATGTTCCAATGATCCCACAGTGATCCCACAGTGTCCCAGTGATCCCACAGTGTCCCAGTGATCCCACAGTGTTCCAGTGATCCCACAGTGATCCCAGTGGTCTCACAGAGATCCCACAGTGTTCCATTGATCCCACAGTGACCCAGGCACAACTCATGTGAGCCCCATTGGTGCAGCCTGTGGTGACGGCCTCTGTCGGTCTTTTGCCTTCTTAATTTCTTGCTGTAACTGCTTGTAAACATTTTGCGCTTCTTGTGCGAGGACACCCAAATCTCACTGAACACCAACATTTAATAGTTTCTCACCATTTAAAACATATTCTGCTTTTCTATTCTTCCTACCAAAGTGAATAACCTCACATTCCCTACATTATTCTCCAATTGCCACCTGCTAACCCACTCACTTTTCCTGTCTTTATCGTTTTGCAGATTCTTTGTGTCCTCCTCACAGCTTACTTTTACACCTAGATTTATATCATCAGCAAACTTGGATACATTACACTCGGTCCCTTCATCTAAGTCATTAATATAGATTGTAAATAGCTGAGGCCCAAGCACTGATCCTTGCAGTACCCCACTAGTTACAGCCTGCCAACCTGAGAATGACCCGTTTATCCCTACTCTCTGTTTTCTGTCCATTATCCAATCCTCCATCCATGCTAATATATTACCCCCAACCCCATGAGCCCTTATCTTGTGTAACAATCCTTTTATGTGGTGCCTAATCTAAATATACGACATCCACTGGTTCCCCTTTATCCACCCTGCTAGTTACATCATCAAAACACTAATTAATTTGTTAAATACGATTTCCATTTCATAAAACCATGTTGACTCTGCCGAATCATATTATGATTTTCTTAGTGTGCTGTGACCACTTCCTTAATAATGGATTCCAGCATTTTCCCGATGACTGATATCAGGCTAACTGGCCTGTAGTTCCCTGTTTTCTCTCTCCTTCCTTTCTTGAATAGCGGGATAACATTTGCTACCTTCAATCCACGGGGACCGTTCTAGAACGTAGGGAATTTTAGAAGACCACAACCAATGCATCCACTATCTCTGCTGCCACCTCTTTTAGAACCTTCTGATGTGGGCCATCAGGTTCTGGGGATTTGTTGGCTTTTAGTCCTATTAGTTTCTCCAGTACTTTTTCTCTGCTGATATTAATTACTTTAAGGTTTTCACTCTCATGGGCCCCTGGGTTCCCCACTATTTCTGGTATGCTTTTTGTGTCTTCTACTGTGAAGACAGATGCAAAATATTTTTTTAACGTCTCTGCTATTTCCTTATTCTCCATTATTTCTCCTGTCTCAGCCTCTCAGGTACCAATGTTTACTTCTGCTACTCTCTTCCTTTTTACATACTTGTTTTTATATTTCTTACAATCTGTTTTTATATTTCTTGCTCGTTTACTTTCATATTCTATTTTCTCCCTTTTTATCAATTGTTTTGGTCATCATTTGCTGCTATCTAAAACTCAACCAATCCTCAGGCTTACGACTATTCTTGGCAATATTATAGGCCTCTTCTTTTTATCTAATACTGTCCTTAAATTCTTTAGTTCGCCACGGATTAATCACTTTTCCCGTGGAGTTTTTATTTCACTATGGAATGTGTATTCATTGAAATTATTGAAATATGTCTTTCAATGTTTTCCATTGTTTATCTATCGTCATACCTTTTAATCTAATTTTCCAATCTACCTTAGCCAACTCGCCCCTCATACCTATGTAATTGGCTTTATTTAGGTTTAAGATTCTAGTTTTGGACTGAAGTATGTCACTCTCAAACTCAATGTGAAATTTTATCATATTATGATCACTCTTCCCCAGAGGATCCTTTACTGAGAGATTACAAATTAGCCCTGTCTCATTACACAATACAAGATCGAAAATAATCTGTTCCCTGGTTGGTTCCATGACGTAATGTTCTAGGAGACTGTCTTGAATGCATTCCAAGAATTTGTCCTCCATACTAGCTTTGCCAATTTGATTTGCCCCATGTTCTGTATTTTAAGGTTATGCCCCATGTTCTGTATTTTAATGTTATGCCCCCTTGCTCTGTATTTTAAGGTTATGTCCCCTTGTTCTGTAATTTTAAGGTTATACTCCCTTGTTCTGGATTTAAAAAAATTCATTCATGGGATGTGGGCATCGCTGGCGAGGCCAGCATTTATTGCCCATCCCTAATTGCCCTTGAGAAGGTGGTGGTGAGCCGCCTTCTTGAACAGCTGCAGTCCGTGTGGTGAAGGTTCTCCCACAGTGCTGTCAGGAAGGGAGTTCCAGGATTTTGACCCAGTGACGATGAAGGAACGGCGATATATTTCCAAGTCGGGGTGGTGTGTGACTTGGAGGGGAACGTGCAGGTGGTGTTGTTCCCATGTACTTGCTGCTCTTGTCCTTCTAGGTGGTAGAGGTCGCGGGTTTGGAAGGTGCTGTTGAAGAAGTCTTGGCGAGTTGCTGCAGTGCATCCTGTGGATGGTGCACACTGCAGCCACTGTGCGCCGGTGGTGAAGGGAGTGAATGTTTAGGGTGGTGGATGGGGTGCCAATCAAGCGGGCTGCTTTGTCCTGGATGGTGTCGAGCTTCTTGAGTGTTGTTGGAGCTGCACTCATCCAGGCAAGTGGAGAGTATTCCATCACACTCCTGACTTGTGCCTTGTAGATGGTGGAACGGCTTTGGGGATTCAGGAGGTGAGTCACTCGCCACAGAATAGCCAGCCTCTGACCTGCTCTTGTAGCCACAGTATTTTTCTGGCAGGTCCAGTTAAGTTTCTGGTCAATAGTGACCCCCAGGATGTTGATGGTTGGGGGATTCGGCGATGGTAATGCCGTTGAATGTCAAGGGGAGGTGGTTAGACTCTCTCTTGTTGGAGATGATCATTGTCTGGCATTGTCTGGTGCGAATGTCACTTGTCACTTATCAACCCAAGCCTGGATGTTGTCCAGGTCTTGTTGCATGCGGGCTCGGACTGCTTCATTATCTGATGGGTTGCGAATGGAACTGAACACTGTGCAATCATCAGTGAACATCCCCATTTCTGACCTTATGATGGTGGGAAGGTCATTGATGAAGCAGCTGAAGATGCTTGGGCCGAGGACACTGCCCTGAGGAACTCCTGCAGCAATGTCCTGGGGCTGAGATAATTGGCCAACAACAACCACTACCATCTGCCTTTGTGCTGGCTATGACTCCAGCCACTGGAGAGTTTTCCCCTGATTCCCATGGACTTCAATTTTACTAGGGCTCCTTGGTGCCACACTCAGTCAAATGCTGCCTTGATGTCAAGGGCAGTCATTCTCACCTCACTTCTGGAATTCAGCTCTTTTGTCCATGTTTGGTTCAAGGCTGTAATGAGGTCTGGAGCCGAGTGGTCCTGGCGGAACCCAAACTGAGCATCGGTGAGCAGGTTTTTGGTGAGTAAGTGCCACTTGATAGCACTGTCGACGACACCTTCCATCACTTTGCTGATGATTGAGAGTAGACTGATGGGGCAGTAATTGGCCAGATTGGATTTGTCCTGCTTTTTGTGGACAGGACATACCTGGGCAATTTTCCACATTGTCGGGTGGATGCCAGTGTTGTAGCTGTACTGGAACAGTTTGGCTAGAGGCGCAGCTAGTTCTGGAGCACAAGTCTTCAGCGCTACAGCGGGATGTTGTCAGGGCCCATAGCCTTTGCTGTATCCAGTGCACTCAGCCGTTTCTTGATATCACGTGGAGTGAATCGAATTGGCTGAAGACTGGCTTCTGTGATGGTGGGGATATCGGGAGGAGGCTGAGATGGATCATCCACTCGGCACTTCTGGCTGAAGATGGTTGCAAATGCTTCAGCCTTGTCTTTTGCACTCACGTGCTGGACTCCACCATCATTGAGGATGGGGATGTTTACAGAGCCTCCTCCTCCCGTTAGTTGTTTAATTGTCCACCACCATTCACGACTGGATGTGGCAGGACTGCAGAGTTTTGATCTGATCCGTTGGTTGTGGAATTGCTGAGCTCTGTCTATAGCATGTTGCTTCCACTGTTTAGCATGCATGTAGTCCTGAGTTGTAGCTTCACCAAATTGGCACCTCATTTTTAAGTACGCCTAAAGGTTATGCCCCCTTATCCTATAATATTAAGGTTACGTCGCCTTGTTCTGTAATTTTAAGGTTATTCCCCCTTGTTGTGTATTTTAAGGTTTTGCCCGTTGTTCTGTAATTTTAAGATCATGCTCCCTTGTTCTGGATTTTAAGGTTATGAATCCTTGTTGTGTATTTTAAGATTATGCCCCCTTGTTGTATCTTTTAACGTTATGCCTCCTTGTTCTGGATTTTAAGATTATGCCACCTTGTTCTGTATTTTAAGATTATGCCACCTTGTTGTATCTTTTAACGTTATGCCCCTTTGTTCTGGATTTTAAGATTATGCCCCCTTGTTGTATCTTTTAACGTTATGCCCCCTTGTTCTGGATTTTAAGATTATGCCCCCTTGTTCTGTATTTTAAGATTATGCCCCTTGTTCTGTATTTTAAGATTATGCGCCCTTGTTGTATCTTTTAACGTTATGCCCCCTTGTTCTGGATTTTAAGGTTACGCCCACTTGTTCTGGATTTTAAGGTTAAGCCCCCTTGTTCTGGATTTTAAGGTTTTGCCCCCTTGTTCTGGATTGTAAGGTTATGCCCTTGTTCTGGATTTTATGGTTATGCCCCCTTGTTCTGGATTTTAAGGTTACGCCCACTTGTTCTGGATTTTAAGGTTAAGCCCCCTTGTTCTGGATTTTAAGGTTTTGCCCCCTTGTTCTGGATTGTAAGGTTATGCCCTTGTTCTGGATTTTATGGTTATGCCCCCTTGTTCTGGATTTTAAGGTTACGCCCCTTTGTTCTAGATTTTACGGTTATGACCCCTTTTTCAGTATTGTAAGTTTATTCCCCTTTGTTTTAAATTTTAAGATTATGCCCCCTTGTTCTATATTTTAAGGTTATGCCCCCTTGTTCTGTATTTTAAGGTTATGCCCCCTTGTTCTGTATTTTAAGGTTATGCCCCCTTGTTCAGTATTTTAATGTTATGCCCCCTTGTTCTGTATTTTAAGGTTATGCCCCCTTGTTCTGTATTTTAATGTTATGCCCCCTTGTTCTGTATTTTAAGATTATGCCCCCTTGTTGTATCTTTTAACGTTATGCCCCCTTGTTCTGGATTTTAAGGTTACGCCCACTTGTTCTGGATTTTAAGGTTAAGCCCCCTTGTTCTGGATTTTAAGGTTTTGCCCCCTTGTTCTGGATTGTAAGGTTATGCCCCTTGTTCTGGATTTTATGGTTATGCCCCCTTGTTCTGTATTTTAAGGTTACGCCCCTTTGTTCTAGATTTTACGGTTATGACCCCTTATCTTAATTGTTAGGTTAACCCCCTTGTTCATCATTTTAAGTTCATGCCTCTTGTTTGCAGTGTTAATGTTATGCCCCATGTTCTGTATTTTATGATTATCCCCCTTGTTCTGGATGTTAAGGTTATTCCACCTTGTTCTGGATCCGAAGTTTATGCCCCCTTGTACTGGATTTGAAGATTTAGCCAACTTGTTCTGGATTTTAAGGTAATGCCCCCTTGTTCTGGATTTTAAGGTAATGCCCCCTTGTTCAGGATTTTAAGGTAATGCCCCCTTGTTCTGGATTTTAAGGTTATGCCCACTTGTTCTGGATTTTAAGGTAATGCCCCCTTGTTCAGGATTTTAAGGTAATGCCCCCTTGTTCTGGATTTTAAGGTAATGCCCCCTTGTTCTGTATTTTAAGGTAATGCCCCCTTGTTCTGGATTTTAAGGTTATGCCCACTTGTTCTGTAATGTAAGGATTTCCCGTTTGTTCTGGATTTTAAGATTTTCCCTCTTCATCAGATTTAAAGATTATGTCACCTTGTTCTGCAAATTTATGGTTTTGCCCCATGTTCTGGATTTTAAGGTTATCCCCCTTCTGTTTTTTAGTGTTGTGCCCCCTTGTTTTGTATTTAAGGTTATGCCCCTTGTTCTGGATTGAAAAGGTATGCCCCATTTTCCTGTAATTTAAGGATATGCCCCTTATTCTGGATTTTAAGGTTTCCCCCCATGTTCTTTATTTTAAAGTTATACCCCCTTGTCCTGGATTATATGATTATGCCCCCTTGTTCTGTAATTTAAGGATTTCCCCTTTGTTCTGGATTTTAAGATTTTCCCTCTTCATCTGTAGTTTAAGGTTGTGCCCCCTTTATTCTGTATCTTAAAGTTATGCCCCCTTGTTCTTTATTTTAAGGTTTTGCCCCCTTGTTCTTTATTTTAAGGTTTTGCCCCCTTGTTCTTTATTTTAAGGTTGTGTCCCCTTGTTCTGTATTTCAAGGTTATGCCACCTTGTTCTGGATTTAAAGATTGTGTCACCTTGTTCTGCAATTTAATGGTTTTGCCCCATGTTCTGGATTTTAAGGTTATCCCCCTTCTGTTTTTTACTGGTGTGCCCCCTTGTTCTGTATTTAAGTTTATGCCCCCTTGTTCTGTATTTTAATGATATGCCTCCTTGATCTGTAATTTTAAGGTTATATCCCCTTGTTCTATATTTTAAGGTTATGCCCCCTTATCTTAATTGTTAGGTTAACCCCCTTGTTCGTCATTTTAAGTTCATGCCTCTTGTTTGCAGTGTTAATGTTATGCCCCATGTTCTGTATTTTATGGTAATGCCCACTTGTTCTGGATGTTAAGGTTACGCCCCCTGGTCCTGGATCTTAAGGTTATTCCACCTTGTTCTGGATTCAAAGTTTATGCCCCCTTGTACTGGATTTGAAGATTTAGCCAACTTGTTCTGGATTTTAAGGTTTTGTCCCCTTGTTCTGGATTTTAATGTTATTCCCCCTTGTTCTGTATTTCAAGGTTATGCCCTTTGTTATATATGTTAAGGTTTTGTCCTCTTGTTCTGAATTTTAATGATATGCCCCCTTGTTCTGTAATTCAAAGCTTATGCTGCTTGTTCTGTATTTTGGTATTATCCCCCTTCTTCTGGATTTTAAGGTTATGCCCCCCCTGTTCTCTGTATTAAGATTACGCCCACTGTTTCTGTAATTTTAAGGTTATTTTCCTTGCACTGTATTTTTAAGGTTATGTCCCCTTGTTCTGTAATTTAAGGTTATGCCCCCTTTTTCTGTAATTTAAGGGTATGCCCCTTATTCTAGATTTTAAGCGTATGCCCCTTGTTCTAGATTTTAATGTTTTGCCCCATGTTCTGTATTTTAAGGTTATGCCCCTCTGATCTGTAATTTTAAGGCTATGCCCTCTTGTCCTGGATTTTAAGGTTATTTCCCCTTGTTCTGGATTTCAAAGTTATGCCGCCTTGTTGTGGATTTTAAGGTTATGGCCCTGTTCTGTAATTTTAACATTATGCCCCCTTTTTCTGTATTGTAAGGTCATGCCCCCATGTTCTGGATCTAAATGTTATGCCCTTTGTTCTGGATTTAAAGGTTATGCCCCATTTTTCTTAATTTTAAGGTTATAACCCCTGGTTCTGGATTTTAATGTTATGCCCCCTTGTTCTGAGTTTTGTGATTATGCCCACTTTTTCTGGATTTTAAGGTTTTCCCCCTTGTTCTTTATTTTAAAGTTATGCCCCCTTGTCCTGGATTATATGATTATGCCCCCTTGTTCTGTATCTTAAAGTTATGCCCACTTCTTATATATTTTAATGTTATGACCCCTTGTTCTGGATTGAAGGTTATGCCCCCTTGTTCCAGATTTAAAGATTATGTCACCTTGTTCTGCAATTTAATGGTTTTGCCCCATGTTCTGGATTTTAAGGTTATCCCCCTTCTGTTTTTTACTGTTATGCCCCCTTGTTCTATAGTTAAGGTTATTCCCCCTTGTTCTCTATTTTAAGGTTATGCCCCCTTGTTCTGTAATTTTTAGGTTATGCCCCCTTGTTCTCTATTTTAAGGTTATGCCCCCTGTTATGTAATTTCAAGGTTATGCCCCCTTGTTCTGTAATTTTAAGGTTATGCCCCCTTGATTTGGATTTAAAGTTTATTCCCTCTTGTTCTGTATTTTAGGTTTATGCCCCCTTGTTCTCTATTTTAAGGTTATGCCCCCTGGATCTGTATATGAAGGTTATGCCAGTTTGTTGTGTATCTTAGGTAACTCCCTCTTGTTCTGAATTTTAAAGTTATGCCCCCTTGTTCTGTATTTTAAGGGTATGCTCCTTGTTGTCGATTTTAAGGTTTGGCCCCTTGTTCTGGATTTTGAGTTTCTGCTCCCATCTTTTGGATTTTAAGGTTATGCCCCTTGCTCTGCAATTTTAAGGTAATGTCCCTTGTTCTGTATTTTAAAGTAATGCCCCTTGTTCTGTATTTTAAAGTAATGCCCCTTGCTCTGTATTTTAAGGTCACACCCCCCTGTTCTGGATGTTAAGATTATGCTCCTTGCTCTGGATTTGAAGGGAGTGCCCCCTTGTTCTGTAGTTCCAGGATATGCTCCTTGTTCTGTATTTTAAGGTCATGCCTCTTGGTCTGGATTTTAAGGTTATGTTCCCATGTTGTGGATTCTACGGTAACACCCCCTTGTTCTGGATTTTAAGGCTATACCCATTGTTCTAGATTGTAATGTTATGCCCCTTGTTCTGGGTTTTAACATTGTTCCCCTTCTGTGGATTTTAACTTTATGTGCCTTGTTCTGTATTTTAAGGTTATGCCACCTTGTTCTGGATTCTAAGATTATGTCCCTGGTTCTGGATTTTAAGGTCACACCCCATTATTCTGGATTTTAAGGTAACGTCCCTGTTCTGGATTTTAAGGTTATGCCCCCTTGTTCTATATTTTAAGATCATGCCCCTTGTTTTGGATTTTAAGGTTATGCCCCCTTGTTCTATATTTTAAGATCATGCCCCTTGTTTTGGATTTTAAGGTTATACCCCTGGTTCTGGATTTGAAGTTAACGCCCCCTTGTTCTATATTTAAAGTTATGCTCCCATGTTCTGGATTTTACGGTCACAACCCCTTGTTCTGAATTTTAATTTTATGCCTCCTTATTCTGTATTTTAAGGTAATGCCCACTTGCTCTGGATTTTAAGGTAATGCCCCCTTATTCTGGATTTTAAGGTTATGCCCCTTGTTCTGGATTTTAAGGTTATGCCCACTTGCTCTGGATTTTAAGGTTATGCCCCTTGTTCTGGATTTTAAGGTTATGCCCCTTGTTCTGGATTTTATGTTTATGGCCCTTGTTCTGGATTTTAAGGCTTTGCCCCCTCGTTCAGGATTTTAAATTTATGCCCCCTTGTTCTGGATCCCCCTCCCCAAGATGAAAAATAGTCAAAAACAGCCTCCAAAAGGGGAGGTTGTGGCAGTGCCTGAAAGTTACTGAACAGACTGAAGACAAATCCTCTCTCAATGTCTGCCGCTTAATTTTCATCCATCTGTTCGTTGCCCTCAGGGACTAAGGGGATTAATTCTTTCTGCTTTTCCTCACAATACGGAGGTACCTGATGTCATCGTAACATGTGTCTCTCAATTTGGGGAATTTCTGTTGAGGTCTAATGTACAGACCACATTCCAGTCTCCAGTCGTCAGGTCTGTCTCAAGCTGGGCTCGAACCCCTCACCCACTGAATGAGAGGAGGGAACACTGGGCGCTAAATTGGGCCGTGTAGCGTCCGTTGGTTCGGCGCTACACGGTCTCCCCGACATCCAAGATGGCGTCTTGGATGCGCACACACGTTTTCCAGTGTGACGTGCGCCAGACGCCATCTTGGTATAGAATTAGCGCAGGCGCAGATAACGCACGCTGGAATCATGTAAAGTAGGGAGAAAATGGCTTCAGTCAGTGTGCAACGCTGATTTAAAGCGATAGGAACCATTTTGGGGCTTAATGCTCATCACAACGCACAGTCTTAACCCCGACCATCTGAACGTGTCTTAGAGTGCCTGGAGGACCCTCCACCGGCGCTATTTAAAGGGACCATGCACGATTTACAGGTTAGTGGCTGGATTATTGCTTCTGGCTGCCGACATTTGTAACTGTTTTTGGAGTTCTCCTACACTTGAATACTAATACGCAGGGACATTGTCTAACATTTAGAGCCGGGACGTTCAGGACTGAAGTTAGAAAATGCTTCTACACGCAAAGGGTGGGAGACGTTTGGAACACTCTTCTACAGACGGCAGTTGATGCTAGCTCACTTGTGAAAGTTAAATCTGAGATTGATAGATTTCCGTGAACCAAGGGTATTAAGGGATATGGGGCTAAGTAGGGTATATGGTGTTAGGTCACAGGTCAAGCGTGTGTTTGGGTGATGTGCCTGTCATGGTTGAATAGCTAGTGTGTGAGGCCTGTGAGTTGTGAGTGGGCGGTGTGGCATTGTGTAAGGGTGAGAGGAAGCATCTGATTGGAAGAGTTGAGTACTGATGGAAAGAGTTTATTGGTATGTGGGTGATGGGGGTGTAGTGTGTGGTGCAGTTGGTGGGAGACGCCACTTGACAGTTGACCTCACTCACCTTGACCACTCATGTCAAAGCATTGAACTTCTTCCTGCACTGCATCCAGGTTCATGATGCTGTGGGCCTGGCATTGACTTCGTCTCCCGCTGCCTCCCACTGCCTTTTGGATATATGCCTGGAGGACCTCTTGTCCCCCCATCACCCACCCCGTGGATATCGGATCAAAATGGTGTCCATCACTTTAAATCAGCGTTGCACACTGATCGAAGCCATTTTCTCCCTACTTTACATGATTCCAGTGTTCGTTATCTGCGCCTGCGCAAACTCCTTTTCCAATATGGCGTCTGGTGCACGTCAGGCAGGAAGCGTGCGTGTGCATCGAAGACGCCATCTTGGATGTCGGAGAGGCCGTGTAGCGCCAAATAAACGGGCGCTACACGGCCCAATTTAGCGCCCATCCTCCCTTTAAGAGATTGAGCTCCCTCTGGTGGTGGAATGTGCGAATTGCAATGATTCCAGGTGCACGGCCTGGAATGGAACACTGATCGCAGGTAAATCCTCGGGTGGGTCGAAACTTGTGTCCTGCCTGCGCAGGGGTCATTAAGCGCGGGGTAACAGCACATCACGCTCCCTACGCCCCAAAAATGGCCGCTATCCAATTTTTCCCACACTCGCTCTGAACCAAAGACTCGCTTCTATATTCAATATTTGGTGATTGCTCTTTGTGGGACCTTGCTCTGTGAAAATTAGCTGCCGCATTTCCTACATTTCAACAGTGACCACACTTCAAAATAATTCATTGGCCCCGAAGCACTTTGGGACACCCTGCCAGGTGCGATATAACAGCGAGATTTTATCTTCTATCCCTCCCTTTATCAACATGTTACAGCTTCCTCTTTCACCCATGTTCCCCTTCAAGTATTCCTTGGAACACTCTGTACAAAAATAATCCCTGAATATTTTCTTGCCATCTTTAGCTGATGATTTTTTATTCCCCCCTCCCCATCCAGTGGAAATATTTCTCAACATTTTACCTGATCAGAGCCTCTCGGATCCTGACCTCCTTCACCACTTCTCATTTTAAGTTTATTTTTAGGGCGGGGTTGTGAAAAGAGCACCAGTTTCTTGAGACTTTCCCTATAACTGAAGCCTCGCTTCCCATTCCTTTAATTCACTGGGATCTGACCACATCCATTAATTTAACTGAGATCTGATCCCATTCCTTTCATTCACTGGGATCCGATCCCGTTCCTTTAATTCACTGGGATCCGATCCCGTTCCTTTAATTCACTGGGATCCGATCCCGTTCCTTTCATTCACTGGGATCCGATCCCGTTCCTTTAATTCACTGGGATCCGATCCCATTCCTTTAATTCACTGGGATCCGATCCCGTTCCTTTCATTCACTGGGATCCGATCGCGTTCCTTTAATTGACTGGGATCCGATCCCGTTCCTTTCATTCACTGGGATCCGATCGCATTCCTTTAATTCACTGGGATCCGATCCCGTTCCTTTCATTCACTGGGATCCGATCCCGTTCCTTTCATTCACTGGGATCCGATCCCGTTCCTTTCGGCCTTGCCGTGCTCAGTGGATTGGAATTCCATTGCTGAGTCAGCAGTGATTGGATGAAACACCAGCTCTTAAACATTGACGGGCCGAATGGGGGGAACGTGGACCTAATTATTGGGAAGCATCGGCACAATTTTCCTGGGGAAAATCTCTTTTGGCATGACCTCCCTTTTAAGACATTTTTTCGATGTCCTAACTTTGGAGAACGTGCCCATGTGTTTCCCCACCCTCCCCGGCTCCCGTGCAGTGTTCACTTATAACACACTCCAGAACTCAGTTTATTGACACTCAAAGGCATCACCCAGAACGAGGAAAAGAATAGACTAAACATTCCCCACAAGACCCAAGAGACAACCAAGTTGGCATGCTGTGTTAATTGAAGAATGAAGAGGACCTTACAAGGGAGCAGTTTACAAAGGGTCAGCTTACAAGGGAGCTGATGGTCATTCAGGCATTCTTCACACACTGCTCGGGACTAACCAAGTAATACTGAGGACAAAGAGGATAGAGATACTTGTAGGAGAATGGAGACATGATAAAGTGAGCATTGCCCATGAATGCCACGCTGCTGATGTACCCTAATCTGATAGGAATTCCATCTCAACAGCCAGGCCATCAATCAGCAGTTAGCAGGATCCAGATTCAGATCCTGACACTTCAGCTCACTGTTTGGATTGAGTGCCCATGAATCACACTCACTTTGACCTATTTGTCCTGGGAGGTGGATTCTGCTCCCTTGCAGGGTCCACCCTTCTCACCCTGAGTACCATTTGGACAGTGTCCAGCAGTGTGTGGTGGATGTCAGAATGAAGCATAAAGATTCCCTAAAAAAGTAGGGACATCTTTAATCTTCATCCCGTGGGCTCCAGAAGTCAGACTGGCAGCATTCAACACAGGGGTTCTGAGAAGCACGGTTTGTGAGGCCACTAAAGGGTTAACCAGAACCACCTTCTGCTGCCATTTTCTGTAGCATCCTGGAGATCAGGCGACCCTGAGCAACAGAATCTAGAAAGAAAAGAACAAAAGACTGTCCCAGCCTCCACCTTGAATGCATGAGGTCCTCGAGCAGATTGGTGATTGTCCGGCGATGTGAGCAGGTCGATCAATTTGGTCACCCCCAAAGTCCTGAAGATATTCTGGACTCTCTGAGTGTGGATCATCCAATGGTCAGGGTGGGCTACATAAGAACATAAGAAATAGGAGCAGGAGTAGGCCATTCGGCCCCTCGAGCCTGCTCCGCCATTCAACAAGATCATGGCTGATCTTCTACCTCAACGCCATTTTCCTGCACCATCTCCATATCCCTTGATGCCTTTAATATCTAGAAATCTATCGATCTCTGTTTTGAATGTACTCAATGACTGAGCCTCCACAGCCCTCTGGGGTAGAGAATTCCAAAGATTCACCACCCTCTGAGTGAAGACATTTCTGCTCATCTCAGTCCTAAATGTCCTACCCCTTATTCTGAGACTGTGACCCCTGGTTCTAGATTCCCCAGCCAGGGGAAACATCCTCCCCCCATCTACCCTGTCGAGCCCTGTAAGAATTTTGTATGTTTCAATGAGATCACCTCTCATTCTTCTAAACTCGAGTGAATACAGGCCGAGTCTACTCAATCTCTCCTCATACGACAATCCCACTATCCCAGGAATGAGTCTGGTGAACCTTTGTTGCACTCCCTTTATGGCAAGTCATAGAATCATAGAAAATTTATGGCACAAAAGGAGGCCATTCGGCCCATCGTGTCCGTGCCGGCTGAGAAACGAGCCACCCAGCCTAATCCCACTTTCCCGCATTTGGTCCGTAGCCCTGCAGGTCACGGCTCTTCAGGTGCACATCCAGGTATTTTAAAAATGAGTTGAGGGTTTCTGCCTCTACCACCCTTTCAGGCAGTGAGTTCCAGACCCCCACCACCTTCGGGGTGAAAAAATTCTTCCTCATTTGTGTTCTAATCCTTCCACCAATCACTTTAAATCTATGCTCCCTGGTTATTGACCCCTCCACTAAGGGAAATAGGTCCTCCCTATCCACTCTATCTAGGCCCCTCATAATTTTATACACCTCAATCAAATTACCCCTCAGCCTCCTCTGTTCCAAGGAAAACAACCCCAGCCTATCCAATCTGTCATCATAGCTAAAATTCTCCAATCCTGGCAACATCCTCAGAAATCTCCTCTGCCCCCTCTCTAGTGCAATTACATCCTTCCTGTAACGTGGTGACCAGAACTGTACGCAGTACTCAAGCTGTGGACTAACTAGTGTTTTATACAGTTCCAGCATAACATCCCTGCTCTTATATTCTATGCCTCGGCTAATAAAGGAAAGTATTCCATATGCCTTCTTAACCACCTTATCTACCTGTCCTGCTACCTTCAGGGATCTGTGGACATGCACTCCAAGGTCCCTCACTTCCTCTACACCTCTCAGTATCCTCCCATTTATTTTGTATTCCCTTGCCTTGTTTGCCCTCCCCAAATGCATTACCTCACACTTCTCTAGATTGAACTCCATTTGCCACTTTTCTGCCCATCTTCCTGCAGTCTACAGCTTTCCTCCTCACTATCAACCACACGGCCTATCTTTGTGTCATCCGCAAATTTCTTAATCATGCCTCCTACTTTTAAGTCCAAATCATTAATGTATACCACAAAAAGGAAAGGACCTAATACCGAGCCCTGCGGCAGCCCACTGGAAACAGCCTTCCAGTCGCAAAAACACCCGTCGAACATTACCCTTTGCTTCCTGCCACTGAGCCAATTTTGGATCCAATTTGCCACATTCCCTTAGATCCAATGGGCCTTTACTTTTTTGACCAATCTGCTGTGTGGGACCTTGTCAAAAGCCTTGTTTAAAATCAATGTAGACTACACCAATATGTCCTTTCATAAGTAAGGAGACCAAAATTGTGCACAGTACTCCAGGTGTGGTCTCACCAAGGCCCTATATAATTACAGAAAGACATCTTTACTCCTGTACTCAAATCCTCTTGTAATAAAGGCCAACATACTATTTGCCTTCCTAACTGCTTGCTGCATCCCATGCTAGCTTTCAGTGACTCGTGTACAAGGACACTCAGGTCCCTTCGAACATCAACATTTCCCAATCTCTCACCATTTAAAAAATACTCTGCATTTCTGTTTTTCCTACCAGCGTGGATAACTTCACATTTTTCCACATTATATTCCATCTGCCATGTTCTTGCCCACTCACTTAGCCTGTCTATATCCCCATGAAGCCTCTTTGCATCCTCCTCACAACTCACAATCCCACCTAGTTTTGTGTCATCAGCAAACTTGGAAATATTACATTTGGTTCCCTCATCCAAACCATTGACATATATATTGTGAATAGCTGGGGCCCAAGCACTGATCCCTGCGGTACCCCACTAGTCACAGTCTGCCAACCTGAAAAAGACCCGTTTATCCCTACTCTCTGTTTTCTGTCTGTTAACCAATTCTCAATCCATGCCAGTATATTATCCCCAATTCCATGTGCTCTAACTTTGTTCACCAACCTCTTGTGTGGGACCTTATCGAAATCCTTTTGAAAATCCAAATAAACCATATCCACTGGTTCCCCCTTATCTATTCTACTAGTTACATCCTCAAAGAACTCCAATAGGTTTGTCAAACATGATTTCCTTTTCATAAATCCATGTTGACTCTGCCAAATCCTATTATTATTTTCTAAGTGTCCTGTTATCCCATCCTTTATAATAGATTCTAGCATTTTCCCTACTGATATCAGGTCTGTAGTTCCCTGTTTTCTCTCTCCCTCCTTTCTTGAATAGTGGGGTTACATTTGCTACCCTCAAATCTGCAGGAACTATTCCAGAATCTATAGAATTTTGGAAGATGACAACCAATGCATCCACTATCTCTATAGCCACCTCTTTCAAAACCCTGGGATGTAGATCATCAGGTCCTTGGGATTTATTGACTTTCAGACCCATTAATTTTTCTAGTACTATTTTTTTTAACTAATATTAATTTCCTTCAGTTCCTCATTCTCGCCAGACCCTTGGTTCTCTAGTATTTCTGGGAGGTTTTTTGTTACTTCTTCCGTGAAGACAGACACAAAGTATTTGTTTAATTTCTCTGCCATTTCCTTATTCCCCATTATAAATTCTCCTGTTTCTGTCTGGAAGGGACTCACATTTGCCTTCGCCAGTCTTTTCCTTTTTACATTCCTATAGAAGCTTTTACAGTCCTTTTTTTATGTTTCTCGCTAGTTTACTCTCATATTCTATTTTCCCTTTCTTTATCAATTTCTTGGTCCTCCTTTGCTGAATTCTAAAATGCTCCCAATCCTCAGGCTTACTGCTTTTTCTGGCAACTTTATATGCATCTTTCTTTGATTTAATACTATCTTTAATTTCTCTTGTTAGCCACGGTTGGACCACTTTTCCTGTTAGGTTTTTGTGCCTTAAAGGAATATATAACTCCACCCTTTTTTTTTATTTGTTCATGGGATGTGGGGGTTGTTGGCAAGGCCAGCATTTATTGCCCATCCCTAATTGCCCTTGAGAAGGTGGTGGTGACCCGATCATGAACACCACCCCCATTTAATTTCCTCCCACAGCCCATGTACACTCTCACTATCACGAACTCTGCCAATCCATTTAATCTCCTTCCATCGTCCATGTACACTCTACCCTATCAAGGATTCTATCCACCCATTTAATCACCTTCCATAGACCTTGTACAGACTCCCTGAACATGGTCTCAACTCCACCCATTCAATCTCCTTCCTCAGCCCATGTACCCTCTACCCACCCATTTAATCTCCTCCTGCAGCCCATGTACACTCTACTATATCATGGATTCTACCCACCCATTGAATCTCCTCCTGCAGCCCACGTACACTCTACTATATCATGGATTCTACCCACCCATTTAATCTCCTCCCACAGATCTTGTACACTCCTCTATAATGGATTCTACCCACCCATTTAATCTCCTCCCACGGCCCATGTATACTCTCTCTTATCAAGGATTCTACCCATTTTGTCTCTCAGTTTTTTGTTATAGCAGAAATAATTTCCAGAACAATCTTCAGTTGCATAAAGCTCTGGTTAGACCCCATCTGGAGAACTGCGTTCAATCTGGAACTCTCTCCCCCAAAAAGCTGATGAGTCTGGGGGTCAATGGAAAATTTCAAAACTGAGATTGATAGACTTTTGTTGGGTAAGGACATTAAGGGATATGGAACCAAGGCAGGTAAATGGAGTTAAAATACAGATCAGTCATAATCTGATTAATTGGTGGAGCAGCCTCGAGGGACTGAATGGCTTCCTCTTGTTGCTGTAAATGTTTACAATTATTTAACATCATCGGTAGAAGGTAAACATTCCCATCACTGCCCATCGCCCGCGCACCCTGTTCTCTGGGCTATAACCACATGGAAACCTGGACCTTGGAGTGTGCCTGTCAGCAACACTCGGTTGTGGACAGCTCCTTCAGCTTGAAGACCAGCAGGTTTGGGCAGACCAATGGGTCTCCTTCACCGAGTTGATGGTCTTCCAGCAACAGTTGATATCTGTCTCGGTGTCCGTCCGGGGGAACAGCCCGTAGACCACAGAGTCCTTAGTTACCAAACTGTTTAGGTTGAACCGAGACAGATACCAACGCATCTCTCTACACACCTTCTGTGCGAAGGGGCAGCCCATCAGGGGATGGACGACGGTCTCCTCCCCACCATAGCCTTGCAGGCAGCTCGAGGTGGTGCTGAGATTCCATGCTTGTTGGAAGGATCGCACTGGGAGGGCCCTTCTCACCACCATCCAGGTTACATCCTGGGGCCTGTTGGTCAGTTCCAGTGACAAGATGTTCTTAGAAGTCATAGAAGTTACAACATGGAAACAGGCCCTTCGGCCCAACATGTCCTGTTCTGCCAAATAGTTTGAAACATCTGGTCGGGGAACTGCCCGATCGGATCCACCCTCTCCTTTCCCTACAGGACCCTTGGTGCCGATCACTGTCTGACGGTCTGACATAGAAAATTAGAAAATGGGAGCAGGAGTAGGCCATTCGGCCCTTCGAGCCTGCCCCGCCATTCAATATCATCATGGCTGATCCTCTATCTCAATACCATATTCCTGCTCTCTCCATAAACCCTTTGATGCCTTCTGTGTCCAGAAATCTATCTAGCTCCTTCTTAAATATATTCAGTGACTTGGCCTCCACAGCCTTCTGTGGTAGAGAATTCCACAGGTTCACCATCCTCTGAATGAAGAAATTTCTCCTCATCTCAGTCCTAAATGTCCTATCCCGTATCCTGAGACTGTGACCCCTCGTTCTGGACCCCCCAGCCAGGGGAAACATCCTCCCTGTATCCAGTCTGTCTAGCCCTGTCAGAATTTTATATGTTTTAATGAGATCCCCTCTCATTCTTCTAAACTCGAGTGAATACAGGCCGAGTCGACCCAATCACTCCTCATACGACAGTCCTGTCATCCCAGGAATCAGTCTGGTGAACCTTCGCTGCACTCCCTCTATGGCAAGTATATCCTTTCTTAGGAGAGGAGACCAAAACTGCACACAATACTCCAGGTGTGGTCTCACCAAGGCCCTGTATAACTGCAGTGAGACATCCTTCCTCCTGTACTCAAATCCTCTTGCAATGAAGGCCAATATACCACGTGCCTTCCTAACTGCTTGCTGCACCTGCATGTTTGCTTTCAGTGACTGGTGTACGAGGATACCCAGGTCCCTTTGTACATCAACATTCCCCAATCTATCACCATTTAAATAATACTCTGCCTTTCTGTTTTTCCTTCCGAAGTGGATAACTTCACATTTATCCACATTATACTGCATCTGCCATGTATTTGCCCACTCACTGAACTTGTCTAAATCGCCTTGAAGCCTCTTTGCATCCTCCTCACAACTCACGATCCCACCTAGTTTTGTGTCATCAGCAAACTTGGAGATATTACATTTAGTTCCCTCATCCAAATCATTGAGTGGAAAGGGTTTCATTTCAGGAAATTCTCCACCTGGAACAGGTGGTTGGGGGACGGTCCAGCTGGACGTGATGTCCTCCGTCTGCTCGGCCAGCGTGGCCAGCCCCAACCTTCACAATGTGGGGTCTGTCACTACCATTGGAATCAAACCCCAAACTTGCTCCACTTGATTACACGGCTTGGGAGTGTAAGAGGCAGAGCTGCATCGTTTCAATTTACATTCATCTGAAGTTCCCTTGAACCACCCCTTTTATAACTAGCGTGACTCAAATTTGGAATCTGACGATTTTCTATGAGATTTAAACCTTTTTGGGTCCGGGTTAGTAAAAATTCTCCAAACATCTTCTGCTGGTGGGTCCTCGAGGCCAATTAGTGATTTGGGCACTGGACACATTTCCCTCTTTAATTCGGCCCTTTGTTAGGAAGAGCCCTGGACTGTGATGGGTGTAATCCTTAACCTTGTGACCTCCAACGATGTGGAGGAACTTAGAGAGGGCCCAATACAATGGAAGTACCTGCCTCTTGCATTCTGTGTAGTTTAGCTCAGCTCCCTGGCGAGGAGTCGATGCAAAATTAATGGGATTAGTCTTATCATGATGGACCAGCCTAAGCACGGTGACGGAACTCTCTGATGGGGAAAGGGGGTAAAGGGCACAGTCCTTTGTATAATGGGAGGTGTCAAGCATTGGACCAGTAGCAAGTCTGGTCTTAAGGGTGGTGATGATGTTGGTGTGGCTCTCTGTCCATTGCCGTTCAACTCCCTCCTGAAGTAGTCCATACAGGGGAGCAGGAATTTCTGTATAATCAGAGATAAAATCCCCACACAATCCTGTCATACCCAGAAACAAGTGCAGGAAGGTCTCGTCAGTGGGCCGTGGTAAGGAGGTGATAACCTTGACTTTATCCTGGTCCACAGATCGGGACCTTGCCTCTAGGATGACACCAAGAAACTTATAGAATCATAGAATGGTTACAGCACAGAAGGAGGCCATTCGGTCCATTGAGCCTGTGCCGGCTCTTTGTAAGAGCAATGCAGTTAGTCCCATTCCCCCGTTCTTTCCCCGTGGGCCTGAAATTTTTTTTCCCTTCAAGTATTTATCCATTTCCTTTTTGAAAGCCACGGTTGAATTTGCCTCCACCACCTTTTCAGGCAGTGCATTCCAGATCATAACCACTCGCTGCGTAAAAAGGTTTTTCCTCATGTCACCTTTGGCACTTTTGCCAATCACCATAAATCCTTTTGTCAATCACCTTAAATGTGTCCTCTGGTTCTTGACCCATCTGCCAATGGGAACAGTTTCTCTTTATTTACTTTATCTAAACCATTCATGATTTTGAACACCTCTATCAAATCTCCTCTCAACCTTCTCTGCTCTAAGGAGAACAACCCCAGCTTCTCCAGTCTCTCCACATGACTGAAGTCCCTCATCCCTGGAACCATTCTAGTAAATCTTTTCTGCACCCTCTCTAAGGCCTTCACATCTTTCCTGAAGTGCGGTGCCCAGAATTGGACACAATACTCCAGTTGTGGCTGAACTAGTGTTTTATAAAGGTTCATCATAATTTCCTTGCTTTTGTACTCTATGCCTCTATTTAAAAAGCCCAGGATCCCGTATGCTTTTTTAACTGCTTTCTCAATCTGCCCTGCCACCTTCAAAGATTTGTGTACATATACCCCCAGATCTCTCTGTTCCTGCACTCCCTTTAGAATTGTACCCTCTAGTTTATATTGCCTCTCCTCATCCTTCCTGCCAAAATGTATCACTTCGCACTTCTCTGCATTAAATTTCATCTGCCATGTATCCGCCCATTCCACCAGCCTGTCTATCTCCTCTTGAAGTCTATCACTGTCCTCCTCACTGTTCATTATACTTCCAAGTTCTGTTTCATTTGCAAATTTTGAAACTCTGCCCTGCACACCCAAGTCCAAGTCATTAATATATATCAAAAAGAGCAGTGGTCCTTGTACCGACCATTGGGGAACACAACTGTACACCTCCCTCCAGTCCAAAAAACAATCATTCACTGCTACTCTCTGTTTCGTGACACTTAGCCAATTTTGTATCCATGCTGCCACCGCCCCCTTTATTCCATGGGCTTTAATTTTGCTGACAAGCCCATTATGTGGCACTTTATCCAGCACCTTTTGAAAGTCCATATACACAACATCAACTGCATTGCCCTCATCGACCCTTTCCGTTACCTCATCAAAAAACTCAATCAAATTAGTTAACACGATTTGCCTTTAACAAATCCGTGCTGGCTTTCCTTTATTAATCCGCATTTAAGAACATAAGAACATAAGAAATCGGAGCAGGAGTAGGCCATACGGCCCCTTGAGCCTGCTCCGCCATTCAATCAGATCATGGCTGATCTTTGACCTCAACTTTACTTTCCCGCTTAATCCCCATATCCCTTGATTCCCCTAGAGTCCAAAAATCTATCCATCTCAGCCTTGAATACACTCAGCATCCACAGCCCTCTGGGATAGAGAATTCCAAAGATTCACAACCCTCTGCGTGAAGAAATTCCTCCTCATCCCAGTCTCGAATGGCCGACCCCTTATCCTGAGACTTTGCCCCCTAGCTCGAGACTCTCTAGCCAGGGGAAACAATCTCTCAGAATCTATCCTGTCACCCACCTAATAATCTTATATGTTTCAATGAGAACACCTCTCATTCATCTAAACTCCAGGGAGAAGACTTGTCCAGTGACTATTAATTTTGTCCCAGGTTATCGTTTCTAAAAGTTTCCCCACTACCGAGGTTAAACTGACTGGCCTGCAGTTGCTGGGTTTATCCTTACACCTTTTTTTGAACAAGGGTGTAACATTTACAATTCTCCAGTCCTCTGGCACTATCCCAGTATCTAAGGAGGATTGAAAGATTATGGCCAGTACCTCCACAATTTCCACCCTTACTTCTCTCAGCAAACTAGGATGCATTCCATCCTGACTGGGTGAATTATCTACTTTAAGTAGAGCCAGCCTTTTTAGTACCTCCCCTTTATCAATGTTTAGCCCATCCAGTATCACAACTACATTCTCTTTTATTTCACCTTAGTTTTCACCAACTGCAGCTTCGTAACATTGACCTTAAGTCCAGAGGACTCCAGTCGATGCAAAGCCTCACTCACCATTCGCACGTGCTCTTCCCATGTCTTGGTATGTATTAGGGCTTCATCGACATATTGGATGACAGCCTGGGGATTCACAGCTCTGTCAAAGCTCCTTTCATGTGAGCAGGGAAAATAGCGGGGCTGTTGTGGGAACCTTGAGGGAGGATGGTCTCAGTGCACTGTTGTCTTTCGAAAGTAAAGGTGAATTTATACTACGAATTGGGTTGGAGAGGGAGATTCCAGAAGCTGTTCCAGATATCTCTCCCATCGAATGCCAGTGATTCCGATGGACCGTTCGAGATATCTCCCATCGAATACCAGTGAGACCGATGGACCGTTCGAGATATCTCCCATCGAATACCAGTGAGACCGATGGACCGTTCGAGATATCTCCCATCGAATACCAGTGAGACCGATGGACCGTTCGAGATATCTCCCATCGAATACCAGTGAGACCGATGGACCGTTCGAGATATCTCCCATCGAATACCAGTGAGACCGATGGACCGTTCGAGATATCTCCCATCGAATACCAGTGAGACCGATGGACCGTTCGAGATATCTCCCATCGAATACCAGTGAGACCGATGGACCGTTCGAGATATCTCCCATCGAATACCAGTGAGACCGATGGACCGTTCGAGATATCTCCCATCGAATGCCAGTGATTCCGATGGACCGTTCGAGATATCTCCCATCGAATACCAGTGAGACCGATGGACCGTTCGAGATATCTCCCATCGAATACCAGTGAGACCGATGGACCGTTCGAGATATCTCCCATCGAATACCAGTGAGACCGATGGACCGTTCGAGATATCTCCCATCGAATACCAGTGAGACCGATGGACCGTTCGAGATATCTCCCATCGAATACCAGTGAGACCGATGGACCGTTCGAGATATCTCCCATCGAATACCAGTGAGACCGATGGACCGTTCGAGATATCTCCCATCGAATACCAGTGAGACCGATGGACCGTTCGAGATATCTCCCATCGAATGCCAGTGATTCCGATGGACCGTTCGAGATATCTCCCATCGAATACCAGTGAGACCGATGGACCGTTCGAGATATCTCCCATCGAATACCAGTGAGACCGATGGACCGTTCGAGATATCTCCCACCGAATACCAGTGAGACTGATGGACCGTTCGAGATATCTCTCACCGAATACCAGTGATTCCGATGGACCATTCGAGATATCTCTCATCGAATACCAGTGATTCCGATGGACCGTTCGAGATATCTCTCACCGAATACCAGTGAGACCGATGGACCGTTCGAGATATTTCTCCCATCGAATACCAGTGAGACCGATGGACCGTTCGAGATATCTCTCATCCAATACCAGTGAGACCGATGGACCGTTCGAGATATCTCTCACCGAATACCAGTGAGACTGATGGACCGTTCGAGATATCTCCCATCGAATACCAGTGAGACCGATGGATCGTTCGAGATATCTCTCCCATCGAATACCAGTGAGACCGATGGACCGTTCGAGATATCTCTCACCGAATACCAGTGAGACCGATGGACCGTTCGAGATATCTCTCACCGAATACCAGTGAGACCGATGGACCGTTCGAGATATCTCTCACCGAATACCAGTGAGACCGATGGACCGTTCGAGATATCTCCCATCGAATACCAGTGAGACCGATGGACCGTTCGAGATATCTCCCATCGAATACCAGTGAGACCGATGGACCGTTCGAGATATCTCCCATCGAATACCAGTGAGACCGATGGACCGTTCGAGATATCTCCCATCGAATACCAGTGAGACCGATGGACCGTTCGAGATATCTCCCATCGAATACCAGTGAGACCGATGGACCGTTCGAGATATCTCTCACCGAATACCAGTGAGACCGATGGACCGTTCGAGATATCTCCCATCGAATACCAGTGAGACCGATGGACTGTTCGAGATATCTCCCATCGAATACCAGTGAGACTGATGGACCATTCGAGATATCGATCACTAAATACCAGTGAGACCGATGGTTTAGTTTGACTAACATCTCTGGGTATGAGGCCATGATAGGAACTGTTGCTGGAGTATATTTGTTTAATTGCCTGTAATTATCTGTTGATCACCAAGAGCCATTTGATTTGCACATGAGCCACAGAACAGAGTTCACCTCTGACAGACAATAATTTTTCTGAGCACCCCTGATACTCTAAACTTGTTATTATCGCTCACGAGTTCTCCACCGTCTCCCTCTGGTCAGAGTCCTGTCTCTGTGGAGAGGGGTTATCACCTTTGACCCAAATACACGGATCAATTCACCCACAATGGTGTTTGACAAACACTGCCTGATGTCTGTCACACACCTGTCGAACCTTCGGGTCTGAGGCGTAGGGGAGTAATTTCACCTACATTGCTTGGGCGGTAAACTGACGGAGCAGAAGTTAGAATCTGGCCGGTTCTATAAGGGCCGGGTGATCTGCTCTACCAGTTCAGCCCCCAGTGATGGTGGAAATTTCCCTCCACCTGTTGTGAACCAATCCAGTTTGAGACAATGGACCAGCTTGTGAGCTTTTCCAAGATTGATACTAGGGCGGAGGTCAGGAATGGTGTGGCCAATTTTAAATATCCCCGCCTGGTGGAAATGGGTGGGCGAGGCTAGCAAATGGTGTCAGGTCACTTACCGTCCCTTTAAAGGTGGCGTTCCTGCCTCCGCCATTTGGGTAGGGTCCTGAGAAGAGTGGCGGGAGCAAGACCCACCTGTTTCTGGTCAGGAAACGTGAAATATGTAAATCGTAGTATTATAATGTATGCGGGACACCATTTAATGTTGGTTACAAATGGGTAAAGGAGCCACCCTTTCGATGGGCATCGAGTGGTCCAGAACACTGAGAAGTTTCTTTTTAACTTAAATTGTGTGGGGCAAGGAGGAGCAGAGCTTTCCCGAGGCCTGCTGCGGCTGAAATCTCCCGACCATTGATCGTCTCGGAAATGTATCAGGAGGTTTCCTTATAGATCTGTGTAACCAGGTCCACGCTCATGCACACAAATCATTGAAGGTGGCAGGGCAGGTTGAGAAAGCAGTTAGAAAAGCATATGGGATCCTGGGCTTTATAAATAGAAGGCTAGAGTACAAAAGTATGGAAGTCATGATGAACCTTTATAAAACACTGGTTTGGCCACAACTGGAGTATTGTGTCCAGTTCTGGGCACCGCACTTTAGGAAAGATGTGAATGCCTTAGACAGGGTGCAGAAGAGATTTACTAGAATGATTCCAGGGATGAGTGACTTTAGTTCTGTGGATAGACTGGAGAAGCTGGGGTTGTTCTCCTTGGAACAGAAACGGTTGAGAGGAGATTTGTTAGAGGTATTCAAAATCATGAAGGGTTTAGACTGGGTAGATAGAGAGAAACTGTTCCCATTGGCGGAAGGGTCAAAGACCAGAGGACATAGATTTAAGGTTATTGGCAAAAGAACCAAAGGTGACATGAGGAAAAATTTTTTACACAGCAAGTGGTTAGGATCTGGAATGCACTGCCTGAGGGGGTGGTGGAGGCAGATTCAATCATGGCCTTCAAAAGGGAACTGAAAGGAGCAAAAAAAAATCAGGGCTACGGGGAAAGGGCGGGGGAGTGGGACTAGCTGGATTGCTCTGGCATAGAGCTGGCACTGACTTAATGGACCAAATGGCCTCCTTCCATGCTGTAACCTTTCTATGATTCTATGACTCACCTCCTGACTCCCCAAAGCCTTTCCACCATTAACAAGGCACAAGTCAGGAGTGTGATGGAATACTCTCCACTTGCCTGGATGAGTGCAGTTCCAACAACACTCAAGAAGCTCAACACCATCCAGGACAAAGTAGCCCGCTTGATTGGCACCCCATCCACCACCCTAAACATTCACTCCCTTCACCACCGGCGCACCGTGGCTGCAGTGTGAACCACCTACAGGATGCACTGCAGCAACTCACCAAGGCTTCTTCGACAGCTCCTCCCAAACCCTTGACCTCTACCACCTAGAAGAACGAGGGCAGCAGGCACATGGGAACAACACCACCTGCACATTCCCCTCCAAGTCACACACCATCCCGACTTGGAAATATATCGTCGTTCCTTCAACGTTGCTGGGTCAAAATCCTGGAATTCCCTCCCTAACAGCACTGTGGGAGAACCTTCACCACACGGACTGCAGCGGTTCAAGAAGGCGGCTCACCACCACCTTCTCAAGGGCAATTAGGGATGGGCAATAAATGCCAGTGACGCCCACATCCCGTGAACGAATAAAAAAAAATGAGAGTAAAGTTCAGACCAAGGAAAGGAATAAGTGTAACACAAACGGTGAGGGATCAGATGAATTTCTAGAACATAACTATAACATAACTGTTGAAATAAAGAGAGAGGAACAATTAATAAAAACAAATTATATTGACTGTCCAATCATTTTCTCAGCATCCGAAACAAAACATGGAACAAGAGGCAATTATTGGAGGAGAGGATGTCTGAAACAAGGCTGCATAAAGAACATGATTGGCAGTGAAATATTGCAGGATATAACATATTTCGAAAGGGAAGGAGGAAGGCGTGGGGTAGTTGTACTAATTAGAGATAACATAATAGCAGTGGAAAAACACGACATAACTAACATTAAGATAGAAACTGTATCCACATGGATTGAGAAAAACAATAAGAAGGGGTCAATTACTCTAATAGGGGTACACTACAGACTACTTAATAGTGGAAGGGAAGTGGAGGGAGAAATATGTAGGCAAATCTATGAGATAAGTAAACGTCATAGAATAACAATTATGGGAGATTTCAACTACCTCAAACTAAACTGGCAAGAAGCGGTAGTGAAAGGAGGGAAAGGGAATGGAGTTTTTACAATTTGTTCAGGAATCCTTTTTTACCCAATACATAAGAATCCTAACAAGAGAGCAATCACTGGTGGATCTAGTAATGGGTAATTAACTAGAGGAGATAAGAGAATTAAGAATAGGGGAGCATCTAGGCAATAGCGATGACAACATAAAAAGGTGTAAGGTAATGATTGAGGAAGACATAAGTAGGACAAAGACCAAAGTAATAGATTGTAAAAAAAAACTAATTGTGAAGGGACGATGATGGAGCTAGGGAAGGAAAACTGGAAAAAGTATTGAGAGACAAAGAGGTAAAACAGCAATGGGAAATATCTTATAACGTAATCAGTAGAGTTCTGCAAAAATATATTCCGCTAAATATGAGAACAAATTAGCCAATAATAAGACCGTGGATGCATTAAGAGATAAGGGTAACATTGACTCTCAATACAAAGGCATACAGTAAGTATATAGACAATAAAGGAGAGTATGTCAAAAGGGAATTCAAAGAGCTTAGAAAATAAGATTAAAGAAACAATTAGGAAGGAAAAGAGGAATAATTAAATGAAATTGTCAATGAATATTAGACACATGAATATCAAACAGAGTATTAAGATTGGGATAGGGCCCCTAAGATGAACTCGCAGGTAATGACAGTGAAATAGCAGATATACTGAATAGTTACTTTACTTGAATTTTTACCAGGGACATTAACGTAGTGGACATGACATTAGAAGAAGAGAAAAAGGATATCAAGACAGTTAAGATAATTGATAAAGTAGACAAACTTAGAGAGGATTAAATCCCGTGTCCCAAATCATTGCATACTCAAAAAAACTAGGGAAGAGATGGCAGAGACACTTTTACTCACACACACACACACACACACACATATATATATATATAGTCAATAGAAAAGCGAATAGTGCCAAAGGATTGGTGGGGAGCTAATGTTATTCCTCTATTCAGAAAGGGTGATGGAACAAATCCAGGGAATTATAGATCAGTTAGCCTAACGGTGGTGATAGCAAAGATATTGGAACCTTTACTGAAAAATGTAATAGAACAACATGTAGAAACTGAAAATTTGATAAAGAATAGTCATCACAGATTTCAAAAGAGGCCAACTTTATTGAATTCTTTCAAGAAGTAACAGAAAGAGTAGACAAGGGTAATGCAGTGGGTGCAGTAACTTTCAAAAGGCTTTTGATAATGTACCACATAGTAGACTCGTGATGAAGGTCAGCACAAGTGGAACCAGAGACAAATAACAGAATGGATAGCAAACCAGCTACAAAAAAGAAAACAGAAAGTAATGGTTAAAGGTCGTTACTCAGATTGTCGGGAATCGGAGGTACAATATCAAAATTTGTAGATGACACCAAATTGGAGAGTATGGTTAATATTGAGGAGAAATGCAACAAAATACAAGAAGGTGTTAACAAACTTCCAGAATGGGCGTGTCAATGACAAATGGATTTTAATATAGATAAGTGTGTGGTGTTGCATTTTGGTAGATTGAATAAGGAAGCCACCTACTCCATGGAAAATAAGACACTAAATGATGTAGAGCCGCAAAGGGATCTAGGGGTAAAGATACACAAATCATTAAATGTAGAAATGCAGGTTGACAAAGCCAGAACAAGTGCAAGCAAAACACTGTGGTTCATTTCTGGAGGAATATAATTCAAAAGCAGAGAAGTTACGTTAAACTTGTATAGAATGTTGGTTAGATCACTTATCAACTGTGCACAATTCAGGTGTTCATATGAAAAATGGTTTTAGAAGCATAGAAGAAGATTTACAAGGATGATAACAGAAGTGAGAGGATGGAACTATCAAGGATGACTGAACAGGCTGTGGCTCTTTTCTCTAGAATAGAGAGAGAGGTGACCTGATCGAGGTCTTTAAAATTAGGAAAGGTTTCGACAGGTTAGATGCAGCGAAGATATTTCCATTTGTAGGGGAATCCAAAACTAAGTGCCATGAATTTAAGATGGTCACTAATAAATCCAGTAAGTAATTCAGGAGAAACCTCTTTATTCAGAGAGTGGTGATAATGTGAAACTCACTCCCACAGGGAGTGGTTGAGGTGAATAGTGTAGATGCACTGAACAGGAAGCTAGTTAAGTACATGAGGGAGAAAGGAATAGAAAGATATTTTAACAGGGTAAGATGGGAGGAGGCCCGTGTGGAGCAGAAACAGCGGCATAGACCGGTTGGGCCGAATGGCCTGTTTCTGTGCTGTAAACTCTATGCAATGTAATTCTAGAAATTTGGCTGATGGACAGGAAGCAAAGAGTTAGTGTATATGGTTGTTGTTCTGTCCTTAGAATCTGGAGAACGATGTGCCACAGGGTTAAGTACTGGGTTTACTTCTGTGCCTGCCATTGAATTGTCAAGGGGAGGTGATTAGATTCCCTCTTTTTGGAGATGGCCATTGCCTGGCACTTGTCTTGCGCGAATGCTACTTGCAACATGTCAGCCCAAGCCCAACATTGTCCAGGTCTTGCTGCAAGTGGGCATGGTCTGCTTGATTGAGTAAACTATGTAGGATGCACATTGCGATATATGATAGTTAGTATATAGTGTATAATGAAACCCAATTTCATTACACACTATGTACTAACTTAGTTAATTGGAACAAACTGTCAACTTGAACACAATTTATCCCTTTCATCGTCTTATAAACCTCGATCTGATCACCCCTATGTCTTTGCTTCTCTACAGTATAGTGTTCCAGCTCTTGTTGCCTATCTTGATAAGACAACAGGTTTCCTTCCCTAAAGGACAATAGTGAACAAGTTTGGATTTTTATGACAATCCGACAGCTTCATAGTCACTTCCATTGACATCAGATTTTTATCTCTAAAATTTTTAACTGAATTCAAATTCTCAAGCTGCCATGGTGGGATTTCACGTTCTCTGGATTATTAGTTCAGGTAGCTAGATTACCAGTACAGTAACATAACCACCATGCTGTCTTTCTCAGCCTTCATTGTTTTTAGGAGCTTCACTGTAACTTTTACTGCAATAAAGCTTTGAAATGTTTCCTTTACCATTTCATCAATAGTTTTTAAAACAGGAGACCAGAAACTGACTGAGCGGTACTGATGAATCCCTGGAAATTAATGATGGTCAGACTGTACACTTCTGAACAAAAATATCAATTACCAGCCTAGGACTTTATGAGACCTTCAAGCTAAAAAGAACAGGCATTATAAGGCATGGAAGATATTTTGAAGCATTAATGTAATGTGTTATAGTAGAGCTTTTAAAAATTTGTTTGAGTCATTATTTTGCAGGTTAGGAGTTTCAGTTGCTGAGAAAATGGCGGATGTTACCAATTTTCAGGATGCATTTCGAACGATTTGTCAGAGCCTGGTGGCAGGACTTTGCAATTACATGGCGAGATGTTTACACAAGTATTATAAATATGGAGATAGTGTTTTATAAAGGTAAACAAAAACTATGACTAAAAACCTGATGACGAGGAAGTCAGTTTCTATTTACAGGAAATGCGTGCAGAAATAAGATTTTAAATATTGTCTAGACGGAAACAAATGTCAAGTCCTACAGAGATAATCTGTTCTCTTTCTTTGTACCAAATGTTGCAGTATGTTTCCCTGAAATAGAGTAGAAAAATATATTTGTGCTTTACTGAACCATTCCGTCATACTGACCTGGCCCTCTAATTCTTGGTTCTGCCCAAATTTTAATTTCTCATTTAATTTTGAGCGAGATTTTTTTTTATTTGTTCATGGGATGTGGGAATCGCTATCAAGGCCAGTATTTATTGCCCATCCCTAATTGCCCTTGAGAAGATGGTGGTGAGCCGCCTTCTTGAACTGTGTGGTGAAGGTTCTCCCACAGTGCTGTTAGGAAGGGACTTCCAGGATTTTGACCCAGTGACGATGAAGGAACGGCGATATATTTCCAAGTCGGGATGGTGTGTGACTTGGAGGGGAACGTGCAGGTGGTGTTGTTCTGAAGTACCAGCTGCACTTGTCCTTCTAGGTGGTAGAGGTGGCGGGTTTGGGAGGTGCTGTTGAAGAAGCCTTGGCAAGTTGCTGCAGTGCATCCTGTAGATGGTACACACTGCAACCACCATGCGCCAGTGATGAAGGGAGTGAATGTTTAGGGTGGTGGATGGGATGCCAATCAAGCGGGCTGTTTATCCTGGATGGTGTTGAGCTTCTTGAGTCTTGTTGGAGCTGTAGTCATCCAGGCAAGTGGAGAGTATTCCATCACACTCCTGACTTGTGCCTTGTAGATGGTGGAAAGGCTTTGGGGAGTCAGGAGGTGAATCACTCGCCACAGAATACCCAGCCTCTGACCTGCTCTTGAAGGCACAGTGTTTATATGGCTGGTCCAGTTAAATTTCTGGTCAATGGTGATCCCCAGGATGTTGATGGTGGGGGATTCGGTGATGGTAATGCCGTTGAATGTCAAGGAGCGGTAGTTAGACTCTCTCTTGTTGGAGACGGTCATTGCCTGGCACTTGTCTGGCGCGAATGTTACTTGCTACTATTATTAGCCCAAGCCTGGATGTTGTCCAGGTCTTACTGCATGCAGGCATGGACTGCTTCATTATTTGAGGGGTTGTGAATGGAACTGAACATGGTGCAATCATCAGCGAACATCCCCATTTCTGACCTTATGATGGAGGGAAGGTCATTGATGAAGCAGCTGAAGATGGTTGGGCCTAAGACACTGCCTTGAGAAACTCCTGCAGCAATGTCCTGGGCCTGAGATGATTGGCCTCCAACAACCACTACCATCTTCCTTTGTGCTAGGTATGACTCCAGCCACTGGAGAGTTTTCCCCCTGATTCCCACTGACTTCAATTTTACTAGGGCTCCTTGGTGCCACACTCGGTCAAATGCTGATGAGATGTCATCACAGCTGGGATAAGTTATCAAACTAATCTCCTTGTGTGATCCATCTTGAAGTATACTCCACTTTATATCATCGCGCTGCTAATGCCATCTCCCATTTTACATTTGCCACTCACACATCCACTAAAGAAAGTTTGAGCTTGAAATGGTTCTGCGCCTTTCACATCCACAGGAGACGCCTCAGATCTAAACCGCCAATGAATTATTTTTGAAGTAGTCACTGTTGAGTTTTCGCCATTGCTCCCTTCTTCCTGTTATATTTGTTGAACTGATGCCGGCATTGTCGTGTTATTTCCGTGCTAATGATCTCACTTTCATAATCCGTATTCTATCTGAATCACCCAGTTTCCTTCGTTATCCTGATGTTTTCCCTATGCTGCGCTACTCAATAAAATGTCCCTTTATAGGTCAGTCCTTTGTGACCAATCCTGATTTGTCATACTGTATAGTAATTCTCCTTGTCAATTCACCTTAAAAGGAATGTGACCCTCATTATTGAAGATTTTCCTTGAACTTGTCACATTTACACTTCAGACTGGAATTGGAGATAATGGATGAACGCCTCGCCCATTCATTTGACATTACTCCGTTGCTGTTTCATGGAAGCGTTCAAACACGTGTTTTAAATCGGCAAATAAGACATTGGTGGCCCCCTTTCTGGTAATATGTGTGTACTGTGTCAGAGGCGCCATATCTCGCCGCCTGTATTGTGATAATGGCTCCTTATCTGGCATTAGTGTTCTGTTTTGGCAGAAATTAATCTCTATGGCCTGCCAGTGTCTGTATTCTTGCTCATCACCCAGATCAACATGGAATGAGAGTCGAGCAAGTGCACACGGATTAACAAATATGTTACATTGTGTTGACAAGACAGCAAAGGATTTCAACTTCGCCCCCAGCCTCTCACATTTCCACCTCTACCTGGAACACTTAATCCTGCAAGTTGCCAAGTCAGTTTACCCGTCCTCGATGTCACGTGTGATCTAGAGGTTTACACCAATCTTTAAATGTAATTATTTAATTGTCAGAAATCCAGTAACGCGTGAGGCAGCATTTTCCCTCGGTAATATCACCATCAAAAAAGATTCTGTTGCATAACAACGAATAGAATGAAGGCGTTCTCCGTAATTGGCACTTGTTAATTGACTGCAACTGACAACAGGGCGAGGTGGGCTCACTGTCTCAGTGGAGGGTCCCCGCTGTATATAAAACAGGGATCCCCGCACCGCATCACTTCAGAGCAGCAACCAGAGGCTCTGCCTCCCACACTAATGATGACACAGCTTCAGCAGATAATGCGATATCCCGTTATTATTCAGATAGAATATATTTACTATCCGCTTCTCGCAGCTGTCGGTGTTCTCGGTAAGGTAGTGTAAGTAATTATTAATTGAATAGATGTACATTTGACCTCATAGCTGTTCTCGTGATGTATCTCACAAATGTCATGTTTTGATTGATGTGATTGTAATACTTTGATATCAGTTCAATGATAGACACGGTCTATATTTTCCCCATTTATTTCATGTCATTTTTGTGTCTGTTTTGTAGCGGCGTCGAAATTGAAAGGGGCTTCGGACCGCCGATTAACCCATTGATCGGAAACCTCTTCATTTCAAAGAAACAGGTTAATGCCTCCGTTAAAACAGGAGAGGGGAATTCCATATAAATGGCGTAAGAATCCAAACCACAACAACGCCAGTGATATCGAAATTACCACTGACGATATTAAAAGACCCAAAGTCAAGGCATTTGATATTCCGCAATATTAGTAATAACGCGTTTGGAATAAATTAATTAATTCTTCAGTCAAAATAAAGGCGAAAGAATATTATTTGCAGTGAAGTGTCAAAACATTGGTCAATTTGGGAGTGGAGTAATAGTCAGTTGGGACATCGCTCTGTGCCGGACAGGGTATGGCGTGGACCGATGAACATCCGAGGGACTGCAGCAGCACAGCTGGCGGAAAGGGGGGAATTACAGTGCTGCGAATTTCGCAGGCAGTTTCCGTTTTAAATATGGAGATATGAATTCACAAGAGGAAAATTTGAGACAGAAAATACTCCAAGAGCAATATTTTTATTTGAGTAAGATTTCTGGTATATGGAAGGTAGCTTGGTGTTATTATCTCCCTTGTAACTGAGCGCCTTCTTTACAAGTATTGAAGGGGTCCTATCCATTAATTAATGCAGGAGCAGAACACTGTCAAACTGATGGTCTCGCAGTGAGTTGCGTGAAAAAAATATCTTTACTTCTTTCTCTTCCTTACAGTTAATCTACTCGCCATTGTGATCTTATCCCGTGGAAAGTGCGGTCTATCCCAATGCATCTCTCGATACCTGCTGGCCATGGCAGTGGGAGATTTGCTGGTCGTGATCACGGATCCGATATTAAGGAGGATTCGTGTGATATATTTCCCGGATTCATCGTTGTCCATTGTCCCTGTTTGCAGTGTCATCGTGACCCTGTCCCGTGCCGCTAGAGACAGCTCTGTCTGGTTAACCGTCGCCTTCACTTTCGATCGATTTGTGGCCATTTGCTGTGCGAAGCTGAAAACTAAATATTGCACCGAGAGAACTGCATTTATCGTAATGGTAACGGTTTGCTTGTTGTTCTCTTTAAAAAGCATTCCCTGGAGCTTTGCCTATGAACCTAGGTATATACTTAAAAATGTGCCGTGGCATTGCAATTTAGTATCAAAGTATTATACATCACTCGAATGGGTAGCATTTGACTGGATTGATACCGTTTTAATTCCATTTGTTCCATTTTTTGTGATTCTGCTCCTCAATATTTTGACCATCAGACACATTTTAGTCACCAGTAAAATCCGCAGGAGACTCAGGTACAGCAATAGCGGTGATAATCACACTGATCCCGAGATGGAGAACCGCAGAAAATCCATCATTCTGCTGTGCACCGTTTCAGGCAGTTTTATACTGTTGTGGACACCATACGTCATAAACTCCGTGTATTTCCAAGTTACAGGCACATTTCACATCATATACCCGGATAACCCTGTGTATATCTCACGAAAGCTGGGGTATATGCTGCTTCTCTTGAGTTCCTGCACTAATACATGTATTTATGCAGTAATTCAAGCTAAATTCAGAGAAGAGGTGACGAACCTGGTGAAATATCCATTTCGTCTGATTGGTAAATTAGTTAAACGATAAGACGAGCGACTGTATTGCAAGGCTTAACAGCTCATTTCACACTTTCTTATTTCGTGCTTGTCGAGCTAATGGACTTTAACGTTGTGAAGTGGAGAATCCATTTGCTTTTCCATTTTGCATTAATTTCTTTTCAATATTTTTTCTATGTCCGTTTAAAAAGTGTTACAGATCCTGCTCCCCCCGCTGTATCTCGGGGGGGCATCACATGCCCTAATACCTTTTGCATCAAAACTTATCTCAATCTTGTCCTAATTTCTTTTGGTAGTAAAGTTATGCTCCCTGGTCGCTGGATTATTTTACCGACGGTTCACTCTGTTTATAGAATCATAGAAGTTACAACATGGAAACAGGCCCTTCGGCCCAACATGTCCATGTCGCCCAGTTTATACCACTAAGCTAGTCCCAATTGCCTGCACTTGGCCCATATCCCTCTATACCCATCTTACCCATGTAACTGTCCAAATGCTTTTTAAAAGACAAAATTGTACCCGCCTCTAATACTGCCTCTGGCAGCTCGTTCCAGACACTCACCACCCTTTGAGTGAAAAAATTGCCCCTCTGGACCCTTTTGTATCTCTCCCCTCTCACCTTAAATCTATGCCCCCTCGTTATAGACTCCCCTACCTTTGGGAAAAGATTTTGACTATCGACCTTATCTATGCCCCTCATTATTTTATAGACTTCTATAAGATCACCCCTTAACCTCCTACTCTCCAGGGAAAAAAGTCCCAGTCTGTCTAACCTCTCCCTGTAAGTCAAACCATCAAGTCCCGGTAGCATCCTAGTAAATCTTTTCTGCACTCTTTCTAGTTTAATAATATCCTTTCTATAATAGGGTGACCAGAACTGTACACAGTACTCCAAGTGTGGCCTCACCAATGCCCTGTACAACTTCAACAAGACATCCCAACTCCTGCATTCAATGTTCTGACCAATGAAACCAAGCATGCCGAATGCCTTCTTCACCACCCTATCCACCTGTGACTCCACTTTCAAGGAGCTATGAATCTGTACTCCTAGATCTCTTTGTTCTATAACTCTCCCCAACGCCCTACCATTAACGGAGTAGGTCCTGGCCCGATTCGATCTACCAAAATGCATCACCTCACATTTATCTAAATTAAACTCCATCTGCCATTCATCGGCCCACTGGCCCAATTGATCAAGATCCCGTTGCAATCCCAGATAACCTTCTTCACTGTCCACAATGCCACCAATCTTGGTGTCATCTGCAAACTTACTAACCATGCCTCCTAAATTCTCATCCAAATCATTAATATAAATAACAAATAACAGCGGACCCAGCACCGATCCCTGAGGCACACCGCTGGACACAGGCATCCAGTTTGAAAAACAACCCTCTACAACCACCCTCTGTCTTCTGTCGTCAAGCCAATTTTGTATCCAATTGGCTACCTCACCTTGGATCCCATGAGATTTAACCTTATGTAACAACCTAAAACTGTAGTTGTCTAGTTACCCCTCTACCCATTCTATACCTACTTGTTCCATTTCATTTTCTGGCCGTCGTTGGTGGACTAACTCGTACTGATCTAGAAACCAGTACAGGGCATATTGTAGAACCTCTCCTGTTCTTTACCAATTGCATCACTCCCCGTCTGTCTTTGGATATGTAAAGTCACTCTTTCTGATGGTTCAACATTACTTTCTAATCTGTCTACATCACTTCTTCACTCTCCTTTCCTTTGTTCGATGGACTGCTCTAAAGCAGTGAGGTTTCCAGTCCTGTCACATCCTCTCTATCCCAAAGGCCGCCTACTTCCACCTACAAAACATTACACATCTCCGCCCCTGCCTCAAGCCACCTGCTGCTGAAACCCTCATCCATGCCTTTGTTAAATCCAGAATCGACTATTCCAATGCTGACCTGGCCGGCCTCCCATCTTCCACCCTCCACAAACTTGAGCTCATTCATAACTCTGCTGCCCCTATCCTAACTTGCACCAAGTCCCGTTCACCCATCACCCCTGTCCTCACTGTCCTACATTGGTTCCTGGTGGACAAACACCTCAAATTCAAACTTATCATTGTCTTGTTCAAATCCCTCCGTGGCCTCTCCCCTCCCTGTCTCTGTAACCTCCTCCAGCCCTACAACCCTCTGAGATCTCTGCTCTCCTCCAATTCTGGCCTCTTATGCATCACCGATTTTAACCGTCTCACCATTGGCGGCCGTGCCTTCAGCTGCATAGGCCCAAAGCTCTGGAATTCCCTCCCTAAACCTCTCCGCCTTTTATGACGTTCATTAAAACCTACTTTTTTGACCTAGCTTTTGGTCGCATGCCCTAATATCTCCTTATGTGGCTTGGTGTCAAATTTTGTTTGATAATGTTCCTGTGAAGCGCCTTGGGACGTTTTACTGTATTAAAGGCGCTATATAAATACAAGTTTTTGTTTGGTTCCAGGCGTGTAGCTAGGGCCATTGAATAACACACTGGATCCAGGTGCGTAGCTCAGGCCATTGAATAACACACTGGATCCAGGCGTGTAGCACAGGCCATTGAATAACGCACTGGATCCAGGCGTGTAGCTCAGTCCATTGAATAACGCACTGGATCCAAGTGTGTAGCTCAGGCCATTGAATAACACACTGGATCCAGGTGTGTAGCTCAGTCCATTGAATAACATACTGGATCCAGGTGTGTAGCTCCGGCCATTGAATAACACACTGGATCCAGGTGTGTAGCTCCGGCCATTGCATAACACACTGGTTCCAGGCGTGCAGCTCAGGCCATTGAATAACACACTGGATCCAGGTGTGTAGCACAGGCCATTGAATAACACACTGGATCCAGGTGTGTAGCACAGGCCATTGAATAACATACTGGATCCAGGTGTGTAGCTCAGTCCATTGAATAACATACTAGTTCCAGGCATGTAGCTCAGTCCATTGAATAACATACTGGATCCAGGTGTGTAGCTCCGGCCATTGAATAACACACTGGATCCAGGTGTGTAGCTCCGGCCATTGAATAACACACTGGATCCAGGTGTGTAGCTCCGGCCATTGCATAACACACTGGTTCCAGGCGTGCAGCTCAGGCCATTGAATAACACACTGGATCCAGGTGTGTAGCACAGGCCATTGAATAACACACTGGATCCAGGTGTGTAGCACAGGCCATTGAATAACATACTGGATCCAGGTGTGTAGCTCAGTCCATTGAATAACACACTGGATCCAGGTGTGTAGCTCCGGCCATTGAATAACACACTGGTTCCAGGCGTGCAGCTCAGGCCATTGAATAACACACTGGATCCAGGTGTGTAGCACAGGCCATTGAATAACACACTGGATCCAGGTGTGTAGCACAGGCCATTGAATAACACACTGGATCCAGGTGTGTAGCTCCGGCCATTGAACAACACACTGGATCCAGGTGTGTAGCTCCGGCCATTGCATAACACACTGGTTCCAGGCGTGCAGCTCAGGCCATTGAATAACACACTGGATCCAGGTGTGTAGCACAGGCCATTGAATAACACACTGGATCCAGGTGTGTAGCACAGGCCATTGAATAACACACTGGATCCAGGTGTGTAGCACAGGCCATTGAATAACACACTGGATCCAGGTGTGTAGCTCAGGCCATTGAATAACACACTGGATCCAGGTGTGTAGCACAGGCCATTGAATAACACACTGGATCCAGGTGTGTAGCACAGGCCATTGAATAACATACTGGATCCAGGTGTGTAGCTCAGTCCATTGAATAACATACTAGTTCCAGGCATGTAGCTCAGTCCATTGAATAACATACTGGATCCAGGTGTGTAGCTCCGGCCATTGAATAACACACTGGTTCCAGGCGTGCAGCTCAGGCCATTGAATAACACACTGGATCCAGGTGTGTAGCACAGGCCATTGAATAACACACTGGATCCAGGTGTGTAGCACAGGCCATTGAATAACACACTGGATCCAGGTGTGTAGCACAGGCCATTGAATAACACACTGGATCCAGGTGTGTAGCTCCGGCCATTGAACAACACACTGGATCCAGGTGTGTAGCTCCGGCCATTGCATAACACACTGGTTCCAGGCGTGCAGCTCAGGCCATTGAATAACACACTGGATCCAGGTGTGTAGCACAGGCCATTGAATAACACACTGGATCCAGGTGTGTAGCACAGGCCATTGAATAACATACTGGATCCAGGTGTGTAGCTCAGGCCATTGAATAACACACTGGTTCCAGGTGTGTAGCTCAGGCCATTGAATAACACACTGGTTCCAGGTGTGTAGCTCAGGCCATTGAATAACACTGGATCCAGGCATGTAGCTCAGGCCATTGAATAACACACTGGATCCAGGTGTGTAGCTCAGGCCATTGAATAACACACTGGATCCAGGTGTGTAGCACAGGCCATTGAATAACATACTGGATCCAGGTGTGTAGCTCAGGCCATTGAATAACACACTGGTTCCAGGTGTGTAGCTCAGGCCATTGAATAACACACTGGTTCCAGGTGTGTAGCTCAGGCCATTGAATAACACTGGATCCAGGCATGTAGCTCAGGCCATTGAATAAGATGCAGGAAGGATTCATTCGCAGATGGTTAACAATCACTCACATAACCTTCTGGTACAGCGGATTTGATATAAAAGACAGTTCCGTCAGGAGCACTCACCAGCTGGTGCAAGAAACGTTACAATGATGGACAACCAGCTTAATTTCACCAGATTGAAGACGCTGATTTCTTACAAACCAGGGGGAAAATATATACCTTTCTTCCTAAATCCATGATACCAGGGGTGAGGAACTTCAGTTATGTGGAGACACTGTAGAAGCTGGGATTGTTCTCCTTAGAGCAGAGAAGGTTAAGGAGAGATTTAATAGAGGGGCTTTGATAAAGTGGAGAGGGAGAAAATATTTCCGTTGGCTGGAGGGGCAGTAACCAGAAGACTCAGATTTAAGATAATTAGCAAAAGAGCCAGAGGGGAGAGATTACAGAATGCTTTATGCAGAAAATTGTTCTGATCTGTAGTGCATTGCCTGAAAGGGTGGTGGAAGCAGATTCAATCGAAATTTTCAAAGGGGAATTGGTTATATACGGACAAAATGAAGGGCTGTGGGGAAGGTAAGATTAATCGTTCAGGTCTAGAGAAGGGTCGTAGACCTGAACCGTTAACCCGAGTTCCCTTCTCGCAGATGCCGCGGGACCTGCTCAGTCTTTCCAGCACTTCTCGTTTTTATTTTTGCTTTTTTTTTCTATATTTCACCCGTTTCCTTTTTGATTGTTTCCTGTGAAGCTTTCAGCGTTGCGCTCAGATTTATTTGTATTTTTGGTTGCTTTATTTACGATAGTGTCCTGAGAAATCAGTCAGACATACCGTTCAATGGATAGTAAAATATAATAGGGCAAATTTAAAAAGATCGAATACATGAAGCAAACCATTTAATGTGAATCGATTGCTTTATTTTCCCGTAAAAACATGAAATAATACGAGAGTGGAACTTACAGGCCGAAACTATTCCTTCCATTGTCCTGTTTCTGTACCCCTGACAGGTAATGTGAATTTGTTCCCCTCTGTTGCACCTCTCGCTTCCGGACAGTAAATGTCACCAAACTACTGTACAGTTAAGATTACAGATCAGAGAGGGGCACATCAGACAATCATTGTTCACATTATATTGGACGGTGGAATTTAGAAATACGAGCAATGGAGACGATGTGTAGGAACATTTTGTGAGGCAAACCACCATATGTTACATTGTATTAAATTATTTTAACAAATTTACAGTATTTTCCTGTCTCTCTTGTTACATGGCTTTGTACAACAAAAACTGATTGATTTGAGATTATTATTTCATTCATTGTTGAATTAATGTTAGTACAGAATGTCTGGGGTATTGTATGAGATTTCTTCTGTAAGCTCTCAGTCTCTGACACTGTGTGTGTGGGATTCATTCTATGTCTCTCAGTCTCTGGTACTGTGTGTGAATGTGGGATTCATTCTGTATCTGTCAGTCTCTGGTACTGTGTGTGAATGTGGGATTCATTCTGTATCTGTCAGTCATAGAGTCATACAGCACGGATAGAGGCCCTTCGGCCCATCGTGTCCGCGCCGGCCATCAGCCCTGTCTACTCTAATCCCATATTCCAGCATTTGGTCCGTAGCCTTGTATGCTATGGCATTTCAAGTGCTCATCCAAATGCTTCTTGAATGTTGTGAGGGTTCCTGCCTCCACAACCCTTTCAGGCAGTGAGTTCCAGACTCCAACCACCCTCTGGGTGAAAAAGTTCTTTCTCAAATCCCCTCTAAACCTCCCGCCTTTTACCTTGAATCTATGTCCCCTTGTTATAGAACCCTCAACGAAGGGAAAAAGCTCCTTAGTATCCATCCTATCTGTGCCCCTCATAATTTTGTACACCTCAATCATGTCCCCCCTCAGCCTCCTCTGCTCCAAGGAAAACAAACCCAATCTTCCCAGTCTCTCTTCATAGCTGAAGCGCTCCAGCCCTGGTAACATCCTGGTGAATCTCCTCTGCACCCTCTCCAAAGCGATCACATCCTTCCTGTAGTGTGGCGACCAGAACTGCACACAGTACTCCAGCTGTGGCCTAACCAGTGTTTTATACAGCTCCATCATAACCTCCTTGCTCTTATAGTCTCTGGTACTGTGTGTGAATGTGGGATTCATTCTGTATCTGTCAGTCTCTGGTACTGTGTGTGAGTGTGGGATTCATTCTGTATCTGTCAGTCTCTGGTACTGTGTGTGAGTGTGGGATTCATTCTGTATCTGTCAGTCTCTGGTACTGTGTGTGAGTGTGGGATTCATTCTGTATCTCTCAGTCTGTGGTACTGTGTGTGAGTGTGGGATTCATTCTCCATCTCTCGGTCTATGGAATGGTGCGTGATTGTGGGGTTCATTCTATATCTGTATTTAATTTTCATCAGGTCGCCGTATGGCGTTTGAAAGTGTACCCTTGATATCTTCATGTATAAATAGTTTTTTTGCCTATTATTTAATTTGTAAATATGGATACACTTTCTAATTTGCCATTCTAGGTTTCGCTCAGATAATGTGTGTGAGCTTTGGATTAGTATTAAATAGAGAACACCAATGTGAATGATGTTTCTTAAACTGATAAAATGATTTTTTTTGGACTGGTATATAATGTGTAGCTCAGTCTGCACTAATGGAGTTGATACTGTATCTATCTGTTTGATACTGTGTGGAATTTTTGAACTGGTATCTAATGTGTAGTTCTGGCACCTCTAATATAATTAATACTGTTTCTCAATTTCATGAACTGAACTTTAATTTGTTTCTCAGATTACACTCTCTTTCAGCACCTCTCAATCTGATACTGTACGTGAGTTTTGGACTGATATTTAATTTGTATGTCTGGGTACACTATTGGGATGGATACAGCATGTTTTAAAATTATAATGTTTGTGGGTTGGTATTAATTTGAATCACGGGGTAGATTATTGCTGTGTATTTCAAACAGGTACCGTGTGTCAGTTCAATTTGGCATTTATATGGAGATATTATAGGATATTGATCGTGAGTTGAAGTAGAGGATATTGTCATATTTTGCCAATAAGTTGATTTATTTATTATAAGATATTGTCATATACCCCAATTCGACTTATGTGGAGGTATTATAGGATATTGTCATATATCACCCTTATGTGGGGGTATTATAGGATATTGTCATATATCACCCTTATGTGGGGGTATTATAGGATATTGTCATATATCACTCTTATGTGGGGGTATTATAGGATATTGTCATATATCACCCTTATATGACAATATCCTATAATACCCCCACATAAGGGTGATATATGACAATATCCTATAATACCCCCACATATCACCCTTATGTGGAGGTATTATAGGATATTGTCATATATCACCCTTATGTGGGGGTATTATAGGATATTGTCATATATCACCCTTATGTGGGGGTATTATAGGATATTGTCATATATCACTCTTATGTGGGGGTACTATAGGATATTGTCATATATCACTCTTATGTGGGGGTATTATAGGATATTGTCATATATCACTCTTATGTGGGGGTATTATAGGATATTGTCATATATCACCCTTATGTGGGGGTATTATAGGATATTGTCATATATCACTCTTATGTGGGGGTATTATAGGATATTGTCATATATCACTCTTATGTGGGGGTATTATAGGATATTGTCATATATCACCCTTATGTGGAGGTATTATAGGATATTGTCTTATATCGCCCTTATGTGGAGGTATTATAGGATATTGTCATATATCACCCTTATGTGGAGGTATTATAGGATATTGTCATATATCACCCTTATGTGGGGGTATTATAGGATATTGTCTTATATCACCCTTATGTGGAGGTATTATAGGATATTGTCATATATCACCCTTATGTGGGGGTATTATAGGATATTGTCATATATCACCCTTATGTGGGGGTATTATAGGATATTGTCATATATCACCCTTATGTGGGGGTATTATAGGATATTGTCTTACATCCCTCTTGCCCTGATGTGGGGGTATGATAGAATATTGTCATATATTGTGCTTATGTGAAGGTATTATTGGACATTGTCAAATCTACCTAATGCCATTATGTCGGGATATTAGAGGATATTGTTATATATCCCCATTGCCCTCATGTGGAGGTATTATAGGATATTGTTATATATTGCCCTGATGTGGAGGTGGTATAGGCTATTGTCATACATTCATTACCTCTCAATCAAGTTTGAGGCCTCGGAAACACTGAATAATGTCTGATTAATACTCTTTATTAAATCAAGTCAATCAGATAATAAAACATAATCACTTGCTTGTAGTGTAGATGAGATATAGGTATCAATAATATGAACATACCCTACGGATATATCGGGCCGAAAATTGCTTTTAAAATAACGGTGAGCTCAACTGTTGTTAAAGGCAAAGTCTCAGAGCAAATTCCGGTGACCGAACATGCACAGGAAAGCACGGAAATCCAGAACTTGGGGCGCTAAATTGGGTCGTGTAGCACCCGCTGTTTTGGTGCAACACGGCCTCTCTGACATCCAATATGGTGTCTTGGATGCGCACGCACGTTTCCTGCGTGACATGCACCAGATGCCATCTTGGTATAGGAGTTAGCGCAGGCACAGATAACGAACGCTGGAATCATGTAAAGTAGGGAGAAAATGGCTTCAATCAGTGTGTAACGCTGATTTAAAGTGATAGACACCATTTTGGGATTTAACGCTCAATTCAACGTACAGTCATAACCCTGACCTGAACATGTCTTAGGAGGACCCCCCACCAGCGCTATTTAAAGGGACCATGCAGGATTTACAGGTTAGTGGCTGGATTATTGCCTCTGGCTGCCGAGACATTTGTAACTGTTTTTGGAGGTCTGCTAGACTTGAATACGAGGTCACGGGGACATAGTCTAACCTTTAGAGCCAGGACATGCAGGAGTGAAGTTTGGAAATTCTTCTACATGCAACGGGTGGGAGATGTTTGGAACGCTGTTCTGCAGGTGGCAGTTAATGCGAGCTCACTTGTGAAAGTTAAATCTGAGATTGATAGATTTCTTTGAATCAAGTAGTGTCACACTACTAGGAGTGTACTATGAACCCCCAAATAGCACAAGGGAGATAGAAGAACAAATATGTAGGCAAATTTCTGAATGCAAAAATAAGAATGCAATAATAGTAGGAGACTTCAACTCCCCAACATCAACTGGGATTCAAACAGTGTGAGGGGCACAGAGGGCACAGAATTCTTGATCAGTGTCCAGGAGAACTTTTTTAGCCGGTACGTGACAAGCCCAACAAGAGGGGATGCAATTCGAGATTTAGTCCTGGGAAATGAAGATGGGCAAATAGGTGAAGTGACAGTGGGTGACCATATTGGGGATAGTGACCACGGTTCAGTTAGTTTTAGCATTATTATGGAAAAGGAGTTAAATCAGGAGTATACATTTTAAATTGGGGGGGAAAGCAAATTTTACAGAACTAAGAGGTAATTTGGCAGAAGTTGACTGGACACAACTACTGGAGGAGAAATCAGTGGGAAGCCAGTGGGAAGCACTAAAAAGTGAAATTCTACGGGTACAATGCAGATACGTCCCCTCAAAGGAAAAGGGTGGCACTGCCAAATTTAGAGCCCCCTGGTTGTCTAGAAGTATACGGGGCAAGATAAAGCAGAAAAAGAAAGCTTATGACTGTCACAGAAAACTGCAGAAAGCCTAGATGAGTATAGAAAGTACAGGGATGATGGAAATAAGGAAAGCAAAGAGAGGGCATGAAAAAATATTAGCTAGTAAGATTAAAGAAAACCCACAGATGTTTTATCAGTACATTAAGAACAAGAGGACAGCTAAGGAAAAGGTGGGACCTATCAGGGACGATAAGGGTAACTTGTGTGTAGAAGCAGAGGACGTGGGTAGGGTTTTAAATGAATAATTTTTCTTCGTATTCACAAAGGAAAGGGATGATCTGGATGTAGTAGTTAAAGAGGAGAGGTGTGAAATATTGGATAAGGTAAACATAACGAGAGAGAAAGTACTAGAGGGACTGGAATCCTTGAAAGTTGATAAGTCACCAGGGCCGGATGGATTGTTTCCTAGGCTATTGAAGGAAGCCAGGGAGGAAATAGCGGATGCTCTGAGGATCATTTTCCAATCCTCACTAGATACAGGGGAGGTACCGGAGGACTGGAAGACTGCAAACGTAGTACCGTTGTTTAAAAAGGGTACGAGGGAAAGGCCGAACAATTATAGGCCGGTCAGTCTTACCTCGGTGGTAGGATAAACTAATAGTTTGCCCATCTCTCAGTATTGATTCTGTCACTTGGAAAGGCATGGTTTAATCAGGGATAGTCAGCATGGATTTGTTCAGTGAAGGTCATGCCTTACAAATCTGATTGAATTCTTTGAGGAAGTGACAGGATTGATGAGGGTAGTGCAGTGGATATTGTCTACATGGATTTTAGTAAGGCATTTGACAAGGTTCCACATGGCAGACTGGTCAGAAAGGTAAAAGCCCATGGGATACAGGGAAATGTGGCCAATTGGATCCAAAATTGGCTCAGGAACAGGAAACAAAGGGTAAAAGTCGATGGATGTCTTTGCGAATGGAAATCCATTTCCAGTGGTGTGCCACAGGGCTCAGTGTTGGGTCCCTTGCTGTTTATGGTATATATTAATGATTTGGACTTGAATGTAGGGGGCATGATTGGCAAATTTGCAGACAGCACAAAAATTGGCCGTGTAGTTGATAGTGAAGAGGATAGCTGTAGACTCCAAGAAGATATCAATGGGTTGGTGAAGTGGGTGGAAAAGTGGCAAATGGAGTTCAACCCGGAGAAGTGTGAGGTAATGCACTTAGGGAGGGCAAACAGTAAAAGGGAATACGAAGTAAACGGGAATGTATTGAGAGGGGTAGAGGAAGTGAGAGACTTTGGAGTGCACGTGCTCAGGTCCCTGAAGGTGGCAGTACAGGTAGATAAGGTTGTGAAGAAGGCATTACGGAATGCTCTCCGTTATTAGCCGAGGTATAGAATATAAAAGCAGGGATGTAATGATGGAACTGTATAAAACGCTGGTAAGGCCATAGCTGGAGTATTGTGCGCAGTTCTGGTCACCACATTACAGGAAGGACGTAATTGCTCTGGAGAGAGTGCAGAGAAGATTTATAAGAATGTTGCCAGGGCTTGAAAATTGCAGCTACGAGGAGAGATTGGATAGGCTGGGGTTGTTTTCCTTGGAGCAGAGGAGGCTGAGGGGAGACTTGATTGAGGTGTACAAAATTATGAGAGGCCCAGATAGAGTAGATAGGAAGTACCTGTTTCACCTAGCAGAGAGTTCAAGAACTAGAGGACATAGATTTAAGCTGATTGGTGGAAGGATTAGAGGGGACATGAGGGAAAAACTTTTTAACCCAGAGGGCGGTGGGTGTATGGAATTCGCTGCCCGAATTGGTGGTAGAGGCAGGGACCCTCAACTCTTTTAAAAAGTACCTGGACCTGCACGTAAAGTGCTGTAAGCTGCAGGGCTACGGACCAGGTGCTGGAAGGTGAGATTAGAATGGGCACCTGGTTGTTCTTCGAGTGAGCGCGGACACGATGGACCGAATGGCCCCCTTCTGTGCTGTATCTTTTCTATGGTTCTAAGGGTGTTAAGGGACATGTGGCTAAGGCAGGTATATGGAGTTAGGTCACAGGTCCACCATGATCTCTTTAAATGGCGGAACAGGCTCGAGGGGCTGAATGCCACTGCCACTTGCTGCCTCCTGAAATGCACCACCTTCTCCTGCAAGAAAGCGGGACTTGTGTCAGGGTGATGTGTCTGTCATGGTTGAATAGCTAGTGTGTATGTGGCCTGTGAGTTGTGGGTGGGCGGCTTGAAATAGTGGTAATGTGTAAGGGTGAGAGGAAGCATCTGATTGGAAGAGTTGAGTACTGATGGAAAGAGTTTGTTGGTATGTGGGTGATGGGGGTGTAGTGTGTGGTGCAGTTGGTGGGAGACACCACTTGACAGTTGACCTCACTCACCTTGACCACTCATGTCAAAGCATTGAACTTCTTCCTGCACTGCATCCATGTTCATGATGCTGTGGGCCTGGCATTGACTTCATCCCCCGCTGCCTCCCACTGCCTTTTGGATATATGTCTGAAGGGCCTCTTGTCCTCCCCCACTGTGGATATAGGATGTCCCTCCTTCTGCCCAACTCTTGCACCAAGGCCTCTAGTGCATCAGCAGAGAACCTTGGTGCATGCACTCTCACAGGCCTGGTACCAACTCAGATCGGCAGATTGGTGAGGTCTGCCGTGCAGATTGGAGGATGTGGGATTTAATAGTGTGCAACCTTTATTCTATGTTTTAACATAACTCATCAGTGTATAAACATAGGGATGGGACCTGCATCTGTGTTTTATGTGTGCGATGTCTGATCTCCATTCAGACTCTGTGCAGACAGCAGACTGTTATTTTCAGCAAATAACAGGTACTAGCTACCTTAAAGGGAGGATGTTTCTTAGAACTCTCTTAAAGAGATTGAGCTCCCCTTCGTGGTGGACAGTGTGAATTGCATTGATTCCATGTCCAAGGCCCGGAATGGAACGCTGATTGCAGGAGAGTTCTCCTGCCGGCCGAAACTTGTATCCTGCCTGCACAAGGGTCATTGGGCACGGGGCAATAGCGCATCGTGCTACCCGCGCCCAAAAATGGCCCTTATCCAATTTTCCCCCCCCATAGAAACATAGAATCACAGTGGGTTAAATTTGATTGCTCCAAATCCATGGTCCCTGATTAACCTGCACGCGGTCTTTCTGATGCGGGCTGCACGTGAGATTCGTGCTGCCTGGTCATTTACCTGTTTCTGGTGCGAGCATCCAGGCCTAGCTGCAATGTTGACCGGTAGGGAGACCTAGGTGTCACGTGAGTGCCTCGCACCTCTTAAAGGCAGCCTGCACCTCTTATGTGCAAAATATAAGATACAGGTCCACACGGAGTCTGAACGGAGAGCAGACATTGCACAAGTATAACACAGATGCCGATCCCCTCCGTATGTTTACACACTGATGAGTTATGTTAAAACATTGAATAAAGGTTGCACACTACTAAATCCCACATCCTCCAATCTGCACACCAGACCTCACCAATCTGCTGATCTGAGTTGGTACCAGGCCTACGAGTGTGTGTGCACCAATGTTCTTTGCTGATGCACTGGAGTCCTTGGTGGAAGAGGTGGACAGAAGGAGGGACATCCTATATGTGAAGTAGGTCAAGAGGCCCTCCAGACCTATGCTCACGAGGCAGTGGGAGACAAGAGCGGACAAAGCCAATGCCAGGCGCATAGCAGCATGGACATGGGTGCAGTGCAGGATGAAGTTCAATGCTTTGACAAGAGTGGTCAAGGTGAGTGAGGTCAAGTGTCAAGTGGCGCCTCCTACCAACTGAACCACACACTACACCCCCATCACCCACATACCAACAAACTCTTTCAATCAGTACTCAAATCTTTCAATCAGAGTCTTCCTCTCTCCCTCGCACATTACCATTGTTGCAAGCCGCACACCCGCAACTCAGAAATCACACAAACTGGCAACTATTCATCCATGATAGGCACATCACCCAAACATCCTGCAGGGCACTCACTGACACATGTCCCATTTTCTTGCAGAAGACAGCAAGTGGCAGTGTCATTTAACCCCTCAAGCCTGATCCACCATTCAATGAGATCATAGTTGATCTCTGACCTAACTCGATATACCCGCCGTAGCCCAATATCCCTTAATACCCTTGGTTAACAAAAATATATCAATCTCAGATTTAAAATTAACAAGTGAGCTAGCATCTACTGCCGTTTGCAGAAGAGCGTTCCAAACTTCTACCACTCTTTGCGTGTAGTAGCGTTTCCGAACTTCACTCCTGCAAGTCCTGGCTCTAATTTTTAGGCTATATCCCCTAATCCTAGTATTCAAGTGTAGGAGACCTCCAAAAACAGGTACAAATGCATCAGCAGCCAGAAGCAATAATCCAGAAACTAACCTGTAAATCCTGAATGGTCCTTTTAAATAGTGCTGGTGGGGGGTCCTCCAGGCCTTGTACGACATGTCCAGCTGTTCGTGGTTAAGACAGTGCATTGGCTGGAGCGTTGAGTGCCAAAGTTGTATCTATCCCTTCAAATCAGCATTGCATACCGATCTTATGCATTATTCTTACTTTACAAGGTATCGGCATTCGTTATCTGCGTGTGGACAAATGCCTTTACCAAGATGGCATCCAGCGTACATTACTCTGGAAGCATGTGCGTGCATTCTGGTTGCGATTTTGGGACCTTTAGGAGGCCACAAGGTGCCATATCCCATAGAATCTTACAGCACAGATGCAGGCCATTAGGCCCATCGTGCCTGTGCTGACACTTTGAAAGAGCTTTCGAAATAGTCCCATTCCCCTGCTCTTTTCCCTTAGCCCTGCAATTTACTCCCCTTGAAGTATTTATCCAATTCCCTTTTTTAACGTTACTATTGAACCTGCTTCCGCCACCGTTTCAGGCAGTTCGCTCTGGATCATAACAACCTGCTGCATTAAAAAAGTCTCCTCATCTCCCCTCTGGTTCTTTTGCCAATTATCTTAAATCTGTGTCCTCTGGTTACCGACTCTCCTGCCAGTGGAAACAGTTTCTTCCTATTTACTCTATCGAGACCCCTCATTATTTTGAACAGCTCTATTAAATCTCCCTTTATCCTTCTTTGCTCTACGGAGAACAATCCCAGTCTCTCCAGTCTCCCCATGTAAATGAAGTCCCTCATCCCTGGCACCATTCTAGTAAATCTCCTCCGTACCCTCTCCAAGTCTTTGACATCCTTCCTAAAGTGCGGTGCCCAGAATTGAACACAATACTCCAGCTGAGGTCTAACCAATGATTTGCAAAGGTTTAGCTTAAATTCCTTGCTTTTCTACACTCTGTCTCTATCAAGCCAAGGATCTTGTATGCTTTTTTTATGATCCTGATCAATCTGCCCTGCCACCATCAAAGATTTATGTATGTAAACCCCCAGATCTCTCTGTTCCTGGACCCCCTCATTCTTCTTACCAAAATGTATTACGTCACACTTCTCTGCATTGACCTCCTGCGTGTGCGTGCGTGGCAGAGAGAGAAGGCAGACAGCGACTTGAAGGCAGAGAGAGAAGGCAGACAGCGACTTGAAGGCAGAGAGAGAAGGCAGACAGCGACTTGAAGGCAGAGAGAGAAGGCAGACAGCGACTTGAAGGCAGAGAGAAAGGCAAATAGGAAAAAAGGCAAAAGTAACAGATAGATAAAGGTGGAGACATAATGATTGCTCTTGCATAGAGCTGACACAGACTCGATGGGCCGAATGGCCTCCTTCCTTGCTGTAATCTTTCTATGATTCTATGAAACAGAGACAGAAATTAAAGTAGAAGTGGAAATAACAAGATAGAAAAACACACAGAAAATAAACGGATAAATGATATAAACAGAGAACAGACACAATGAAAGACGGACAAAGATATAAAGTGACAGGATGTAGAGATAGGAGTGAGAATAGAACAGTGAAAGCATTAAATACCCAAACACACTGTGTGATCAGCCTGGACTGTGTAAGAGTGCTGACCAGCAGAACAGCAGCAGATGGAGCAGGACAGACAGTTCATGTTTGTTCCGGGGTAACACTCTTGTGGATTTAATTTAGACATTTCTAAAGGTGATGTCTGGAGGCTGCACAATAAAGTCCCTCAGTCTTGTGTACCTGACCCTGACCATTACTCACTGCGGGAGTTTCCCAGCTACTCTGTTTAGTAAAAAATCATCTGATAAACGAAAGCCTGAGACTAAATCGGCTTCAGCATGTCTGAAGGAAAAGGACAATTAAAAGGTGGAAGGACAGTTAAAAGGATTGTTAATGACACATTGTAAAAGATCATACAGCAGAGGATAGATCACCATAGAAACAACAATGATTTCAGGAGGGCCAGAGGTGGTTTGAACACCTGCCGACTGAACTTGGTTACATTGTGGAGACTGAGAGAAAACAAGTGAAGTTTGAATCAATGGTGGGTTGTATCTGTAGGAATCTATTGTTCACAAACCACCGCCCCAGAGGTGTGATTCTGTGTTAAAAAGGTCTTTAAAAGCTGGGCAGATGTTGAGTGGGGAGGGACACAGATCCACCACGACTGCTCCAAACTCACCTTTCACTTCCTGGGAACACCACCTCACCTGGAATCTTCCTGACTGCTCGTTACTTCCCAGCTTGATATCTCGATGCAGGTTTACAGATTGCCTGTGAATCAGATGACCTGGTTACAAGAGAGAGCCGCGCTACACTACATGGGTATTCATCAAAATACCTGGAATCGTCCCGGCAAGCTTGAGCCAACCACAAGGATATAACTTGCATTATTGGGTTAGTCTAAGATAGACATTGGATTTCCAAACGGTTATGTATTTTGTGAGTAAAGAATGTGTTGTTTTATAGTTAAAGCAATTCTAAATCGGGCATAAACCCAAGATATTTAAATTCTAATATCTTTTTTTTCTAGTTTATTAATAATAAATGATTGTTTTCTTTATAAAGCCATGGTTTGTGCCTGAAGTTTCTTTAGGAAAAAGAGCCCATTAAGTTAAATATAAAATTAAACCTCGAGGGGGTAAAAACCCATTGCCCCAAATGAAAGTGTAAAATCTCTTTGCCCCTTTTTGCTCCTCCATCTGGACCATGTGTAACTTTCCCAGTGAGCTGCTGGATTCTGTAATAAATCACAATGTACTCTTACCCCTTCTGCTGTGTTACTAAACTGGACAGGGTCCCGCAGAACTCTCCTGCTCTGTTACTGTTACAAATACAGTTATTGTTTCAGATTAAAGAAACATATGAATAATGGAGAAATGAACCAAATCCCGGATCAGAACAACATTCAGTTGAGTCCAATTTTACTCTGATTTATTTAATAGAAGCGAGAATTACATTCTCTACACAAAATCGCTAATTTGCCCTTTCCTCCGAATCTCTGGTCTCTCCATCTCTGTAAGCATTACGTTGAAATAACCAAATGTTAATCCATTTTTTTTGCAGGAATTCACATTTTAATGTTGTTTAATCATCGAATCATAGAAATTTATGGCTCATAAGGAGGCCATTTGGCCCATTGTGTCTCTGCCAGCTGAAAAAGAACTATCCACCCTAATCCCAATTGCCAGCTCTTGCTCCTTAACCTTGTAGTTTATGGCACTTCAAGCACATATCCAAGTACTTTTTAAATGGCATGAGGGTTTCTGCCTCTACCACCCTTTCAGGCAGTGTGTTCGAGACCCCCCACCACCCTCTGGGTGAAAAAAAATTCTCCTCAACTCCCCTCTAATATTTCTACCAATTACTTTAAATCTATGCCCTCTGGCTTCTGTCTTCCCAATATTTAGTGGAAGAATTTTTTGCTCATCCAGTACTGGATGTCTGAAAAGCAATGTGACAAATGAGAAAGTGCAGGGGCTGAGAGAGGTGGTGGGTGTCATCAGTGTCCTTTCCGATTCTGACGTCGTGTTTTCAGATGATGTCCCCAAGGGGCAGCTAGTTGGATGGTGTCCTCAGTGCGAAGACGGGACTTCATCTCCACGAGGACTGTACAGTGGTCACTCCTACCAATACTGTCATGGACAGATGCATTTGCGACAGGTAGATTGGTGAGGACGAGGTCAAGTAGGTTTTTCCCTTGTTTTGGTTCGCTCACCACCTGCTGCAGGCCCAGTCTGGCAGCGATGTCCTTCAGGACTCGGCCAGCTCGGTCAGTCGTGGTGCTACCGAGCCACTCTTGGTGATGGACATTGAAGTCCCCCACCCAGAATACACTTTGTGCCCTTGCTACCCTCAGTGCTTCCTCCAAGTGGTGCTCAACATGGAGGAGGACTGATTCATCAGCTGAGGGAGGACGGTAGGTGGTAATCAGCAGGAGGTTTCCTTGCCCATGTTTGACCTGATGCCATGAGATTTCATGGGGTCCAGAGTCAATGTTGAGGACTCCCAGGGCTACTCCCTCCTGACTGTAGATCACTGTACCGCCACCTCTGGTGGGTCTGTCCTGCCGGTGGGACAGGACATACCCAGGGATGGTGATGGAAGAGTCTGGGACATTGGCTGAAAGGTATGATTCTGTGAGTATGGCTATGTCAGGCTGTTGCTTGACTAGTCTGTGGGACAGCTCACCCAATTTTGGCACAAGTCCCCAGATGTTAGTAAGGAGGACTTTGCAGGGTCGACTGGGCTTGGTGTTTTGCCGTTGTCGTGTCCGGTGCCTAGTGGTCCGATGCCGGGTGGTCCGTCCGGTTTTATTCGTATTATGACTTTTCGTAGTGAGATTTTACAACTGAGTGGCTTGCTAGGCCATTTCAGAGGGCAATTAAGAATCAACCACATTGCTGTGGGTCTGGAGTCACATATAGGCCAGACCAGGTAAGGATGGCAGGTTTCCTTCCCTGAAGGACATTAGTGAACCAGATGGCCATCATTACTGATGCTAGTATTTTAATTCCAGATTTTTATTTAATGAATTGAATTTAAATTCGCCAGCTGCCGTGGCGGGATTTGAACTCATGACTCTGGATTTTAGTCCAGGCCTCTAGGATTACTAGTCCAGTAACATAACCACTATGCTACCGTACCCGACGTGTCTCATGATTACAGCTTCAGTCTGAGCTGCATTGTCTGCATCAAAGTCAGCCCATGCGCTTGTCAATACGGTTGTGCATGACGAAACAAAGTCCTCAACCACCTGGTAACATTATGACGAACCCCCAGGTTATCTGGCCCACAGACTCGATCATTGTATTGCCATAAGCACTGGGCATATACATCGGGAGGCTCATTGGGTTCTTGTTCACAATTTGTTAACACCTCACTGGGATCGCCCCGACAAATCCAATCACTGTCAGTATGGTCTCACTGGGATCGTCCCAACAAATCCAATCACTGTCAGTACGGTCTCACTGGGATCGTCCCAACAAATCCAATCACTGTCAGTATGGTCTCACTGGGATCGTCCCTATCAAATCCAATCACTGTCAGTATGGTTTCACTGGGATCGTCCCTATCAAATCCAATCACTGTCAGTATGGTCTCACTGGGATCGTCCCAACAAATCCAATCACTGTCAGTACGGTCTCACTGGGATCGCCCCCACAAATCCAATCACTGTCAGTATGGTCTCACTGGGATCGTCCCAACAAATCCAATCACTGTCAGTACGGTCTCACTGGGATCGTCCCAACAAATCCAATCACTGTCAGTATGGTCTCACTGGGATCGTCCCAACAAATCCAATCACTGTCAGTATGGTCTCACTGGGATCGTCCCTATCAAATCCAATCACTGTCAGTACGGTCTCACTGGGATCGTCCCTATCAAATCCAATCACTGTCAGTACGGTCTCACTGGGATCACCCCGACAAAACCAGTGACTGTCAGAACGGCCTCTTGCTTTTGTGCCAAAATACCTTTCCAAATTTCCTACCCTTTCGTAGTCCTCTGAATAGGAATCATTTTATTCTTTCAGCCATCTCCATTCCGCTTGCTGTCACGGTTTGTTCTACTTGGGCAAAGTGTTTAAACACCTCACCTTTACCGTCAAATTTAGGCCATATCTTTTATTTGTTGGGGAGTATATGGAACAATAAATCTCTTTGATATTCTTGTTCTTTCCTGTGTGGCGGGATCCACATTATATTGAATCTGTTCCATTCCTGTCATCGGGAGACCTGCATCCCATGAGGGTTGTCCTTCATGGTGTCCGGATTCAGTAGCCTCGCTACTAAATCCGGAAGTTATCCCACTCTTGTTTGTCTAACTCACTATCACAATCATCTCCCTTCGTGGTGTTGAACTCAACTCCACTTTCCTGCCAGATCCCCATATCCCTTGATTCCCTTAGACCCCAAAAATTTATCAATCTGAGCCTTGAATATATTAAAAGATCAGCATCCACAGCCCTCTGGGGCAGTGAATTCCAAAGATTCACAACTCTCTGATTGAATAAATTCCTCTTCATCACAGTCTTAAATGGCCGACCCCTCACCCTGAGACTATACCCCCTATTTCTAGACTCTCCAACCAGGAGAAACTGCCTCTCAACATCTACCTGTCAAGCCCATGCTTCTCCCCTTCCTCTGCTTCTCCTCATCCCCCTGCTTCTCATCCTACCCCCTTCTTTTCCCCTTCCCCCTGCTCCTCCCCATCCTCCGCTCCACCCCTTCCCCCTGCTCTTCCCTTTCCTCCGATCCTCCCCCTCCTCCGCTCCTCCCCTTCCTCCGCTCCTCCCCCTTCCTCCGCTCCTCCCCTTCCTCCGATCCTCCCCTTCCTCCGCTCCTCCCCCTCCTCCGCTCCTCCCCTTCCTCCGATCCTCCCCTTCCTCCGCTCCTCCCCCTCCTCCGCTCCTCCCCTTCCTCCGCTCCTCCCCCTTCCTCCGCTCCTCCCCTTCCTCCGATCCTCCCCTTCCTCCGCTCCTCCCCTTCCTCCGATCCTCCCCTTCCTCCGCTCCTCCCCCTCCTCCGCTCCTCCCCTTCCTCCGCTCCTCCCCCTCCTCCGCTCCACCCCTTCCTCCGCTCCTCCCCTTCCTCCGCTCCTGCCCTTCCCCTTGCTCCTCCCCCTCCTCCGCTCCTCCCCCTCCTCCGCTCCTCCCCCTTCCTCCGCTCCTGCCCTTCCTCCGCTCCTCCCCTTCCCCTTGCTCCTCCCCTTCCTCCGCTCCTCCCCTTCCTCCGCTCCTCCCCCTCCTCCGCTCCTCCCCTTCCTCCGCTCCTCCCCCTCCTCCGCTCCTGCCCTTCCTCCGCTCCTCCCCCTCCTCCGCTCCTGCCCTTCCTCCGCTCCTCCCCTTCCTCCGCTCCTCCCCTTCCTCCGCTCCTCCCCTTCCTCCGCTCCTCCCCCTCCTCCGCTCCTGCCCTTCCTCCGCTCCTGCCCTTCCTCCGCTCCTCCCCCTCCTCCGCTCCTCCCCCTCCTCCGCTCCTGCCCTTCCTCCGCTCCTCCCCCTCCTCCGCTCCTGCCCTTCCTCCGCTCCTCACCCTTCCTCCGCTCCTCCCCTTCCTCCGCTCCTCCCCTTCCTCCGCTCCTGCCCTTCCTCCGCTCCTGCCCTTCCTCCACTCCTCACCCTTCCTCCGCTCCTCCCCCTCCTCCGCTCCTCCCCCTCCTCCGCTCCTGCCCTTCCTCCGCTCCTCCCCCTCCTCCACTCCTCCCCTTCCTCCGCTCCTGCCCTTCCTCCGCTCCTCCCCCTCCTCCACTCCTCCCCTTCCTCCGCTCCTGCCCTTCCTCCGCTCCTCCCCTTCCTCCGCTCCTCACCCTTCCTCCGCTCCTCCCCCTCCTCCGCTCCACCCCTTCCTCCGCTCCTCCCCCTCCTCCGCTCCTCCCCTTCCTCCGCTCCTGCCCTTCCTCCGCTCCTCCCCTTCCTCCGCTCCTCCCCCTCCTCCGCTCCTCCCCTTCCCCTTGCTCCTCCCCCTCCTCTGCTCCTGCCCTTCCTCCGATCCTCCCCTTCCTCCGCTCCTCCCCCTCCTCCGCTCCTGCCCTTCCTCCGCTCCTCCCCTTCCTCCGCTCCTCCCCCTCCTCCGATCCTCCCCATCCTCCACTCCTCCCCTTCCTCCGCTCCTCCCCCTCCTCCGATCCTCCCCATCCTCCACTCCTCCCCTTCCTCCGATCCTCCCCTTCCTCCGCTCCTCCCCCTCCTCCGCTCCTGCGCTTCCTCCGCTCCTCCCCCTCCTCCGCTCCACCCCTTCCTCCGCTCCTCCCCTTCCTCCGCTCCTCCCCTTCCTCCGCTCCTCCCCTTCGCCCTGCTCTTCCCCTTCCCCATGCCATCCCTTTTCCTGCTCCTCCCCTTTCCCCTGCTGTTCCCCTACCCCTGTCTCGCCCCTTCCCGCAGCTTCTCCCCTTCCTGCCCGCGTCTCTCCTTCCCCCTCTCTCCTTCCACCTCTCTCCGTCCACACATTCTCCTTCCCCCTCTCCCTTTTTCACCCATATCCATTCCCCCTCTCCATCCTACCCCCTCTCTCTCCTTCCCCCTCTCTCTCCTTCCCCCTCTCTCTCCTTCCCCCCTTTCTCTCCATTCCCCCCTCTCTCTCCATTCCCCCCTCTCTCTCCATTCCCCCATCTCTCTCCATTCCCCCTCTCTCTCCATTCCCCCTGTCTCCGTCCGCCCTCTCTCCTTCACTCCCTCTCTCCTTCACCCCCTCTGTCCTTCACCCCCTCTCTCCTTCACCTCCTCTCTCCTTCCCCCTCTCTCCTTCCCCCTCTCTATCCTTCCAACTCTTTGCTTCCCCCTCTCTCTCCATCCTCCCATTCCCCTTCCCTCCTCTCTCTCCCTTCCCCCTCTCTATCCTTGCCCCTCTCTATTCTTTCCCGCTCTCTATCCTAACCCTTACTCTCTGTCCGCGCTCTCTCCCTCCCCATTCTCTCTCCTTCCCCATTCTCTCTCCTTCCCCATTCTCTCTCCTTCCCCATTTTCTCGTTATCCCTCTCGATCCTACCCCTTCTCTCCTTCCCCCTCTCCCTTCCCTCTCTCCTCCCCCTCTCCACTTCCCCCGCTCTCGCCTCCCCAGTCTCCCCTTCCGCTCTCCTTTCCTGCTCTCTCTCGTTGCCCCTCTCTCCTTCCACCCTCTCTCCATCCTCTCTCCCTTCCCCCTTTCGCCCCTCCCCTTTCCCCATCCGCCCTCTCCCCACTCTCTCTCCTTCCGCCCACTACCCTTCCCGCTCTCCCTCCTCATCCTCTTTCCAACCGCAGCCTTCCCTTTCCCTTCTCTCGCCTTCCCTTGCTGAGAATGAGTGAGTGGGAAAAGTTATTCTACTCCATAATGTACACCATCCACAAGCTGTTTCACCTTGTGCTGAACAATAGAACCAGAGGACAAGGCTTGAGCTCAAAATGGGGAAAATTCAAAACTAATTTGTGGGAATATTATTTCAGTGAATGGGTGGTCTATCTATTGAACAGTCTCCTTTCCCAATCCGTATAATTCAAACTGAAGCACAGGGCAATTTAACGGAAGACAGGAAGTGTTCAATTAGAAATAGAATAAAGTGGAAAATAAGGAGACACAGTAACTGTTTAATTAGAAATAGAACAAAGTCAAACACAGGGGAAGACAGTAACTCTTTAAATAAAAAGAGAATAAAATGGAATATAGGGGGAACACAGTAACTGTTCATTTAGAAATAGAATAAAGTGGAATATAGGGGGAACACAGTAACTGTTTAATTAGAAATAGAATCAAGTGGAATATAGGGGAACACAGTAACTGTTCAATTAGAAATAGAATAAAGTGGAATACAGGGGGAACACAGTAACTGTTTAATGAAAAATAGAATAAAGTGGAATATACGGGGAACACAGTAACTGTTTAATTAGAAATAGAATAAAGTGGAATAAACGGGGAACACAGTAACTGTTTAATTAGAAATAGAATCAAGTGGAATATAGGGGAACACAGTAACTGTTTAATTAGAAATAGAATAAAGTGGAATATACGGGGAACACAGTAACTGTTCAATTAGAAATAGAATAAAGAGGAATACAGGGGGAACACAGTAACTGTTTAATTAGAAATAGAATAAAGTGGAATAAACGGGGAACACAGTAACTGTTCAATTAGAAATAGAATAAAGTGGAATATAGGGGGAACACAATAACTGTTTAATTAAAAACAGAATAAAGTGGAATACAGGGGGAACACAGTAACTGTTTAATTAGAAATAGAATAAAGTGGAATAAACGGGGAACACAGTGACTGTTTAATTAGAAATAGAATAAAGTGGAATATAGGGGGAACACAATAACTGTTTAATTAAAAACAGAATAAAGTGGAATGTAGGGGAACACAGTAACTGTTTAATTAGAAATAGAATAATGTTTAATATAGGGGGAACACAGTAATTGTTTAATTCGAAATAGAATAAAGTGGAATATATGGGAACACAGTAACTGTTTAATTAGAAATAGAATGAAGTGGAATATAGGGGGAACACAATAACTGTTTAATTAAAAACAGAATAAAGTGGAATATACGGGGAACACAGTAACTGTTTAATTAGAAATAGAATAAAGTGCAACATAGGGGGAACACAGTAACTGTTCAATTAGAAATCAAATAAAGTGGAATATACGGGGAACACAGTAACTGTTTAATTAGAAATAGAATAAAGTGGAACACAGGGCGAACAAAGAAACTGTTTAATTAGAAATAGAATAAAGTGGAATATAGGGGGAACACAGTAACTGTTCATTTAGAAATAGAATAAAGTGGAATATAGGGGGAACACAATAACTGTTTAATTAGAAATAGAATAAAGTGGAATATAGGGGGAACACAGTAACTGTTCATTTAGAAATAGAATAAAGTGGAATATTGAGGGAACACAGTAACTGTTCAATTAGAAATAGAATAAAGTGGAATATACGGGGAACACAGTAACTGTTCAATTTGAAATAGAATAAAGTGGAATACAGGGGAAACACAGTAACTGTTCAATTAGAAATAGAATAAAGTGGAATATACGGGGAACACAGTAACTGTTTAATTAGAAATCGAATAAAGTGGAATATACGGGGAACACAGTAACTGTTCATTTAGAAATAGAATAAAGTGGAATATACGGGTAACACAGTAACTGTTCAATTTGAAATAGAATAAAGTGGAATATAGGGGGAACACAGTAACTGTTTAATTAAAAACAGAATAAAGTGGAATACTGGGGGAACACAGTAACTGTTTAATTAGAAATAGAATAAAGTGCAACATAGGGGGAACACAGTAACTGTTTAATTAGAAATAGAATCAAGTGGAATATAGGGGAACACAGTAACTGTTCAATTAGAAATAGAATAAAGAGGAATACAGGGGGAACACAGTAACTGTTTAATTAGAAATAGAATAAAGTGGAATAAACGGGGAACACAGTAACTGTTTAATTAGAAATAGAATCAAGTGGAATATAGGGGAACACAGTAACTGTTCAATTAGAAATAGAATAAAGTGGAATACAGGGGGAACACAGTAACTGTTTAATTAGAAATAGAATAAAGTGGAATAAACGGGGAACACAGTGACTGTTTAATTAGAAATAGAATAAAGTGGAATATAGGGGGAACACAATAACTGTTTAATTAAAAACAGAATAAAGTGGAATGTAGGGGAACACAATAACTGTTTAATTAGAAACAGAACACAGTGGAATATAGGGGGAACACAGTAACTGTTTAATTAGAAATAGAATAATGTTTAATATAGGGGGAACACAGTAATTGTTTAATTCGAAATAGAATAAAGTGGAATATATGGGAACACAGTAACTGTTCAATTAGAATTAGAATAAAGTGGAATATATGGGGAACACAGTAACTGTTTAATTAAAAACAGAATAAAGTGGAATACAGGGGGAACACAGTAACTGTTTAATTAGAAATAGAATAAAGTGGAATATAGGGGGAACACAGTAACTGTTTAATTAAAAACAGAATAAAGTGGAATATAGGGGGAACACAATAACTGTTTAATTAAAAACAGAATAAAGTGGAATATACGGGGAACACAGTAACTGTTTAATTAGAAATAGAATAAAGTGCAACATAGGGGGAACACAGTAACTGTTCAATGAGAAATCAAATAAAGTGGAATATACGGGGAACACAGTAACTGTTTAATTAAAAATAGAATCAAGTGGAATAAAGGGGGAACACAATAATTGTTCAATTAAAAATAGAATAAAGTGGAACACAGGGCGAACAAAGAAACTGTTTAATTAGAAATAGAATAAAGTGCAACATAGGGGGAACACAGTAACTGTTTAATTAGAAATAGAATCAAGTGGAAAATAGGGGAACACAGTAACTGTTCAATTAGAAATAGAATAAAGAGGAATAAACGGGGAACACAGTAACTGTTCAATTAGAAATAGAATAAAGTGGAATATAGGGGGAACACAATAACTGTTTAATTAAAAACAGAATAAAGTGGAATATACGGGGAACACAGTAACTGTTTAATTAAAAACAGAATAAAGTGGAATATACGGGGAACACAGTAACTGTTTAATTAAAAACAGAATAAAGTGGAATATAGGGGGAACACAATAACTGTTTAATTAAAAACAGAATAAAGTGGAATATACGGGGAACACAGTAACTGTTTAATTAGAAATAGAATAAAGTGCAACATAGGGGGAACACAGTAACTGTTTAATTAGAAATAGAATCAAGTGGAATATACGGGGAACACAGTAACTGTTTAATTAGAAATAGAATCAAGTGGAATATAGGGGGAACACAATAATTGTTCAATTAAAAATAGAATAAAGTGGAACACAGGGCGAACAAAGAAACTGTTTAATTAGAAATAGAATAAAGTGGAATATAGGGGGAACACAATAACTGTTTAATTAGAAATAGAATCAAGTGGAATATAGGGGGAACACAATAACTGTTCAATTAGAAATAGAATAAAGAGGAATACAGGGGGAACACAGTAACTGTTCAATTAGAAATAGAATAAAGAGGAATACAGGGGGAACACAGTAACTGTTTAATTAGAAATAGAATAAAGTGGAATAAACGGGGAACACAGTAACTGTTTAATTAAAAACAGAATAAAGTGGAATACAGGGGGAACACAGTAACTGTTTAATTAGAAATAGAATAAAGTGCAACATAGGGGGAACACAGTAACTGTTTAATTAGAAATAGAATCAAGTGGAATAAACGGGGAACACAGTGACTGTTTAATTAGAAATAGAATAAAGTGGAATATAGGGGGAACACAGTAACTGTTTAATGAAAAATAGAATAAAGTGGAATATACGGGGAACACAGTAACTGTTTAATTAGAAATAGAATCAAGTGGAATATAGGGGAACACAGTAACTGTTCAATTAGAAATAGAATAAAGTGGAATATACGGGGAACACAGTAACTGTTCAATTAGAAATAGAATAAAGTGGAATATAGGGGGAACACAATAACTGTTTAATTAAAAACAGAATAAAGTGGAATATAGGGGGAACACAGTAACTGTTTAATTAGAAATAGAATCAAGTGGAATATAGGGGAACACAGTAACTGTTCAATTAGAAATAGAATAAAGAGGAATACAGGGGGAACACAGTAACTGTTTAATTAGAAATAGAATAAAGTGGAATAAACGGGGAACACAGTAACTGTTCAATTAGAAATAGAATAAAGTGGAATACAGGGGGAACACAGTAACTGTTTAATTAGAAATAGAATGAAGTGGAATAAACGGGGAACACAGTGACTGTTTAATTAGAAATAGAATAAAGTGGAATATAGGGGGAACACAATAACTGTTTAATTAAAAACAGAATAAAGTGGAATGTAGGGGAACACAATAACTGTTTAATTAGAAACAGAACACAGTGGAATATAGGGGGAACACAGTAACTGTTTAATTAGAAATAGAATAATGTTTAATATAGGGGGAACACAGTAATTGTTTAATTCGAAATAGAATAAAGTGGAATATATGGGAACACAGTAACTGTTCAATTAGAATTAGAATAAAGTGGAATATATGGGGAACACAGTAACTGTTTAATTAAAAACAGAATAAAGTGGAATACAGGGGGAACACAGTAACTGTTTAATTAGAAATAGAATAAAGTGGAATACAGGGGGAACACAGTAACTGTTTCATTAAAAACAGAATAAAGTGCAACATAGGGGGAACACAGTAACTGTTCAATTAGAAATCAAATAAAGTGGAATATACGGGGAACACAGTAACTGTTTAATTAAAAATAGAATCAAGTGAAATATAGGGGGAACACAATAATTGTTCAATTAAAAATAGAATAAAGTGGAACACAGGGCGAACAAAGAAACTGTTTAATTAGAAATAGAATAAAGTGGAATATAGGGGGAACACAGTAACTGTTCATTTAGAAATAGAATAAAGTGGAATATAGGGGGAACACAGTAACTGTTCATTTAGAAATAGAATAAAGTGGAATATAGGGGGAACACAATAACTGTTTAATTAGAAATAGAATAATGTGGAATACAGGGGGAACACAATAACTGTTCAATTTGAAATAGAATAAAGTGGAATATGGGGGGAACACAGTAACTGTTTAATGAAAAATAGAATAAAGTGGAATATAGGGGGAACACAATAACTGTTTAATTAAAAACAGAATAAAGTGGAATACAGGGGGAACACAGTAACTGTTTAATTAGAAATAGAATAAAGTGGAATAAACGGGGAACACAGTGACTGTTTAATTAGAAATAGAATAAAGTGGAATATAGGGGGAACACAGTAACAGTTTAATGAAAAACAGAATAAAGTGGAATATAGGGGGAACACAATAACTGTTTAATTAAAAACAGAATAAAGTGGAATATACGGGGAACACAGTAACTGTTTAATTAGAAATAGAATAAAGTGCAACATAGGGGGAACACAGTAACTGTTTAATTAGAAATAGAATCAAGTGGAATATACGGGGAACACAGTAACTGTTTAATTAGAAATAGAATCAAGTGGAATATAGGGGGAACACAATAATTGTTCAATTAAAAATAGAATAAAGTGGAACACAGGGCGAACAAAGAAACTGTTTAATTAGAAATAGAATAAAGTGGAATATAGGGGGAACACAGTAACTGTTCATTTAGAAATAGAATAAAGTGGAATATAGGGGGAACACAATAACTGTTTAATTAGAAATAGAATCAAGTGGAATATAGGGGGAACACAATAACTGTTCAATTAGAAATAGAATAAAGAGGAATACAGGGGGAACACAGTAACTGTTCAATTAGAAATAGAATAAAGAGGAATACAGGGGGAACACAGTAACTGTTTAATTAGAAATAGAATAAAGTGGAATAAACGGGGAACACAGTAACTGTTTAATTAAAAACAGAATAAAGTGGAATACAGGGGGAACACAGTAACTGTTTAATTAGAAATAGAATAAAGTGCAACATAGGGGGAACACAGTAACTGTTTAATTAGAAATAGAATCAAGTGGAATAAACGGGGAACACAGTAACTGTTCAATTAGAAATAGAATAAAGTGGAATACAGGGGGAACACAGTAACTGTTTAATTAGAAATAGAATAAAGTGGAATAAACGGGGAACACAGTGACTGTTTAATTAGAAATAGAATAAAGTGGAATATAGGGGGAACACAGTAACTGTTTAATGAAAAATAGAATAAAGTGGAATATATGGGGAACACAGTAACTGTTTAATTAGAAATAGAATCAAGTGGAATATAGGGGAACACAGTAACTGTTCAATTAGAAATAGAATAAAGTGGAATATAGGGGGAACACAATAACTGTTTAATTAAAAACAGAATAAAGTGGAATATAGGGGGAACACAGTAACTGTTTAATTAGAAATAGAATCAAGTGGAATATAGGGGAACACAGTAACTGTTCAATTAGAAATAGAATAAAGAGGAATACAGGGGGAACACAGTAACTGTTTAATTAGAAATAGAATAAAGTGGAATAAACGGGGAACACAGTAACTGTTCAATTAGAAATAGAATAAAGTGGAATACAGGGGGAACACAGTAACTGTTTAATTAGAAATAGAATAAAGTGGAATAAACGGGGAACACAGTGACTGTTTAATTAGAAATAGAATAAAGTGGAATATAGGGGGAACACAATAACTGTTTAATTAAAAACAGAATAAAGTGGAATGTAGGGGAACACAATAACTGTTTAATTAGAAACAGAACACAGTGGAATATAGGGGGAACACAGTAACTGTTTAATTAGAAATAGAATAATGTTTGATATAGGGGGAACACAGTAATTGTTTAATTCGAAATAGAATAAAGTGGAATATATGGGAACACAGTAACTGTTCAATTAGAATTAGAATAAAGTGGAATATATGGGGAACACAGTAACTGTTTAATTAAAAACAGAATAAAGTGGAATACAGGGGGAACACAGTAACTGTTTAATTAGAAATAGAATAAAGTGGAATACAGGGGGAACACAGTAACTGTTTCATTAAAAACAGAATAAAGTGCAACATAGGGGGAACACAGTAACTGTTCAATTAGAAATCAAATAAAGTGGAATATACGGGGAACACAGTAACTGTTTAATTAAAAATAGAATCAAGTGAAATATAGGGGGAACACAATAATTGTTCAATTAAAAATAGAATAAAGTGGAACACAGGGCGAACAAAGAAACTGTTTAATTAGAAATAGAATAAAGTAGAATATAGGGGGAACACAGTAACTGTTCATTTAGAAATAGAATAAAGTGGAATATAGGGGGAACACAGTAACTGTTCATTCAGAAATAGAATAAAGTGGAATATAGGGGGAACACAATAACTGTTTAATTAGAAATAGAATAATGTGGAATACAGGGGGAACACAATAACTGTTCAATTTGAAATAGAATAAAGTGGAATATGGGGGGAACACAGTAACTGTTTAATGAAAAATAGAATAAAGTGGAATATACGGGGAACACAGTAACTGTTTAATTCGAAATAGAATCAAGTGGAATATAGGGGAACACAGTAACTGTTCAATTAGAAATAGAATAAAGTGGAATACAGGGGGAACACAGTAACTGTTTAATTAGAAATAGAATAAAGTGGAATAAACGGGGAACACAGTAACTGTTCAATTAGAAATAGAATAAAGTGGAATATAGGGGGAACACAATAACTGTTTAATTAAAAACAGAATAAAGTGGAATACAGGGGGAACACAGTAACTGTTTAATTAAAAATAGAATAAAGTGGAATACAGGGCAAACACAGTAACTGTTTAATTAAAAACAGAATCAAGTGGAATATAGGGGAACACAGTAACTGTTCAATTAGAAATAGAATAAAGAGGAATACAGGGGGAACACAGTAACTGTTTCATTAGAAATAGAATAAAGTGGAATAAACGGGGAACACAGTAACTGTTCAATTAGAAATAGAATAAAGTGGAATATAGGGGGAACACAATAACTGTTTAATTAAAAACAGAATAAAGTGGAATACAGGGGGAACACAGTAACTGTTTAATTAGAAATAGAATAAAGTGGAATAAACGGGGAACACAGTGACTGTTTAATTAGAAACAGAATAAAGTGGAATATAGGGGGAACACAATAACTGTTTAATTAAAAACAGAATAAAGTGGAATGTAGGGGAACACAATAACTGTTTAATTAGAAACAGAACACAGTGGAATATAGGGGGAACACAGTAACTGTTTAATTAGAAATAGAATAATGTTTAATATAGGGGGAACACAGTAATTGTTTAATTCGAAATAGAATAAAGTGGAATATATGGGAACACAGTAACTGTTCAATTAGAATTAGAACAAAGTGGAATATATGGGGAACACAGTAACTGTTTAATTAAAAACAGAATAAAGTGGAATACAGGGGGAACACAGTAACTGTTTAATTAGAAATAGAATAAAGTGGAATATAGGGGGAACACAGTAACTGTTTAATTAAAAACAGAATAAAGTGGAATATACGGGGAACACAGTAACTGTTTAATTAGAAATAGAATAAAGTGCAACATAGGGGGAACACAGTAACTGTTCAATGAGAAATCAAATAAAGTGGAATATACGGGGAACACAGTAACTGTTTGATTCGAAAGAGAATAAAGTGGAATATATGGGAACACAATAACTGTTCAATTAGAAATTGAATAAAGTGGAATATAGGGGATCACATTAACTGTTTAATTTGAAATAAAATAAAGTGGAATATACGGGGAACACAGTAACTGTTTAATTTGAAATAGAATAAAGTGTAATATAGGGGGAACACAGTAACTGTTCAATTAGAAATCGAATAAAGTGGAATATACGGGGAACACAGTAACTGTTTGATTCGAAAGAGAATAAAGTGGAATATAGGGGAACACAATAACTGTTCAATTAGAAATTGAATAAAGTGGAATGAGGGGAACACATTAACTGTTCAATTAGAAATAGAATAAAGTGGAATTTAGGGGGAACACAGTAACTGTTCAAATAGAAATAGAATAAAGTGGAATATACGGGGAAAACAGTAACTGTTTAATTAGAAATAGAATAAAGTGGAACATAGGGGGAAAACAGTAACTGTTTAATTTGAAATACATTAAAGTGGAATATAGGGGGATCACAGTAACTGTTCAATTCGAAATAGAATAAAGTGGAATATATGAGGAATACAATAACTGTTTAATTAAAAACAGAATAAAGTGGAATACAGGGGGAACACAGTCACTGTTTAATTAAAAATAGAATAAAGTGGAATATACGGGGAACACAGTAACTGTTTAATTAGAAATAGAATAAAGTGGAACATAGGGCAAACACAGTAACTGTTTAATTAAAAACAGAATAAAGTGGAATATACGGGGAACACAGTAACTGTTGAATTAGAAATAGAATAAAGTGGAATATAGGGCGAACACAGTAACTGTTTAATTAGAAATGGAATAAAGTGGAATATAGGGGGAACACAATAACTGTTTAATTAGAAACAGATCAAAGTGGAATATAGGGGGAACACAATAACTGTTTAATTAAAAACAGAATAATGTGGAATACAGGGGGAACACAGTAACTGTTTAATTAGAAATAGAATAATGTTTAATATAGGGGAACACAGTAACTGTTTAATTCGAAATAGAATAAAGTGGAATATAGGGGAAACACAGTAACTGTTCAATTAGAATTAGAATAAAGTGGAATATATGGGGAACACAGTAACTGTTTAATTAAAAACAGAATAAAGTGGAATACAGGGGGAACACAGTAATCGTTTAATTAGAAATAGAATAAAGTGGAATACAGGGGGAACACAGTAACTGTTTAATTAAAAACAGAATAAAGTGGAATATAGGGGGAACACAATAACTGTTTAATTAAAAACAGAATAAAGTGGAATATACGGGGAACACAAAACTGTTTAATTAGAAATAGAATAAAGTGCAACATAGGGGGAACACAGTAACTGTTCAATTAGAAATCGAATAAAGTGGAATATACGGGGAACACAGTAACTGTTTGATTCGAAAGAGAATAAAGTGGAATATATGGGAACACAATAACTGTTCAATTAGAAATAGAATAAAGTGGAATATAGGGGAACACATTAACTGTTTAATTAGAAATAAAATAAAGTGGAATATACGGGGAACAGAGTAACTGTTTAATTTGAAATAGAATAAAGTGTAATATAGGGGGAACACAGTAACTGTTCAATTAGAAATCGAATAAAGTGGAATATACGGAGAACACAGTAACTGTTTGATTCGAAAGAGAATAAAGTGGAATATAGGGGAACACATTAACTGTTCAATTAGAAATAGAATAAAGTGGAATTTAGGGGGAACACAGTAACTGTTTAACTTGAAATACATTAAAGTGGAATATAGGGGAAACACAGTAACTGTTTAATTAGAAATAGAATAAATTGGAATATATGAGGAATACAATAACTGTTTAATTAAAAACAGAATAAAGTGGAATATAGGGGGAACACAGTAACTGTTTAATTAGAAATAGAATAAAGTGGAATATAGGGGGAACACAGTAACTGTTTAATTAGAAATAGAATAAAGTGGAATACAGGGCGAACACAGTTACTGTTTAATTCGAAATAGAATCAAGTGGAATATAGGGGGAACACAGTAACTGTTTAATTAGAAATAGAATAAAGTGGAATATAGGGGGAACACAGTAACTGTTTAATTAGAAATAGAATAAAGTGGAATACAGGGCGAACACAGTTACTGTTTAATTCGAAATAGAATCAAGTGGAATATAGGGGGAACACAATAACTGTTTAATTAAAAACAGAATAAAGTGGAATATAGGGGGAACACAGTAACTGTTTAATTAGAAATAGAATAAAGTGGAATACAGGGCGAACACAGTTACTGTTTAATTCGAAATAGAATCAAGTGGAATATAGGGGGAACACAGTAACTGTTCAATTAGAAATAGAATAAAGTGGAATACAGGGCGAACACAGTTACTGTTTAATTCGAAATAGAATCAAGTGGAATTTAGGGGGAACACAGTAACTGTTCAATTCGAATTAGAATAAAGTGGAATATAGGGGGAACACAGTAACTGTTTAAGTAAAAATAGAATAAAGTGGAATATAGGGGGAACACAGTAACTGTTTAATTAAAAATAGAATAAAGTGGAATATAGGGGGAACACAGTAACTGTTTAATTAAAAATAGAATAAAGTGGAATATAGGGGGAACACAATAACTGTTTAATTCGAAATAGAATCAAGTGGAATATAGGGGGAACACAATAACAGTTTAATTAAAAATAGAATAAAGTGGAATATACGGGGAACACAGTAACTGTTTAATTAGAAATAAAATAAAGTGGAATATACGGGGAACACAGTAACTGTTTAATTTGAAATAGAATAAAGTGTAATATAGGGGGAACACAGTAACTGTTCAATTAGAAATCGAATAAAGTGGAATATACGGGGAACACAGTAACTGTTTGATTCGAAAGAGAATAAAGTGGAATATAGGGGAACACAATAACTGTTCAATTAGAAATTGAATAAAGTGGAATATAGTGGGAACACAGTAACCGTTCAATTAGAAATAGAATAAAGTGGAATTTAGGGGGAACACAGTAACTTTTCAAATAGAAATAGAATAAAGTGAAATATAGGGGGAATACAGTATCTGTCAAATTAGATATAGAATAAAGTGGAATTTAGGGGAACACAGTAACTGTTCAATTAGAAATTGAATAAAGTGGAATACAGGGGGAACACAATAACTGTTTAATTAAAAACAGAATAAAGTGGAATATAGGGGAACACAGTAACTGTTTAATTAGAAATAGAATAATGTTTAATACAGGGGGAACACAGTAACTGTTTAATTAGAAATAGAATAAAGTGGAATATAGGGGTAACACAGTAACTGTTTAATTAGAAATAGAATAAAGTGGAATACAGGGCGAACACAGTTACTGTTTAATTCGAAATAGAATCAAGTGGAATATAGGGGGAACACAGTAACAGTTTAATTAAAAATAGAATAAAGTGGAATATACGGGGAACACAGTTACTGTTAAATTAGAAATAAAATAAAGTGGAATATAGGGGGAACACAGTAACTGTTTAATTTGAAATAGAATAAAGTGTAATATATGGGGAACACAGTTACTGTTAAATTAGAAATAAAATAAAGTGGAATATAGGGGGAACACAGTAACAGTTTAATTAAAAATAGAATAAAGTGGAATATACGGGGAACACAGTTACTGTTAAATTAGAAATAAAATAAAGTGGAATATAGGGGGAACACAGTAACTGTTTAATTTGAAATAGAATAAAGTGTAATATATGGGGAACACAGTTACTGTTAAATTAGAAATAAAATAAAGTGGAATATAGGGGGAACACAGTAACAGTTTAATTAAAAATAGAATAAAGTGGAATATACGGGGAACACAGTTACTGTTAAATTAGAAATAAAATAAAGTGGAATATAGGGGGAACACAGTAACTGTTCATTTAGAAATCGAATAAAGTGGAATATACGGAGAACACAGTAACTGTTTGATTCGAAAGAGAATAAAGTGGAATATAGGGGAACACATTAACTGTTCAATTAGAAATAGAATAAAGTGGAATTTAGGGGGAACACAGTAACTGTTTAATTAGAAATAGAATAAATTGGAATATAGGGGGAACACAGTGACTGTTTAATTAGAAATAGAATAAAGTGGAATATAGGGGGAACACAGTGACTGTTTAATTAGAAATAGAATAAAGTGGAATATACGGGGAACACAGTAACTGTTTAATTAAAAACAGAATAAAGTGGAATATAGGGGGAACACAGTAACTGTTTAATTAGAAATAGAATAAAGTGGAATATAGGGGGAACACAGTGACTGTTTAATTAGAAATAGAATAAAGTGGAATATAGGGGGAACACAATAACTGTTTAATTAAAAACAGAATAAAGTGGAATATAGGGGGAACACAATAACTGTTTAATTAAAAACAGAATAAAGTGGAATATAGGGGGAACACAGTAACTGTTTAATTAGAAATAGAATAAAGTGGAATATAGGGGGAACACAGTGACTGTTTAATTAGAAATAGAATAAAGTGGAATATAGGGGAACACAGTAACTGTTTAATTAGAAATAGAATCAAGTGGAATATAGGGGGAACACAGTAACTGTTTAATTAGAAATAGAATCAAGTGGAATATAGGGGGAACACAGTAACTGTTGAATTAGAAATAGAATAAAGTGGAATACAGGGCGAACACAGTTACTGTTTGATTAGAAATAGAATAAAGTGGAATTTAGGGGGAACACAGTAACTGTTCAATTCGAATTAGAATAAAGTGGAATATAGGGGGAACACAGTAACTGTTTAAGTAAAAATAGAATAAAGTGGAATATACGGGGAACACAGTAACTGTTTAATTCGAAATAGAATCAAGTGGAATACAGGGGGAACACAATAACAGTTTAATTAAAAATAAAATAAAGTGGAATATACGGGGAACACAGTAACTGTTTAATTTGAAATAGAATAAAGTGTAATATAGGGGGAACACAGTAACTGTTCAATTAGAAATCGAATAAAGTGGAATATACGGGGAACACAGTAACTGTTTGATTCGAAAGAGAATAAAGTGGAATATAGGGGAACACAATAACTGTTTAATTAAAAACAGAATAAAGTGGAATATAGGGGAACACAGTAACTGTTTAATTAGAAATAGAATAATGTTTAATACAGGGGGAACACAGTAACTGTTTAATTAGAAATAGAATAAAGTGGAATACAGGGCGAACACAGTTACTGTTTAATTCGAAATAGAATCAAGTGGAATATAGGGGGAACACAGTAACAGTTTAATTAAAAATAGAATATAGTGGAATACAGGGCAAACACAGTAACTGTTTAATTAAAAACAGAATAAAGTGGAATATAGGGGAACACAGTAACTGTTTAATTAGAAATAGAATAATGTTTAATACAGGGGGAACACAGTAACTGTTTAATTAGAAATAGAATAAAGTGGAATATAGGGGTAACACAGTAACTGTTTAATTAGAAATAGAATAAAGTGGAATACAGGGCGAACACAGTTACTGTTTAATTCGAAATAGAATCAAGTGGAATATAGGGGGAACACAGTAACAGTTTAATTAAAAATAGAATAAAGTGGAATATACGGGGAAAACAGTTACTGTTAAATTAGAAATAAAATAAAGTGGAATATAGGGGGAACACAGTAATTGTTTAATTTGAAATAGAATAAAGTGTAATATATGGGGAACACAGTTACTGTTAAATTAGAAATAAAATAAAGTGGAATATAGGGGGAACACAGTAACTGTTCATTTAGAAATCGAATAAAGTGGAATATACGGAGAACACAGTAACTGTTTGATTCGAAAGAGAATAAAGTGGAATATAGGGGAACACATTAACTGTTCAATTAGAAATAGAATAAAGTGGAATTTAGGGGGAACACAGTAACTGTTTAACTTGAAATACATTAAAGTGGAATATAGGGGAAACACAGTAACTGTTTAATTAGAAATAGAATAAATTGGAATATATGAGGAATACAATAACTGTTTAATTAAAAACAGAATAAAGTGGAATACAGGGGGAACACAGTAACTGTTTAATTAGAAATAGAATAAAGTGGAATATACGGGGAACACAGTAACTGTTTAATTAGAAATAGAATAAAGTGGAATATAGGGGGAACACAGTAACTGTTTAATTAGAAATAGAATAAAGTGGAATACAGGGCGAACACAGTTACTGTTTAATTCGAAATAGAATCAAGTGGAATATAGGGGGAACACAGTAACTGTTTAATTAGAAATAGAATAAAGTGGAATACAGGGCGAACACAGTTACTGTTTAATTCGAAATAGAATCAAGTGGAATTTAGGGGGAACACAGTAACTGTTCAATTCGAATTGGAATAAAGTGGAATATAGGGGGAACACAGTAACTGTTTAAGTAAAAATAGAATAAAGTGGAATATAGGGGGAACACAGTAACTGTTTAATTAAAAATAGAATAAAGTGGAACACAGGGCGAACACAGTAACTGTTTAATTCGAAATAGAATCAAGTGGAATATAGGGGGAACACAATAACAGTTTAATTAAAAATAGAATAAAGTGGAATATACGGGGAACACAGTAACTGTTTAATTAGAAATAAAATAAAGTGGAATATACGGGGAACACAGTAACTGTTTAATTTGAAATAGAATAAAGTGTAATATAGGGGGAACACAGTAACTGTTCAATTAGAAATCGAATAAAGTGGAATTTAGGGGGAACACAGTAACTTTTCAAATAGAAATAGAATAAAGTGAAATATAGGGGGAATACAGTATCTGTCAAATTAGATATAGAATAAAGTGGAATTTAGGGGAACACAGTAACTGTTCAATTAGAAATTGAATAAAGTGGAATACAGGGCAAACACAGTAACTGTTTAATTAAAAACAGAATAAAGTGGAATATAGGGGGAACACAGTAACTGTTTAATTAAAAATAGAATAAAGTGGAATACAGGGCAAACACAGTAACTGTTTAATTAAAAACAGAATAAAGTGGAATATAGGGGAACACAGTAACTGTTTAATTAGAAATAGAATAATGTTTAATACAGGGGGAACACAGTAACTGTTTAATTAGAAATAGAATAAAGTGGAATATAGGGGTAACACAGTAACTGTTTAATTAGAAATAGAATAAAGTGGAATACAGGGCGAACACAGTTACTGTTTAATTCGAAATAGAATCAAGTGGAATATAGGGGGAACACAGTAACAGTTTAATTAAAAATAGAATAAAGTGGAATATACGGGGAACACAGTTACTGTTAAATTAGAAATAAAATAAAGTGGAATATAGGGGGAACACAGTAACTGTTTAATTTGAAATAGAATAAAGTGGAATATACGGGGAACACAGTTACTGTTAAATTAGAAATAAAATAAAGTGGAATATAGGGGGAACACAGTAACTGTTTAATTTGAAATAGAATAAAGTGTAATATATGGGGAACACAGTTACTGTTAAATTAGAAATAAAATAAAGTGGAATATAGGGGGAACACAGTAACAGTTTAATTAAAAATAGAATAAAGTGGAATAAACGGGGAACACAGGAACTGTTTGATTCGAAAGAGAATAAAGTGGAATATAGGGGGAACACAGTAACTGTTTAATTTGAAATAGAATAAAGTGGAATACAGGGCGAACACAGCAACTGTTTGATTAGAAAGAGAATAAAGTGGAATATAGGGGGAACACCGTAACTGTTCAATTAGAGATAGAATAAAGTGGAATTTAGGGGGAACACAATAACTGTTCAAATAGAAATAGAATAAAGTGAAATATAGGGGGAACACATTAACTGTTTAATTAGAACTAGAATAAAGTGGAATATGGGGCGAACACAGTAACTGTTTAATAAGAAATAGAATAAAGTGGAATATACGGGGAACAGAGTAACTGTTTAATTCGAAATAGAATCAAGTGGAATATAGGGGGAACACAGTAACAGTTTAATTAAAAACAGAATAAAGTGGAATATAGGGGGAACACAGTAACTGTTTAATTAAAAATAGAATAAAGTGGAATACAGGGCAAACACAGTAACTGTTTAATTAAAAACAGAGTAAAGTGGAATATAGGGGAACACAGTAACTGTTTAATTAGAAATAGAATAATGTTTAATATAGGGGGAACACAGTAACTGTTTAATTAGAAATAGAATAAAGTGGAATATAGGGGTAACACAGTAACTGTTTAATTAGAAATAGAATAAAGTTGAATACAGGGCGAACACAGTTACTGTTTAATTCGTAATAGAATCAAGTGGAATATAGGGGGAACACAGTAACAGTTTAATTAAAAATAGAATAAAGTGGAATATACGGGGAACACAGTTACTGTTAAATTAGAAATTAAATAAAGTGCAATATAGGGGGAACACAGTAACTGTTTAATTTGAAATAGAATAAAGTGTAATATACGGGGAACACAGTTACTGTTAAATTAGAAATTAAATAAAGTGGAATGTAGGGGGAACACAGTAACTGTTCAATTAGAAATCGAATAAAGTAGAATAAACGGGGAACACAGTAACTGTTTGATTCGAAAGAGAATAAAGTGGAATACAGGGGGAACACAGTAACTGTTTGATTAGAAAGAGAATAAAGTGGAATATAGGGGGAACACCATAACTGTTCAATTAGAGATAGAATAAAGTGGAATTTAGGGGGAACACAGTAACTGTTTAATTAGAACTAGAATAAAGTGGAATATGGGGGGAACACAGTAATTGTTTAATAAGAAATAGAATAAAGTGGAATATAGGGGGAACACAGTGACTGTTTAATTTGAAATTGAATAAAGTGGAATATAGGGGGAACACAGTAACTGTTTAATTATAAATTGAATAAAGTGGAATATACGGGGAACACAGTAACTGTTTGATTCGAAATAGAATCAAGTGGAATATAGGAGGAACACAGTAACTGTTTGATTCGAAATAGAATCAAGTGGAATATACGGGGAACACAGTAACTGTTTGATTCGAAATAGAATCAAGTGGAATATAGGAGGAACACAGTAACTGTTTGATTCGAAATAGAATCAAGTGGAATATACGGGGAACACAGTAACTGTTTGATTCGAAATAGAATCAAGTGGAATATACGGGGAACACAGTAACTGTTTGATTCGAAATAGAATCAAGTGGAATATAGGAGGAACACAATAACTGTTTAATTAGAAATAGAATAAAGTGGAATATAGGGGGAACACAGTAACTGTTTAATTCGAAATAGAATCAAGTGGAATATAGGGGGAACACAATAACTGTTCAATTAAAAACAGAATAAAGTGGAATACAGGAGGAACACAGTAACTGTTTAATTAGAAATAGAATAAAGTGGAACATAGGGGAACACAATAACTGTTTAATTAGAAACAGAATAAAGTGGAATATACGGGGAACACATCAACTGTTTAATTGGAAACAGAATAAAGTGGAATATACGGGGAACACAGTAACTGTTGAATTTGAAATTGAATAAAGTGGAATATACGGGGAACACAGTAACTGTTCAATTTCAAATTGAATAAAGTGGAATATAGGGGGAACACAGTAACTGTTTAATTAGAAATAGAATGAAGTGGAATTTAGGGGGAACACAATAACTTTTCAAATAGAAATAGAATAAAGTGAAATATAGCGGGAATACAGTATCTGTCAAATTAGATATAGAATAAAGTGGAATTTAGGGGAACACAGTAACTGTTCAATTAGAAATTGAATAAAGTGGCATATAGGGGAACACATTAACTGTTCAATAAGAGATAGAATAAAGTGGAATTTAGGGGGAACACATCAACTGTTTAATTGGAAACAGAATAAAGTGGAATGTACGGGGAACACAGTAACTGTTCAATTAGAAATAGAATAAAGTGGAATATACGGGGAACACAGTAACTGTTCAATTTGAAATTGAATAAAGTGGAATATACGGGGAACACAGTAACTGTTCAATTTGAAATTGAATAAAGTGGAATATACGGGGAACACAGTAACTGTTCAATTTGAAATTGAATAAAGTGGAATATACGGGGAACACAGTAACTGTTTAATTAGAAATTCAATAAAGTGGAATATAGGGGGAACACAGCAACTGATCAATTAGAAATAGATTGAAGTGGAATATACGGGGATCACAGTAACTGTTTAATTAGAAATAGAATAAAGTGGAACATAGGGGGAAAACAGTAACTGTTTAATTTGAAATAGATTAAAGTGGAATATAGGGGGAACACAGTAACTGTTCAATTTCGAAATAGAATAAAGTGGAATATAGGGGGATCACAGTAACTGTTTAATTAGAAATAGAATAAAGTGGAATCTAGGGGGAACACAGTAACTTTTCAATTAGAAATAGAATAAAGTGGAATATATGAGGAATACAATAACTGTTTAATTAAAAACAGAATAAAGTGGAATATAGGGGAACACAGTAACTGTTTAATTAGAAACAGAATAAAGTGGAATATAGGGGGAACACAGTAACAGTTTAATTAAAAATAGAATAAAGTGGAATATACGGGGAACACAGTAACTGTTTAATTAGAAACAGATCAAAGTGGAATATACGGGGAACACAGTAACTGTTTAATTAAAAACAGAATAAAGTGGAATATAGGGGGAACACAATAACTGTTTAATTTGAAATTGAATAAAGTGGAATATAGGGGGAACACAGTAACTGTTTAATTTGAAATAGAATAAAGTGTACTATAGGGGGAACACAGTAACTGTTCAATTAGAAATGGAATAAATTAGAATATAGGGGGAACACAGTAACTGTTCAATTAGAAATAGAATAAAGTGGAATACAGGGGGAACACAGTAACTGTTTCATTAAAAATAGAATAAAGTGGAATACAGGGCGAACACAGTAACTGTTTGCTTAGAAAGAGAATAAAGTGGAATATAGGGGGAACACAATAACTGTTCAATTTGAAATTGAATAAAGTGGAATATGTGGGGAACACAGTAACTGTTCAATTTGAAATTAAATAAAGTGGAATATAGGGGAACACAGTAACTGTTTGCTTAGAAAGAGAATAAAGTGGAATATAGGGGGAACACAATAACTGTTCAATTTGAAATTGAATAAAGTGGAATATGTGGGGAACACAGTAACTGTTCAATTTGAAATTAAATAAAGTGGAATATAGGGGAACACAGTAACTGTTTAATTAGAAATAGAATAAAGTGGAATATAGGGGAACACATTAACTGTTCAATTAGAAATAGAATAAAGTGGAATACAGGGGGAACACAGTAACTGTTTAATTAGAAATAGAATAAAGTGGAATATACGGGGAACACAATAATTGTTCAATTAGAAATAGAATAAAGTGGAATATACGGGGAACACAGTAACTGTTCAATTTGAAATTGAATAAAGTGGAAAAGAGGGGGAACACAGTAACTGTTCAATTAGAAATAGAATAAAGTGGGATATCGGGGAATACAGTAACTGTTTAATTAGAAATAGAATAAAGTGGAATTTCGAGGAACGCAGTAAATTTTTCATTCGAAATAGAATAAAGTGGATTATAGGGGAACACAATTACTGTTCAATTGAAATAGAATATTTCTCTCTATCTACTGTGTCCGGATCCTTCATGATTTTGAATACCTCTATCAAATCTTCTTGCAACTGTCTCTGTTCCAAGGACAACAAACCCAGCTTCTCCAGTCTATCCACGTAACTAAAGCCCCTCATCCCTGGAATCATTCTAGTAAATCTCTTCTGCTCCCTCTCAAAGCCTCCACACCTTTTCTAAAATGCGGTGCCAAGAACTGGGCACAATACTCTTGGTGTGGCCGCACCAGTGTTTTATAAAGGTTCATCGTGACTTCCATAGTTTTTTACTCTATGCCTCTATTTATAAAGCCCAGGATCCCTTTTGTTTTTTTAGCCCCTTTCTCAACCTGCACGGCCACCTTCAACAATTTGTGCACAAAACCCCCCAGATCTCTCTGTTTCTCTACCCCTTTTCGAGTTGTGCCTTTTAGTTTATATTGCCTCTCCTCGTTCTTCCTACTGCCATGTATCACTTTGCATTTTTCTGCATTAACTTTCATCTGCCGCATGTCTGCCCATGTCACCAGCCTGTCTGTATCCTCTTAAAGTCTATCATGATCCTCCTCACTGTTTACTACCCTTCCAAGTTTTGTGTCATCTGCAAATTTTGAAATTGTGCCCTGTACATTCAAGTCCAAGTCATTAATATCTATCAAGAAAAGCAGTGGTCCCAGTTCCGACCCCTGGGGAACACCACTGTACACCTCCCTACAGTCTGATAAATAACCATTTACCATGACTCTCTGTTTCCTGTCACTTAGCCAATTCTGTATCCATGTTGCTACTGTCCCCTTTATGCCATGGGCCACAATCTTGATGATAAGCCTACCATGTGGCACTTTTTCAAACGTCTTTTGAAAGTCCATGAACACCACATCAACTGCATTGCCCTCTTCTACTCTCTCTGTTACCTCATCAAAAAACTCTATCAGGTTCGGTAAACACGATTTGCCTTTAACAAATCCGAGCTGGCTTTCCCTAATCAATCCACACTCGTCCAAGTGACTGTTAATTCTGAGCTGGATTGTCTTTTCTAAAAGTTTCCCCACCACTGAGGTTAAACTGAGTGACCTATATTTGCTGGGTTTATCCATACACACTTTTTTGAAAAAGGGTGTGACATTTGCAACTCTCCAGACCTCTGGTAGCACCCCAGTATCTAAGGATGTTTGGAAGATTATGGCCAGTACCTCTGCATTTTCCACCCTTACTTCCCTCAGCAACCTCGGATGCATCCCATCCGGACCGGGTGACTTGTCTACTTTAAGTAGAGCTAGCTTCTCTAGAACCTGAGCAGGGAGACAGAGGAAAGCGTGTCAGGAAGGGACAGAAGGTATGGAGTAAAAGGTAAAGTGTTAAAAAAGGAAAAAGCAGGAACTAAGTGTCACAAAACATATTTGAAAGTTCTTTATCTGAATGCACGTAGCATTCGTAACAAAATGGACGAGTTAATGGCACAAATAACGACGTATGGGTATGATCTTGTGGCCATTACAGAAACATGGCTACAGGGTGACAACGACTGGGAATTAAATATGCCAGGGTATTTAACAATCAGGAAGGACAGGCAGGAAGGAAGGGGAGGTGGGGTGGCTATGTTAATAAGGGAAGGAATCACTGTAATACAGAGAAAAGATATTGGGACAAAGGATCAGGATAATGAAACAGTTTGGGTAGAGATAAGGAATAATAAGGGGAAAAAAACACTCGTGGGCGTAGTATATAGGCCTCCTAATAGTTGCAACTCTGCTGGAAAAAGTATTAATCAGGAAATAGTCGGGGCATGTAATAAGGGAACAGCTATAATTATGGGGGATTTTAACTATCATATTAACTGGACAAATCAAATTGGGCAGGGCAACCTTGAGGAAGAGTTTATTGAGTGTATTAGGGATGGATTTCTTGAGCAGTATGTAACTGATCCTACAAGGGGGCAAGCAGCCTTGGACCTGGTCCTGTGTAATGAGCCAGGATTAATTAATAATGTCCTAGTTAAGGATCCCCTTGGAATGAGTGACCATAACATGGTTACATCCCACATCCAATTAGAGGGTGAGAAGGTTGGTTCTCAAACAAGCGTACTGAGCTTGAATAAAGGAGACTATGATGGTATGAGAGCGGAATTGATTAAAGTGGACTGGGAAAATAGTTTAAAGGGTAAGACGGTACATGAACAGTGGTGTTCATTTAAGGAGTTATTCTACAACTTTCAAAAAATATATATTCCACTGAGGAAAAAAGGGTGTAAAAGAAATGACAGCCATCCGTGGCTAAGTAAGGAAATTAAGGATAGTATCCGACTAAAAACAAGGACATATATGGTAGCCAAACTTAGTGGGAGGATAGAAGATTGGGAAGTCTTCAAAAGACAGCAAAAAGTCACGAAAGGATTGATTAAGAAAGGGAAGATAGATTATGAAAATAAATGAGCAAAAAATATAAAAACAGATAGCAAGAGTTTCTACAGTTATATAAAAAGAAAAAGGGTGGCTAAGGCAAACATAGGTCCCTTAGAGGATGAGACCGGGAAATTAATGGTGGGAAACATGGAGATGGCAAAAATGCTGAACAAATATTTTGTTTCAGTCTTTACGGTAGAGAACACTAAGAATATCCCAACACTGGACAAACAGGGGGCTCTAGCGGGGGGGGGGGGGGGGAGGAGCTAAATACAATTAAAATCACTAAGGAATTGGTACTGAGTAAATTAATGGGACTCAAGGCGGATAAATCCCCTGGACCTGATGGCTTACATCCCAGGGTCTTGAGGGAAGTGGCAGTAGGGATTGTGGATGCTTTGGTAATAATTTTCCAAAATTCTCTGGACTCGGCAAAGGTCCCGGCAGATTGGAAAACTGCTAATGTAACACCGTTATTTAAAAAGGGTAGTAGGCAGAAGGCTGGAAATTATAGACCAGTTAGCCTAACATCTGTGGTGGGTAAAATTTTGGAGTCTATTATTAAGGAGACAGTAGCAGAACATTTGGATAAACATAATTTAATAGGACAAAGTCAGCATGGCTTTACGAAGGGGAAGTCATGTCTGACAAATTTGCTTGAGTTCTTTGAGGATATAATGTACAGAGTGGATAAAGGGGAACCAGTGGATGTAGTGTATTTAGACTTCCAGAAGGCATTTGACAAGGTGCCACATAAAAGATTATTGCTCAAGATAAAGAATCACTGGATTGGGGGTAATATTCTGGCATGGGTGGAGCATTGGTTATCTAACAGGAAGCAGAGAGTTGGGATAAATGGTACATTCTTGGACTGGCAACCAGTAGCCAGTGGTGTTCCGCAGGGGTCGGTGCTGGGTCCCCAACTCTTTACAATCTATATTAACGATTTGGAGGAGGGGACCGAGTGTAACATATCAAAGTTTGCAGATGATACAAAGATGGGAGGGATGAGGGGGTGGACATATGAGGAGAGGTTGAGTAGATTGGGACTCTACTCATTGGAGTTCAGAAGAATGAGAGGCGATCTTATTGAAACATATAAGATTGTGAAGGGGCTTGATCGGGTGGATGCGGTAAGGATGTTCCCTAGGATGGGTGAAACTGGAACTAGGGGGCATAATCTTAGAATAAGGGGCTGCTCTTTCAAAACTGAGATGAGGAGAAACTTCTTCACTCAGAGGGTGGTAGGTCTGTGGAATTTGCTGCCCCAGGAAGCTGTGGAAGCTACATCATTAAATAAATTTAAAACAGAAATAGACAGTTTCCTAGAAGTAGAGGGAATTAGGGGTTACGGGGAGCGGGCAGGAAATTGGACATGATTTTAGATTTGAGGTTAGGACCAGATCAGCCATGATCTTATTGAATGGCGGAGCAGGCTCGAGGGGCCGATTGGCCTACTCCTGCTCCTATTTCTTATGTTCTTATGACCTCTTCATTATCAATTTGTAGCCCATCCAGTATCTCAACTGCATCTTCCATTACTGAGACTGAGAAATAGTGGAGAGAGGGTTGTGAATGGGACTCGTTCAGTGTCTGTCCCCTAATATCACCCACAGTCATTTCCAGGCTGCAATCCTCACCCTGCCCTTTAACTGAACTCGTGTCAGAGACTCACAATTCATATTTGAACTGGGAAACTGCAGGAACAGAGTGAAACGAGTCTGCTTGTGTCCCTGGATTCAATGTAAACTGTGGAAGAAATCGATAGAAATTATAAATGAATTGCCAGGAGTGAACATGATCAAAACAATTATATAGAAACTGAAAATGAAGCCGTTCATTATTATTGGATCAGTCCTGTATGAAAACAGATTTTAACTTTATTCCTGAGAGAGATCTGATTAAGATAATGTACTCGGCTTTGAGATACTGGGATTATATCCACCGCTTGATTTACATCGGAGTCAAAGCTGCTGATGTAAGATGTTTGTTCGAGTGACTGTAACTAATAGCAATGATCAGGGGTATAACCGTGTCAGTGGGGACTTATCTCCTGTATAAATCAGGGCACCTTGGAATGGATCAGCTCGGATTTCCTGCTGGAGCTGTGGTTTCCAGGCAAACAGAAGTCACTGCTTCGCACAGAAATGGGATATCCAGTAATTTATCAGATAGAAGACATTTATTTTCCTGTTCTTGCAGCCGTTGGAGTTCCGGGTAAGCCCTTATCTCAGCTGCTATTCGTGTGAATCGATGTTTTCTCTGCTGCTGTATTTGGCAAATTATATTTTCTCCCTGCGTGTTTTATACAGCCGCATGTTCTGTTCTATTGGTTGAATGATGGAATGTGTTAATTTCTGCCCTTTCAGTCTTGTAGGAGCTGCAATATATCTGTAATGAACTCTCTGTATCCAACCCTGGCATTGTTTCTGTATTACTCTCCGTACTGAATGCACTGTTGAATAATTGTATCTCCGCAACTTCTAAACGTTTAGTCTTGTAGGAGTTATATTTTATCTGTAGTGAGCTTCTATGGTGAGCTTTGTATATCCAACCCTGACATTTTTACCCGATTATTGTCTGTACTGAATGTATTGGAATCAGGTGTCTGGGCTAAGAGCTGGTCTCAGACCATCAGGAGCTGTGAACAGTTTTATGTTGTGGAACTAACCTGTCCTGGAATATGTTTTCATCAGTGTGTTTTCAGTGATTGATAATGAGACAGCTCACGGTCTCAGTGTTACAAGGAGGCAGCTCAATGTCCTCCCTCCCCAATAACATGCTTCAGTTTAACTGGGATTTCAATGTATTTATTGGTTCTCACTGTTATGAAATATTATTCCATTATGTGAGTATCTGACGCCGCTTCAGATGTCTCGCTACTGAGCTGAGTTTGCTGCTGACTCTTTCACATCTCCTTCTCTGCTTCACTGCTCTGGTGTTGGCGTTTTGTTAATTGAACAGTCCCGCCATCTAGGAAAAGGAATCACAATTATTGTGAGCTCTGTCTGGAGGAGGAATTTGATTCTGTTTATTCCATGATTTGTAGATGAAGTGAACAGTGTAGGTGAACAGGTGGAGACTTGGATGATCTGTAGAGACATTAAACTATTCCACAGAGGCTTCACTATTTAACAAACTGACAGTGAGAATAGGATCGGTGGGACACGGGACTGGTGAACAGAATGCAGGCACAGGATGAGAGGATTTAATCAGATATGAAAATGAACTTGAGAAAGAGAGTAGAGTGAGTGATAGAGAGGGTGACTGAGGGGGAAAGGGAGAGGCTGTGGTGTGAATAATTCATCAGAATGAACTGCTGAATCTTCCAGTACAATTAAACATCGAAAATGTGATTTGAAGGAGTTATTATGATGTGGTCAGATTGGGTGAGTTTTTATTGTGGGACTCGCTCCTCATGTTTATATCCCTGTCAGGTCCTCAGTCTGTTTTTGTTTTGCAATTTAACACGAAATATAATTAAAATTTATTTATAGAATCGAATCAGTAATTTCTTGATCGTGATGAATTATTTGGATATTGTATTTTTAAAGCTCGGCTGAATTCAATAAATAACGAGGTTGATTTAATTAATATTTTTGAATTTAATTTTAATTGAATGTACAAAGTAAATTTATTGATCACATTTTATACCCATCACCGATTCCCTGACACCAATAATCACAGTAATGAACTGTTGATTGTATTAGTTGGATTGTGTTAGTGGGCCCTATAGATTAGATTCCCTCTAACACTCTGCTGCAGTCTCTCCCTGTGAATCCCAGCCTCTCCTCCCATTGCATTGAATCCTCTGTCTCCTCATCCCTTGTTTCCGTTTATCCGCTTTCCCAAACCATCTGCTCCTGACTCCCCTCCAGCTCCGACATGTCCTTTTCCTTGTCTCCCTCCCAATCTCACTCATTGGCTCGGTCTCCAGCTGTCTTTCCCCTTTAGTTCCAGCCCCTGTCGGATCTCTTAACCCAGAGCAACAAACCAGCTGCACCTCTCCCTGTCCCTCACCTTCCCGATCATTCGCTCTCTTTCCCCGTCCGTCTGGAGCCCAAACCCGGCTTTAATCCGCTGGATTCCCGGTGTGTAAATCCCCTTCTCCCTTCCCCACCGGCACTGCGCTCTCACTCAGCCCTTCCAGTGGATCCGGTGCTCACTTTATTCACTTTCTTTATCCATCTCCCAATTCACTATTGATCATTGTGTTTAAAAACATCTCTCTGTCTGAAAGCGCTGCCCAGGTCAATCAATCACTTTCCACCCTTCGATGCAGCAACAAAGCTGGAAATTTCACCCCAGATCCCCTCAAACTGCTGCTTTGTCTCCGGGTCTGATCAGTAATTTCTCTGCTTCCTGTTCTCTCTCTTACAGTTAACTTGGTGGCGATTGTGATCCTGTCCCGAGGAAAGTGCGGTCTCTCCAAATGTATCAGTGTCTACCTGGTGGGAATGGCAGTGGCCGATCTCATGGTCGTTATCATTGAGGTGATATTGGGGGGGATTATTCCGTTTTATCTCCCAGTGTCACTCCTGGACATTACTCCCGTGTGTAGTTTTATTGCCGCCTTGTGTGCTGCAGCCACGGTGGTTTCTGTTTGGTTCACAGTCGCTTTCACCTTTGATCGATTTGTGGCCATTTGTTGGGAGAAGCTGAAAACTAAATATTGCACCGAGAGAACGGCGGCTGTGGTTCTGGGAACAGTGAGTGTGCTGGGCTGTTTGGAGAGTCTCCCCTGGTACTTTATGTTTGAACCTCGAGATATGATTTATAATGTTCCCTGGGGTTGTGTGGCTATACCGAGCTTCTTTACTTCCCCCGCATGGGCCGCATTTGAGATGATTGACCTGATTTTAACCCCTTGTGTCCCGGTCTGTCTGATTTTGCTGTTCAATGTTCTGACGGTCAGACGTATTTTAGTGTCCAGTCGAGTCCGCAGGGGACTCCGGGGTCGCAGCAATGGAGAGAATCACAAGGACCCAGAGATGGAGAACCGAAAGAAATCCATCATTTTACTCTTCAGTATATCGGGTAGTTTTATACTGTTATGGGTGACAACGGTTGTCTTTTACATTTATGTGCGAATCACAGACACTCGATCTTATTCCTCCTTCTCTGACCCTCGTTATATCATCGATCGAATATCAAAGATGCTGCAGCTTCTCAGTTCCTGCACAAACACGTGTATTTATGTCCTGACCCAGACTAAATTCAGGGAGGAGCTGAAATACCCGCTCAATCTAATTGTTAAATTAATGAAATCATAGAAAGAGCTGAAGGGTTTCAAGCACTGGAATAAATCCCATTTCATCCTCCATCCCCTACACTTCCCAGGGGACGGAAAGTACATTTTATATTAACAGCACAGAGTCCTGAAATGAACTTAAATCGGATTCTGATATATTCTATTATATTTTACATGAATTGTTGCTCGAAATGGAGGCTTTACTTTAACTAAATGGCCGGCCTGTAAAATGGGCAATGCTGGTGATCGAAGTCACTGACTGGGTCTGATCACAATGGTGCACTCCACATACATGGAGAGAGAGAGGGGGACATAGGGAGAGGAGAGGGAGGGAGAGGGAGAGACAGAGAGAGGGAGAGAGAAAGAGAGAGATATAGAAAGAGGGAGAGAGAAACAGAGACAGAGATGGAGAGAGAGGGAAAGGAAGAGAGAGAGGGTGGGAGAGTGGGAGAGAGAGAGGAGACACACACACACACACTGAGCTAGAGAGTGAGATAATGATACAGAGAGATGGAGATACAGAGTGTGAGAGAAAGAGACAGAGAGAAAGAGACAGACAGACAGAGAGAGGCAGAGATAGATAGCGGGAGATAGAGACAGAGAGACGGCAGGACAGAGAGAGAGACAGACAGATGGAGAGAGAACACAGGGACAAAAGAAATATAATGATTAAAAAGCCAGAAAATTAAGGCAGATTCATATCAAAGAGACAGAGTGTGTGAGAGAGTGATAGAAACAAAGAGGGTCAGGGAAAGACTTACTCTGAGATGGAGAGAAATAAAGAGAGTTTGTAAGACAGGAGAGAAAAATAAAGAGAGAAAGACTGAAAGTAAGAATTATATATATATATAATGAGAGAGAGCAAGCAAACACGGATGGAACGAAAGTGAGACACTGAGAAAGAATTACAAAATGATGGAAGCAAAAGTGGGAACGACAAGATAGAAAAACACACAAGGAAATAAACAGAGATAAATGATATACACAGAGAACAGTCACAATGAAAGACGGACAAACATATAAAGTGACAGGATGTAGAGATAGGAGTGAGAATAGAACAGTGAAAGCATTAAATAACCAAACACACTGTGTGATCAGCCTGGACTGTGTGAGAGTGCTGACCAGCAGAACAGCAGCAGATGGAGCAGGACAGACAGTTCATGTTTGTTCCGGGGTAACACTCTTGTGGATTTAATTTAGACATTTCTAAAGGTGATGCCTGGAGGCTGCACAATGAAGTCCCTCAGTCTTGTGTACCTGACCCTGACCATTACTCACTGTGGGAGTTTCCCAGCTACTCTGTGTAGTAAAAATTCATCTGATAAACGAAAGCCTGAGACTAAATCGGCTTCAGCATGTCTGAAGGAAAAGGACTATTAAAAGGAGGAAGGACTGTTAAAAGAATTGTTAATGACACATTGTAAAAGACCACACAGCAGAGGATAGATCACCATAGAAACAACAATGATTTCAGGAGGGCCAGCGGTCGTTTGAACACCTGCCAACATTGTGGACACGGAGATAAAACAAGTGAAGTGTGAATCAATGGTGGGTTGTATCTGTTGGAATCTATTGTTGACAAACCACCGCCCAGAGGTGTGATTCTGCATTTAAAAGGCTTTTAAAAGCTGGGCAGATGTTGAGTGGGGAGAGACACAGATCCACCACGACTGCTCCAAACTCACCTTTCACTTCCTGGTAGCACCACCTCACCTGGAATCTTCCTGACTGCTCGTTACCTCCCAGCTTGATGCCTTGATGCAGATTTACAGATTGCCTGTGAATCAGATGATCTGGTTACAAGAGAAAGTCACGTTACTCTAGAAGGGTATCCGTCAAAATACCTGGAATCTTCCCGGCAAGCACGAGCCAACCAGGAATTTACAACTTTCGTTGTGTGCTTGGTTGTTATCGGTTTCTTCGACAGCACTCCCAAACCACCTAGAAGGACAAGGGCAGCAGGCATATGGGAACAACACCACCTGCACGTTCCCCTCTAAGTCGTAATCCTGACTTGGAAATATATCGCCGTTACTTCATCGTCGCTGGGTCAAAATCCTGGAACACCTTACCTAACAGCACTGTGGGACAACCTTCACCACACGGACTGCAGTGGTTCAAGAAGGCAGCTCACCACCACCTTCTCAAGGGCAATTAGGGATGGGCAATAAATTCTGGTCTTGCCAGTGATGCCCACATCCTATGAATCAATAAAAAGAAGTCTAAGTTAGACACTAGATGTCCAAACGGTTGTGCATTTTGGGAATTCAGAATGTGTTGTTTTATTGTTATTAATCAATTCTAAATCGAGCATAAACCCAGGATGTTGTTTAAATACTAATGTCATTTTTTCTAGTGTATTAATAATAATAAATCATTGTTTTCTTTATAAGATTCTTTAGGAAAAAGAGCTCATTTAGTTAAATATTAAATTAAACCTTGTGGAGATAATAAGAAATTGCCACAAACAAAAGTGTAAAATCTCTTTGCCCCTTTTTGCTCCTCCATCTGGACCATGTGTAACATTCCCAGTGAGCTGCTGGATTCTGTAATAAATCACAATGTACTCTTACCCCTTCTGCTGTGTTACTAAACTGGTCAGGGTCCCGCAGAACTCTCCTGCTCTGTTACTGTTACAAATACAGTTATTGTTTCAGATTAAAGAAACATATGAATAATGGAGAAATGATCCAAATCCTGGATCAGAACTTCATTCAGATTGAGTCCAATTTTACTCTGATTTATTTAATAGAATCTACAATTACATTCTCTGCACAAAATCGCTAATGTGTCCTTTCCTCCAAATGTCTATTCTCTCCATCTCCGTAAGCATTACGTCCAAATAGCCAAATGTTAACCCATTTTTTTTGCAGAAGTTCACATTTTGGTGTTTAATTCTCTCACTGCACCGCTGTCTTTGTGTTAAACACCAGCTAGTGCCATTCTCACTCAGTTTGTATCTTTAACCATGGTGCACCAGTGATTTAATAGGAACAGAAAATGACCCCTCTCCGTGTCTCTCACCATAACAAGCTGCACCTTTCCCCTCAGCAAGATGGCCGCCTTGCCCCTCTGTAAGATGGCAGCCATACTGGCGGCCACTTTGTTTCACGGTGGCCATTTTGATTTAGGTTCATGGCAGCCATTTTGTTTCAGTTCCAAGGCGGGCAGCCATTTTCCAGGTGCATGGTGCCAAGGTTGTTGTCCGCAGTATCGCAGGAGGAGGCCATTTGGCCCATCGTGCCTGTGCCGGCACTTTGAAAAAGCTGTCCAATCAGTCCCATTTCCCCTGCCTCCTGCTCTTTTCCTATTATCCTTATGGGGACATTGTAGTAGTTGTTATAATCTAGAAAGATATGTATAACTCTATATTATATATACAAATTGTTGACATTGTTGTAAAATAAAGAATTCAGGAGAAACATCCTTTCCCTGTTGGGCCGAATGGCCTGTTTCTGGGCTGTTTTCTATGTAATATATAAATATATATGTTGTTGTAATATATATATATGAACAAGTTGTTGTCTATAAAGATTGTCTCTCAATCTTTTACTCCTTAGATTCATCTGCTTTATAACCTGGGCTTTCTTTCTGTGTGAATGAATGTTGCTGAGAGATTGTCCCAGTAACTGGGTGAGGGATCTTGCTGCTTATTTGGTTCTAAACTTCTTTCCTTTGGCTCTTTTAAATGTCACGAATTTGTTTGAACTCTTCGGCTAATTGGAAAAAGCCACAAACTGTAAGTTGTCCACAAATTACAGGCTTTTTGTCCACTGCTAATTAAAACAAGAGGAAAGAACAAAGCTAAAGTTCGTTCACCTTTGCAAACTGCAACAAAAATGGGTGAAGTAGCAAGAAATACCTGGGCTTTTTGTCCCCTGCTCCAGGAACAGAAGAGAAAACTAACAGAGGAGCAGTTTGGACCCTGCAGCAAACACTGACCAGGACAGACAGACAGAACGGCACCTTTTAAGGGGGACTGAGTGATTGACAAAGCAGGAGAGAAAACCCTGCAGCTTGTATTAGAGAGAGAGAGAGAAGCAACATGTGCTCTCCAGTCTGTCCTGAGTGTCTGTCTCTCTGTCTCTCTCTCTCCCCCCCCCACCTTTTCTCTCTTCTCTTTCGATTCTCTGCTTTATAACTGGGGATTGTGTTTATCGATGGTGTTTGCTGAGAGATTACCTGTGTAACAGAATGAGTTTGAGGGAGTGTGTAAGGGAGCTCTGGGCTCTTGCTGTGCCTTTTGAATCCCTTGCTTTGTTTTTAATCAATTCCTTTTCTCTCGTTTTTATGGAAATTCCGTAACATGAAGATGTGGAAAGAGAAATTTTGAGAGGAGGAGGAATCCTTGGACAAGAAGCTTCCTTTCCATAAGGGACTGACCGAGGCCTTCACCACAGGCTGCACCCAATGGAGCTCATGTTAGGTGCATCTGGGAGCACTGTGGGATCACTGTGGGATCACTGGGGCACTGTGGGATCACTGTGGGATCATTGGGGCACTGTGGGATCACTGGGGCACTGTGGGATCACTGTGGGATCATTGGGGCACTGTGGGATCACTGTGGGATCACTGGGGCACTGTGGGATCACTGTGGGATCACTGGGGCACTGTGGGATCACTGGGGCACTGTGGGATCACTGGGGCACTGTGGGATCACTGTGGGATCATTGGGGCACTGTGGGATCACTGTGGGATCACTGGGGCACTGTGGGATCACTGTGGGATCATTGGGGCACTGTGGGATCACTGTGGGATCACTGGGGCACTGTGGGATCACTGTGGGATCACTGGGGCACTGTGGGATCACTGGGGCACTGTGGGATCACTGTGGGATCACTGGGGCACTGTGGGATCACTGGGGCACTGTGGGATCACTGGGGCACTGTGGGATCACTGTGGGATCACTGGGGCACTGTGGGATCACTGGGGCACTGTGGGATCACTGTGGGATCACTGGGGCACTGTGGGATCACTGGGGCACTGTGGGATCACTGTGGGATCATTGGGGCACTGTGGGATCACTGTGGGATCACTGGGGCACTGTGGGATCACTGTGGGATCACTGGGGCACTGTGGGATCACTGTGGGATCACTGGGGCACTGTGGGATCACTGTGGGATCATTGGGGCACTGTGGGATCACTGTGGGATCACTGGGGCACTGTGGGATCACTGTGGGATCATTGGGACACTGTGGGATCACTGTGGGATCATTGGGGCACTGTGGGATCACTGTGGGATCACTGGGGCACTGTGGGATCACTGTGGGATCATTGGGACACTGTGGGATCACTGTGGGATCACTGGGGTACTGTGGGATCATTGGAACACTGGAATCACTGTGGGGTCACTGGGATACTGTAGGATCACTGGGGCACTGTGGGATCACTGGGACACTGGGATCATTGGGGCACTGTGGGATTATTGGGACACTGTGGAATCACTGTGGGATCATTGGAACACTGTGGGATCACTGTGGGATCATTGGGACACTGTGGGATCACTGTGGGATCATTGGGACACTGTGGGATTACTGGGGCACTGTGGGATCACTGGGACACTGTGGGATCACTGGGGCACTGTCGGATCATTGGGACACTGTGGGATCATTGGGACACTGTGGGATCACTGGGACACTGTGGGATAACTGGGACACTGTGGGATCACTGGGACACTGTGGGATCACTGGGGCACTGTCGGATCATTGGGACACTGTGGGATCATTGGGACACTGTGGGATCACTGGGACACTGTGGGATAACTGGGACACTGTGGGATCATTGGGACACTGTGGGATCACTGGGACACTGTGGGATCACTGGGACACTGTGGGATCACTGGGACACTGTGGGATAACTGGGACACTGTGGGATCATTGGGACACTGTGGGATCACTGGGACACTGTGGGATCACTGGGACACTGTGGGATAACTGGGACACTGTGGGATCATTGGGACACTGTGCGATCATTGGGACACTGTGGGATCACTGGGACACTTTGGGATAACTGGGACACTGTGGGATAACTGGGACACTGTGGGATCATTGGGACACTGTCGGATCACTGGGACACTGTGGGATCATTGGGACACTGTGGGATCACTGGGACACTGTGGGATTACTGGGGCACTGTGGGATCATTGGGACACTGTGGGATCACTGGGACACTGTGGGATCATTGGGACACTGTGGGATCACTGGGACACTGTGGGATAACTGGGACACTGTGGGATCATTGGGACACTGTGGGATCACTGGGACACTGTGGGATCACTGGGATACTGTCGGATCACTGGGGAACTGTGGGATCACTGGTGCACCGTGGGAGCATTCTGGGATCACTGGGAGCATTCTGGATTCACTGGGTGCACTGTGGGATCACTGGGACACAGTGGGATCACTGTGGGATCGCTGGGCACTGTGGGATCACTGGGACACTGCGGGATCACTGGGACACTGCGGGATCACTGGGACACTGCGGGATCACTGGACACTGCGGGATCACTGCGGGATACTTCTTTACCCAGTTGGGCCGAATAGCCCTTGTTTCTCTGCTGTCCATTTTATGTAGTTCTATATAATATACAAATAGATATAATGTTGCAGTAAAGCAGGGAATCCAGGAGAAACGTCCTTGCCCAGAAGGGGCAAATGGCCTGTTTCTGTGCCGTACTGTATTCTATGTAATATGTATAAAGATATATTATATTATATATACAAGATGATGTTGTTGTAAATTAGAAATAACCGATGCTATGTAGGTCCTAACCATAATCCGAATACCCTCTGTGCTCTACTTGTACATTCAATGTAAAATATATGATTATATTGAGCCAGAAATCCTGTCGAGCAGTGCGACAAGGCACTCCACAGCTCACGTGAATTAAAAGAATGAATGTACTCACTGCGGGCTCCGCTACATCCACTTGCTTGATCTTGAAGTTTTGTGAAGTTGTGCATTATGAATTCAACCCCCCAGCAACGTAAGCTGATTGGCAAGGGGACAATCTGTGGGAATGGAAGACACGCCCACAAGGAGGCAAGCAGACTTCATTCATTTAAAGTAATGTTCTGCAAGGCATTATAAATAAAAATAATATTTTTTTTGTAAAAAGCCAAAGAAGTAATTCAATTAAATTAAAGGGACAGAAGTGAAATGTAAAAATAAAATAACATTTAAATTTATAGATTTTTTAATGACCAAAAACATTACAATAAGATATATTATGAGACTCCACCCTTTTAAAATTTAATTTTTTCGTTGTTTGGCAGTCATTAGGAGTCACTGCCCTTTAGTGGAGCTGGTATTATTCAGCGTATCTTTTGGTGGAGTTATTAGTTACGTTCCAGCTGGGCAGATGAGCATGTTGGTGATTTTTCACTGAAATCAATGATTGAAGACTGCGATGGCCCTTTAATTCACAGCTGTCGGATCACCGGCGAACCAATAGGAGGAAGTTCATGATTTCTGGGTTTTAGTGCGCATGTACAAATGTGTGAACTTGCTCCTTCAATTCGCCGTTGGGGACAGAGGACGCGGTTGAGGTACTCAGTTGTCAGGTGAATAATTTCAGCCCCCTTATATGTTATTTTATATATTCAAGAAGATGTTATCCATTTCCTTTTTGAAAGCCATGATTCAATCTGCTTCCACCACCCTTTCAGGCAGTGATTTGGGTAAAGATGAGCAGAGGGTGGCAGGAAGGGCCAGAGAATTTAACGATAATGGTGCAACAGTGAATAAGATCAAAGCAAGAAAAAATGGTAAAAAGTTAAAATTAAAGGCTCTTTATCTGAATGCACAAAGCATTCATAACAAGGTAGAAGAATTAGTGGCACCATTAGAAATAAATGGGTTTGATCGAATAGCCACGACAGAGACATGATTACAAGGTGACCAAGGTTGGGAACTAAATATTCCAGGGTACATGATGTTTCAAAAAGACAGGTAGAATGGAGAAGAGGGGTGTAACCCTGTTAATAAAGGATGATATAAGGACGTGGAGATGCCGGTGATGGACTGGGGTTGACAATTGTAAACAATTTTACAACACCAAGTTATAGTCCAGCAATTTTATTTTAAATTCACAAGCTTTCGGAGATTTTCTCCTTCCTCAGGCAAATGTTTCAGGAGCTCTTGAAACATTTGCCTGAGGAAGGAGAAAATCTCCGAAAGCTTGTGAATTTAAAATAAAATTGCTGGACTATAACTTGGTGTTGTAAAATTGTTTACAATTGATATAAGGACAGTAGTGAGGAAGGATCTTGGATCAGAGGATTAGGAAGTAGAATCAGTCTGGGTGGAGAAAAGAGATATTTACAGGATGCACTGCAGCAACTCGCCAAGGCTTCTTCGACAGCACCTCGCAAACCTGCGACCTCTACCACCTAGGACTAGAGCAGCAGGCACATGGGAACAACACCACCTGCATGTTCCCCTCCAAGTCACACACCATCCCGACTTGGAAATATATCGCCGTTCCTTCATCGTCACTGGGTCAAAATCCTGGAACTCCCTTCCTAACAGCACTGTGGGAGAACAGTCACCACACGGACTGCAGCGGTTCAAGAAGGCGGCTCACCACCACCTTCCCAAGGGCAATTAGGAATGGGCAATAAATGCCGGCCTCGCCAGCGACGCCCACATCCCATGAACGAATAAAAAAAAAAGGAGAAATAATAATGGAGAATAAGGAAATAGCAGAGATGTTAAACAAATATTTTGCATCTGTCGTCACAGTAGAAGATACAAAAAGCATCCCAGAAATAGTGGGGAACCCAGGGGCCCATGAGAGTGAAAACCTTAAAGTAATTAATATCAGTAGAGAAAAAGTACTGGAGAAACTAATGGGACTAAAAGCCAACAAATCCCCAGAACCTGATGGCCCACATCAGAAGGTTCTAAAAGAGGTGGCAGCAGAGATAGTGGATGCATTGGTTGTGGTCTTCTAAAATTCCCTACGTTCTAGAACGGTCCCCGTGGATTGAAGGTAGCAAATGTTATCCCGCTATTCAAGAAAGGAAGGAGAGAGAAAACAGGGAATTACAGGCCAGTTAGCCTGATATCAGTCATCGGGAAAATCGGGAAAGTGGTCACAGTGCACTTAGAAAATCATAATATGATTCGGCAGAGTCAACATGGTTTTATGAAATGGAAATCGTATTTAACAAATTAATTAGTGTTTTGATGATGTAACTAGCAGGGTGGATAAAGGGGAACCAGTGGATGTCGTATATTTAGATTTTCAAAAGGCATTCGATTAGGTGCCACATAAAAGGTTGTTACGCAAGGTAAAGGCTCATGAGGGTGGGGGTAGCAAATTTGAATGGATAGAGGATTGGTTAAAGGACAGAAAACAGAGAGTTGGGATAAACGGGTCATTTTCAGGTTGGCAGGCTGTAACTAGTGGGGTACTGCAAGGATCGGTGCTTGGGCCTCAATCTATATTCACAATCTATATTAATGACTTAGATGAAGGGACCGAGTGTAATGTATCCAAGTTTGCTGATGATATAAATCTAGGTGTAAAAGTAAGCTGTGAGGAGGACACAAAGAATCTGCAAAACGATAAAGACAGGAAAAGTGAGTGGGTTAGCAGGTGGCAATTGGTGTGTAATGTAGGGAATGTGAGGTTATTCACTTTGGTAGGAAGAATAGAAAAACAGAATATGTTTTAAATGGCGAGAAACTATTAAATGTTGGTGTTCAGTGAGATTTGGGTGTCCTCGTACAAGAAGCACAAAATGTTTACATGCAGTTACAGCAAGAAATTAAGAAGGTAAAAGTCCGACCGAGGCCGTCACCACAGGCTGCACCAATGGGGCTCACATGAGTTGTGCCTGGGTCACTGTGCGATCACTGTGTCAAGGGATCACTGTGAGATCACTGGGATCACTGGAACACTGTGGGATCACTGGGATCATTGTGAGATTATTGGAACACTGTGGGATCTCTGGGACACTCTGGGATCACTGTGGGATCATTGGAACACTGTTGGATCTCTGGGACACTCTGGGATCACTGTGGGATCATTGGACACTCTGGGATCACTGGTTGCACTGTGGGATCACTGGTTGCACTGTGGGATCACTGGGTGTACTGTGGGATCACTGGGTTACTGTGGGATCACTGGGTTACTGTGGGATCACTGGTTGCACTGTGGGATCACTGGTTGCACTGTGGGATCACTGGTTGCACTGTGGGATCACTGGGTGTACTGTGGGATCACTGGGTTACTGTGGCATCACTGTGGGAGCACTGTTGGATCACTGGGACACTGTAGGATCAACGTGGGATCACTGGGACACTGTAGGATCAATGTGGGATCACTGGGACACTGTGGGATCACTGTGGGATCACTGGGACACTGTGGGATCACTGGGACACTGTGGGATCGCTGTGGGATCACTGGGACACTGTGGGATCACTGGGGCACTGTGGGATCGCTGTGGGATCATTGGGACACTGTGGGATGACTGGGACACTGTGGGATCGCTGTGGGATTACTGGGACACTGTGGGATCATTGGGACACTGTGGGATCGCTGTGGGATCATTGGGACACTGTGGGATCATTGGGACACTGTGGGATTACTGGGACACTGTGGGATCACTGGGACACTGTGGGATCGCTGTGGGATCACTGGGACACTGTGGGATCATTGGGACACTGTGGGATCGCTGTGGGATCATTGGGACACTGTGGGATCGCTGTGGGATCATTGGGACACTGTGGGATCATTGGGACACTGTGGGATCATTGGGACACTGTGGGATCGCTGTGGGATCATTGGGACACTGTGGGATCGCTGTGGGATCATTGGGACACTGTGGGATCACTGGGACACTGTGGGATAACTGGGACACTGTGGGATCATTGGGACACTGTGGGATAACTGGGACACTGTGGGATCACTGGGACACTGTCGGATCACTGGGACACTGTGGGATCACTGGGACACTGTGGGATCACTGGGACACTGTGGGATCACTGGGACACTGTGGGATCATTGGGACACTGTGGGATCATTGGGACACTGTGGGATAACTGGGACACTGTGGGATCACTGGGACACTGTGGGATCACTGGGACACTGTGGGATCACTGGGACACTGTGGGATCATTGGGACACTGTGGGATAACTGGGACACTGTGGGATCACTGGGACACTGTGGGATCACTGGGACACTGTGGGATCACTGGGACACTGTGGGATCACTGGGACACTGTGGGATCACTGGGACACTGTGGGATCACCGGGACACTGTCGGATCACTGGGACACTATGGGATCACTGGGACACTGTGGGATCATTGGGACACTGTGGGATCACTGGGACACTGTGGGATCACTGGGACACTGTCGGATCACTGGGACACTGTGGGATCACTGGGACACTGTCGGATCACTGGGACACTGTGGGATCACTGGGACACTGTGGGATCACTGGGACACTGTGGGATCACTGGGACACTGTGGGATCACTGGGACACTGTCGGTTCACTGGGACACTGTGGGATCACTGTGACACTGTGGGATCATTGGGACACTGTGGGATCACTGGGACACTGTGGGATCACTGGGACACTGTGGGATCACTGGGACACTGTGGGATCACTGGGACACTGTCGGATCACTGGGACACTGTGGGATCACTGGGACACTGTGGGATCACTGGGACACTGTGGGATCACTGGGACACTGTGGGATCACTGGGACACTGTGGGATCACTGGGACACTGTGGGATCACTGGGACACTGTGCGATGCTCCTTTGACCAGTTGGTCTGAACGGCACCTGTTTCTCTGCTGTACATTCTACGTGATTCTATGTCGTATCCAAATATATATAATGTTGCTGTTGTTGCAGTAAAACAGGGAATCCCGGAGAAACTCCTTTATCCTGATGGGGTGATGTTTCTGAGCCGTGCTGTATTCTGTGTAATATATCTGTATTTGTAAGTCCAAGAATTGATTTTCAAGAATATAAAGATATATTGTATTATTTTATTTATATTATAGGCACAAGAAATTGTTGTAAAATAGAAACAGCAGTTGGTCCGAATGGCCTCTGTGCTGTTCTGTGTTGCCGATGTAAAATATATATAAATCTATAAAATTATATTGCATCATATATTCAAGAACTTGTTGTCAATTAAGGAATTCAGGGGAGATTTCTTTACCCGGATGGGCCGAAAGGCCTGTTTCTGTGCCTTGCTGTATTCTATGTAATATAAAGATGTATGAAACCATCTCCTTAAACCCCTTTCCCCTGCCCCTCCACCCTCACCTCCAACAAAAGGTGCGAGGAGATTTTGGAATTCTTTGTCGCTAAGATTGAGACCGTCCGTTCAGCTGCCTCTGCCCCTTCCCCTAGCCCACCAAGTCAAACTTCCCCGAAGGTTCCCCCCAGCCCTAGCCCTGAACTCACATCTTTCTCTAGTTTCTCTCCGATCTCCCTTCATGCTCTCTCCGAGCTCACTTTGACCATCAGACCCACCCCCTGCTCCCTCGACCCTATTCCCACTAAACTGCTGACCACCCAACGTCTGTTCAACACAAGGTAAAGGCTCATGGGGTTGGGGGTAACATATTAGCATGGATAGAGGATTGGTTAACGGACAGAAAACAGAGAGTAGGGATAAACGGGTCATTCTCAGGTTGGCAGGCTGTAACTAGTGGGGTGTCGCAAGGATCAGTACTTGGGCTCAGCTATTTACAATCTATATTAATGACTTAGATGAAGGGACCGAGTGTAATGTATCCAAGTTTGCTGATGATACAAAGCTAGGTGGGAAAGCAAACTGTGAGGAGGACACAAAGGGGTTAAATTTGTTAACTCCCGAAACCGGGTCCAGGTATCGTGATCCGCGATACTCACACCAGGTGTTTCCATCACAAGCAGGACGAGACATTGGTCTGGCCTCAGTATTCACCTCAGTCAAGCATTAAAAACCTGTGTTGACCCGAGAATTCAAGGACTTTCCACCAGCCACAATCTCTTAACGGTAACCGGTAACTGTAACTCACTAAAAATAACAGTCTGCTGTCTGCGCGGAGTCTGAACGGAGATCAGAGATTGCACATGTGAAACACAGATGCAGGTCCGGTCCCTATGATTACAAACTGTTGAGTTATTTGAAAACATTGAATAAAGGTTGCACACCACCAAATCCCACATCCTCCAATCTGCGGGTCTGAGTTGGTTCCAGGTCTGTGAGAGTGCGTGCATCAAGTTGTCTGATGATGCACGAGAGGCTTTGGTGCAAGAGGTGGACAGAAGGAGGGGCATCCTATATCGACAGGGGGCAAGAGAACCTCCAGACATGTGCGCCCAAAGCAGCAGGGGATGCAGTCAATACCAGGCCCACAGCATCATGAACATGGATGTAGTACAGGAAGAAGTTCAATGCTTTGACCTCAGTTGTTAAGGTGAGTGAGGTCAACTGTCAAGTGGCATCTCCCACTGACTGCACCACGAGGCACATCCACTGCTCCACACACCACACCCCCATCGCCCACATACCAACAAACTCTCTCAATCAGTACTCAGTTGTAGGGATTTTTATTTATTCCCTGTAGCCGCGTAATTGACGTGAAACCTCAATTTGGTAAAAAGGTGCTTTATTGAAATTCACAAAAGGGCCAACACCCGGTGTTGGGGCAGTGGTTTACAACACCGAGCAAGAGGTTCCAACACCCCTTCCCCACTGGGTAGAGTTGTGTCCATCTCAGGAGTCTAGAAGGAAGCACTTTCCACCCCGCCTGGGGTACCTTCATTGATTGATTACCTCTCACGTCTTCTGCCCCGCCTGGTGTGACCTTTTCTGTCTCCTCGTCCTCAGTGATGCTCTGACTGGAGCCACTTCCATCGATCTGGATCATTTGTCAAATAGCTGTTTGGTGGGCCTCCGAAGTCGGCCGTAGTTACTCCTGCTAAGTATCTACAACTCACGCCGGTGAAGGGTGCTCCTTTTATGCCCCTTTTGGGGGTGTTGTCAAGGACTATTACTGACACAGGTGTTCGACCCTATGGGGATATTGCCAAAAGGTGGAGTAGTCAATTGGGTGTTGAGCATCTCTCAGGACAAAGGAAAACGAGTCGGCCTCCTCCTTATCTCTTTCTTTGATGGACAGGGTTGATGGAGTAGCCCCGCCCCTCCACCCCGCCAATGCCATACCTCTTGGTTTGACCAATCACCACTTACTACCGTGCCCGCAGGACTGGCCCCTCATCTCATCCTGTAGTGTTGCTCTCAAGGCCACCTTTTGGCAGTTTCTAGGTCTATTATCTGATGCTCCTGTCTGGGTCTCAGGCTTGAAACTCTAAGAATCTATTGTCTCATATGGACAGTTATCTCGTGAGCATGTCTGCGTAGCTATGGTTACAGTGTATGTGCTGTGCTGGCAACTTTCATACTTTTATTCGATTTAATAAAGGATTCTGAAGGGTTTTTGCAAAGCTTGATGGGTTCTAAGTTGTGTGGTTAATTACTGTACTTGCTTATTTAGTATTAAAGGGAGAAATGTGTTAATTTACGGATAGCAGAAGGTACTTGTCCCAAACACATGGTAGAATGAGTCAAGGCACACATGTGACTACAGCAATACACTGGATAACAATCATCAGATACACATTTGATTAATACAAAAGGTGAATTGCCTGAACTACGTGTTCGATACAGATTTCACAGGTGACGGTATAATCTGATACAACTCTTCCAATCAGATGCTTCCTCTCACCATCAAACATTGCCACTATTGCAAGCTGCACACCCACAACTCACAGGTCACACACACTGGCAGCTATTCAACCATGACTGGCACCTCACTCAAACATCTTGCAGGACACTCCCTGTTGACCGGAGGTTACCAGTTATGGTTACTGGCTTAGTACAAAGAAGAGAAGACTCAATTCTCTCTTAACTCTCAATTCGCTTTATTCACGTTGTTAGATCATATACATATAGCTTATACGTCTGGTTAGATATAGACATGCAGTTTGCACCAGGTTATACAGTTTTATACCCAAACTAGGATCTAAACACACACCCACTAGTTTCCTCTGACACGCCCTGAGTGGTCACAGAATATAAAGGCTAATACCCGAAAAGGAGAGCTGACGCTGGCCAGGCGTTCCATTCTCTCTCTCTCTCTCGACGTCGTCTCTACGTCCCTGACGTAGGTTCTTCCACTTCCGCGATGGTTGGACTCCGGAGTCTTCGCTGGCTCCACGCCCAAGATTCTTCATTCTTATTCCGAATCTTATCTCTTCAAGCTGTGCTGTCTCTCTCTCCCGTTGGTTTAGGCTTGCTCACCTAGTCCGTGTCTTCTCCTCATTGCCTCTGTCCCAAGGACTTAGGTAGCATTACCTCATTACTCCTATTCAATGAGATCATGGCTGACCTGCAGCGTAACTCCATCTGGTCGCCTGGGTTCCATAACCTTAATACCCTAGCCATCTATCAATCTGAGTTTTGAAATTTCCAATTGACCCCAGCCTCAACATCCTTTTGGAGGCGAGAGTTCCAGATTTCCACTACCCTTTGTGTAAAGAAGTGCTTCCTGACATCACCCCTGAACGGCCTAGCTCTAATTTTAAGGTAAAGAACAGTAAGAGAATATCCTGGGGGTCACCATTGACCAGAAACTTAACTGGACCAGCCATATAAATACTGTGGCCACAAGATCAGGTCAGAGGCTGGGTATTCTGTGGCGAGTGACTCACCTCCTGACTCTCCAAAGCCTTTCCACAATCTACAAGGCACAAGTCAGGAATGTGATGGAATACTCTCCACTTGTCTGGATGAGTGCAGCTCCAACAACACTCAAGAAGCTCGACACCATCCAGGACAAAGCAGCCCGCTTGATTGGCACCCCATCCACCACCCTAAATATCCACTCCCTTCACCACCGGTGCACAGTGGCTGCAGTGTGTACCATCCACAGGATGTACAGCAGCAACTCGCCAAGGCTTCTTCGACAGCACCTCCCAAACCCACGACCTCTACCACCTAGAAGAGCAGCAGGTACATGGGAACAACACCTCCTGCACATTCCCCTCCAAGTCAAAAAACTATCCCGACTTGGAAATATATCGCCATTCCTTCATCGTCGCTGGGTCAAAATCCTGGAACTCCCTTCCTAACAGCACTGTGGGAGAACCTTCACCACAGCTGAGAGGAGCCGAGCCGAGCGGAGGGAGCGTCCGATAAAAGGCGGGATTTCAGAGCGCTGAGAGGAGCCGAGCCGAGCGGAGGGAGCGTCCGATAAAAGGCGGGATTTCAGAGCGCTGAGAACAGCTGAGAGGAGCCGAGCCGAGCGGAGGGAGCGTCCGATAAAAGGCGGGATTTCAGAGCGCTGAGAACAGCTGAGAGGAGCCGAGCCGAGCGGAGGGAGCGTCTGATAAAAGGCGGGATTTCAGAGCGCTGAGAACAGCTGAGAGGAGCCGAGCCGAGCGGAGGGAGCGTCCGATAAAAGGAGGGATTTCAGAGCGCTGAGAACAGCTGAGAGGAGCCGAGCCGAGCGGAGGGAGCGTCCGATAAAAGGCGGGATTTCAGAGCGCTGAGAACAGCTGAGAGGAGCCGAGCCGAGCGGAGGGAGCGTCCGATAAAAGGCGGGATTTCAGAGCGCTGAGAACAGCTGAGAGGAGCCGAGCCGAGCGGAGGGAGCGTCTGATAAAAGGCGGGATTTCAGAGCGCTGAGAACAGCTGAGAGGAGCCGAGCCGAGCCGAGCTGCGACCGAGTTCGAAGTGACGTCAGGAATCAGATCGGGACGCGACACAGGGGAGGCACCTGATTGGGGAGTAGGTTCAGGTGAGTATTTCTACTTATCCACAGCAACGAAAGTAAAAGGAAAGGGAAGGTCTGCAGGTCTTATAGGAAGTAGCGTTTATTTTTTAGTGAATCAAGGTCCCTAGTGTAGTTAACATTCTCTAAATTGAGAACAATTTAAAGGAGTAAACTCCTTAAAGGGAGTGGTAAGTAGTTTTTCTTTCCTTTTTTTTTTCTCTTGACATTGTAGTTGTTCTTAAGCTAATTTAAGGGTTAAGTCATGGCAGGAGATCCCAGCGCCGTGTCATGTTCCTCTTGTGGGATGTGGGAATTCAGGGCTCCTTCCTGTATCCCTGATTCCTTCACCTGCGGGAAGTGTGTCCAGCTGCAGCTATTGTTTGACCGCTTGACCGCTCTGGAGCTGCGGATGGACTCACTTTGGAGCATCCGCGATGCTGAGAAAGTCGTGGATAGCACGTTCAGTGAGTTGGTCACACCGCAGATAAAAATTACTGAGGGAGATAGTGAATGGGTGACCAACAGACAGAGGAAGAGTAGGAAGGCAGTGCAGGGGTCCCCTGCGGTCATCTCCCTCCAAAACAGGTATACCGTTTTGGATACTGTTGGGGGAGATGGCTCACCAGGGGAAGGTGGCAGTGGCCAGGTTCATGGCACCGTGGCTGGCTCTGCTGCACAGGAGGGCAGGAAAAAGAGTGGCAGAGCTATAGTGATAGGGGACTCGATTGTAAGGGGAATAGACAGGCGTTTCTGCGGACGCAACCGAGACTCCAGGATGGTATGTTGCCTCCCTGGTGCAAGGGTCAAGGATGTCTCGGAGCGGCTGCAGGACATTCTGGAGGGGGAGGGTGAACAGCCAGTTGTCGTGGTGCATATAGGCACCAACGATATAGGTAAAAAACAGGATGAGGTCCTACAAGCTGAATTTAGGGAGTTAGGAGTTAAACTAAAGAGTAGGACCTCAAAGGTAGTAATCTCAGGATTGCTACCAGTGCCACGGGCTAGTCAGAGTAGGAATGACAGGATAGCTAAGATGAATACGTGGCTTGAGAGATGGTGCAAGAGGGAGGGATTCAAATTCCTGGGCCATTGGAACCGGTTCTGGGGGAGGTGGGACCAGTACAAATTGGACAGTCTGCATCTGGGCAGGACTGGAACCAATGTCCTAGGGGGAGTGTTTGCCAGTGCTGTTGGGGAGGGTTTAAACTAATGTGGCAGGGGGATGGGAACCGATGCAGGAAGTCAGTGGGAAATAAAGTGGTGACAGAAACAAAAGGCAGTAAGGGAGAGTGTACAGAACATGACCGGACAGATGGTCTGAGAAAGCAGGGCAAAGACCAAGGGAAGTCTAGATTAAACTGCATTTATTTCAATGCAAGAAGTCTGATGGGCAAGGCAGATGAACTCAGGGCATGGATGGGTACATGGGACTGGGATGTTATAGCTATTACTGAAACATGGCTAAGGGAGGGGCAGGACTGGCAGCTCAATGTTCCAGGGTACAGATGCTATAGGAAAGATAGAGCAGGAGGTAAGAGAGGAGGGGGAGTTGCGTTCTTGATTAGGGAGAACATCACAGCAGTAGTGAGAGGGGATATATCCGAGGGTTCGCCCACTGAGTCTATATGGGTAGAACTGAAAAATAAGAAGGGAGAGATCACTTTGATAGGATTGTACTACAGACCCCCAAATAGTCAACGGGAAATTGAGGAGCAAATATGTAAGGAGATTACAGACAGCTGCAAGAAAAATAGGGTGGTAATAGTAGGGGACTTTAACTTTCCCAACATTGACTGGGACAGCCATAGCATTAGGGGCTTGGATGGAGAGAAATTTGTTGAGTGTATTCAGGAGGAATTTCTCATTCAGTATGTGGATGGCCCGACCAGAGAGGGGGCAAAACTTGACCTCCTCTTGGGAAATAAGGAAGGGCAGGTGACAGAAGTGTTAGTGAGGGATCACTTTGGGACCAGTGATCATAATTCCATTAGTTTTAAGATAGCTATGGAGAAGGATAGGTCTGGCCCAAAAGTTAAAATTCTAAATTGGGGAAAGGCCAATTTTCATGGTATTAGACAGGAACTTTCAGAAGTTGATTGGGAGAGTCTGTTGGCAGGCAAAGGGACGTCTGGTAAGTGGGAGGCTTTCAAAAGTGTGTTAACCAGGGTTCAGGGTAAGCACATTCCTTATAAAGTGAAGGGCAAGGCTGGTAGAAGTAGGGAACCTTGGATGACTCGGGAGATTGAGGCACTAGTCAAAAAGAAGAAGGAGGCATATGACATGCATAGGCAGCTGGGATCAAGTGGATCCCTTGAAGAGTATAGAGATTGCCGGAGTAGAGTTAAGAGAGAAATCAGGAGGGCAAAAAGGGGATATGAGATTGCTTTGGCAGATCAGGCAAAGGTGAATCCAAAGAGCTTCTACAAATACATAAAGGGCAAAAGGGTAACTAGGGAGAGAGTAGGGCCTCTTAAGGATCAACAAGGTCATCTATGTGCGGAACCACAAGAGATGGGTGAGATCCTGAATGAATATTTCACATCGGTATTTACGGTTGAGAAAGGCATGGATGTTAGGGAACTTGGGGAAATAAATAGTGATGTCTTGAGGAGTGTACATATTACAGAGAGGGAGGTGCTGGACGTCTTAACGCGCATCAAGGTAGATAAATCTCCGGGACCTGATGAAATGTATCCCAGGACGTTATGGGAGGTTAGGGAGGAAATTGCGGGTCCCCTAGCAGAGATATTTGAATCATCCACCGCTACAGGTGAGGTGCCTGAAGATTGGAGGGTAGCAAATGTTGTGCCTTTGTTTAAGAAGGGCGGCAAGGAAAAGCCTGGGAATTACAGACCAGTGAGCCTGACATCTGTAGTGGGTAAGTTGTTAGAGGGTATTCTGAGGGACAGGATCTACAGGCATTTGGAGAGGCAGGGACTAATTAGGAACAGTCAGCATGGTTTTGTGAGAGGAAAATCATGTCTCACGAATTTGATTGAGTTTTTTGAAGGGGTAACCAAGAAGATAGATGAGGGCTGTGCAGTAGACGTGGTCTACATGGACTTTAGCAAAGCATTTGACAAGGTACCGCATGGTAGGTTGTTACATAAGGTTAAATCTCATGGGATCCAAGGTGAGGTAGCCAATTGGATACAAAATTGGCTTGACGACAGAAGACAGAGGGTGGTTGTGGAGGGTTGTTTTTCAAACTGGATGCCTGTGTCCAGCGGTGTGCCTCAGGGATCGGTGCTGGGTCCGCTGTTATTTGTTATTTATATTAATGATTTGGATGAGAATTTAGGAGGCATGGTTAGTAAGTTTGCAGATGACACCAAGATTGGTGGCATTGTGGACAGTGAAGAAGGTTATCTAGGATTGCAACGGGATCTTGATAAATTGGGCCAGTGGGCCGATGAATGGCAGATGGAGTTTAATTTAGATAAATGTGAGGTGATGCATTTTGTTAGATCGAATCGGGCCAGGACATACTCCGTTAATGGTAGGGCGTTGGGGAGAGTTATAGAACAAAGAGATCTGGGAGTACAGATTCATAGCTCCTTGAAAGTGGAGTCACAGGTGGATAGGGTAGTGAAGAAGGCATTCAGCATGCTTGGTTTCATTGGTCAGAACATTGAATGCAGGAGTTGGGATGTCTTGTTGAAGTTGTACAGGGCATTGGTGAGGCCACACTTGGAGTACTGTGTACAGTTCTGGTCACCCTATTACAGAAAGGATATTATTAAACTAGAAAGAGTGCAGAAAAGATTTACTAGGATGCTACCGGGACTTGATGGTTTGACTTACAGGGAGAGGTTAGACAGACTGGGACTTTTTTCCCTGGAGAGCAGGAGGTTAAGGGGTGATCTTATCGAAGTCTATAAAATAATGAGGGGCATAGATAAGGTCGATAGTCAAAATCTTTTCCCAAAGGTAGGGGAGTCTATAACGAGGGGGCATAGATTTAAGGTGAGAGGGGAGAGATACAAAAGGGTCCAGAGGGGCAATTTTTTCACTCAAAGGGTGGTGAGTGTCTGGAACGAGCTGCCAGAGGCAGTAGTAGAGGCGGGTACAATTTTGTCTTTTAAAAAGCATTTGGACAGTTACGTGGGTAAGATGGGTATCGAGGGATATGGGCCAAGTGCAGGCAATTGGGACTAGCTTAGTGGTATAAACTGGGCGACATGGACATGTTGGGCCGAAGGGCCTGTTTCCATGTTGTAACTTCTATGATTCTATGATTCTATGATTCTATACGGACTGCAGCGGTTCAAGAAGGCGGCTCATCACCACCTTCTCAAGGGAAATTAGGGATGGGCAATAAATGCCGGCCTCGCCAGTGATGCCCACATCCCATGAACGAATAAAGACCTGTGCGCCTGGCATTGACTTCGTCCCCCGCTGCCTCCCACTGTTTTTTGGAAAAATGTCTGGAGGGCCTTTTGCGCGCCCCCCCCCTTCCCATCCCCCTCACCTGCACATATAGTTGTCCCTCCTTCTGTCCACCTCTTGCACCAAGGTCTCTACTTCATCAGCAGAGACCCTTGGTGCACGCACTCTCACAGGCCAACTCAGATTGGCACATTTATGAGGTGTGGCGTGCAGATTGGAGGATGTGGGATTTAGTAGTGCGCAACCTTTATTCAATGTTTTAACATAACTCATCAATGTGTAAACATAGGGATGGGACCTGCATCTGTGCTTTACGTGTGTGATGTCTGATCTCCGTTCAGACTCTGTGCAGACAGTAGACTGTTATTTTCAGCAAATAACAGGTACCAGCTACCTTTAAGAGATTTTGAAGAAATGTCCTTCCTTTAAGAGATTTAGCTCCCCCTGCTGGTGGAAAGTGCGAATTGCATTGATTCCACCTGCAAGGCCCGGAATGGAACACTGATTGCAGGTAAGTCCTCTGGTGGGTCCAAACTTGCGTCCTGCATTTCACGCTACCCGCGCCCAAAAACGGCCCTTATCCAATTGTTCCCCTCATGTATTTGACCATAAAATGAGAGTCAGAGAAAGCAGGGATAAGACAGAAAGAAGGTTTCTGAGCGCAGGAACAGTTACAAGAGTTCAAAGACTCTTTTGAACTCTATTACCCAGTGATAGGTAAAGAATTCAGTGCCTCGCTTGTTTGTGAGAGATAAGTTCCTGATAACAGAATCAAGGTAAGTGCTATTAAGGGCGAACAGACACTGGGAGAAGATCGAACTATTATGCTAGCTCTATCTATTCAATTTGATTTTTCTACACTTTATTCACATGCGTGACCCAGCGAGGACAGCACTGCTTTGGGTCATGTTTGTTCCAGAGGTTCACCAGATGAGGCCAATAAAAACCGAGGTAGAGAAACAGAACGTGCCAATCATAAGGGATTAGACCACCCCGGGAGGGTAAGAGAATCAGGGATAGCCAATGGGAAGGGGAGAAAGTACTAACAATCTCACCGAGACAAGCAGGAATTACTTCTTGACACAACCACTGAAGAAGCCACTACAGCAGAATCTCTATTGGATTTAGAATTCAGCAGAGCTAGATTCACTCTGGAAGTTGGTGAGCACCTGGGATCTAGTGAGCATCGGTGGGCTAAATTTGATATTGTGAAAGCTGAGGGTAAAAAGGTGCAAGAGTTCAGAAAAGATCCCATTTTGAAGCGATGGAAAACAGACCCAGAGAAATGTGATTGAAAAGCCTGACATTAGAAATGGACAGAAGGAAACTTGGATCCAGCTCAGGTTATTTTAATATATGACCAGTAAAAAGATTTGTTCGTCCTCAGCTGGAGTATTGTGTTCAATTCTGGGCACCGGACTTTCGGAAGGATGTCAAGGTGCAGAGGTTCCGGGGATGAGGGACTGCAGTTATGTTGAGAGACTAGAGAAGCTCCTTAGTGCAGAGAAGGTTAAGGGGAGATTTGCTTGAGGTGTTCGAGATCATGAACGGTTTTAATTGAGTAACTAAGGAGAAACTGTTTTCGGTGGCAGAGGTCACAGATTTAAAGTGCTCGGCGAAAGAACCAGAGATGCGTTGTAATGATTTGGAATTCACTATCTGAAAGGGTGGTGGAAGCAGATTGAATCGTAACTTTCAAAAGGAAATTGGATAAATACTTGAAGGAAAAAAATACAGGGCCATGGGGAAAGAGCAGAAGAGTGGGACTAAATGGATAGCTCTTTCAAAGAGCCGGCACAGGCAGGATGGGCCGAATGTTCTCCTGATGTGCCGTACCTATTATGATATAATGAAGAAAAGTAGATTCCATTTCAAAAAGACATAAATTACAATAAAAAGATTAGAAGCAAAATTCCTGTAGAAACTATAAGGAAGTTGAGTAAGACAGAGGTGGATTCATACAAAAGGCAGCTGAATGGAGCAGAGCAAACTATCGGAACAAGAAAGGGGGCAACAGAGAGAGAGAAATCACTGACAGTAATAAGAACGGGAGTAATAGAGAGACAAATCACTGATGGTAATAAGAACGGGGGTAATAGAGAGACAAATCACTGACAGTAATAAGAAAGGGGGTAACAGAGAGAGAAATCACTGACAGTAATAAGAACGGGAGTAATAGAGAGAGAAATCACTGACAGTAATAAGAAAGGGGGTAACAGAGAGACAAATCACTGACAGTAATAAGAAAGGGGGTAACAGAGAGAGAAATCACTGACAGTAATAAGAACGGGAGTAATAGAGAGACAAATCACTGACGGTAATAAGAACGGGGGTAATAGAGAGACAAATCACCGACAGTAATAAGAAAGGGGGTAACAGAGAGAGAAATCACTGACAGTAATAAAAACGGGGGTAATAGAGAGACAAATCACTGACAGTAATAAGAACGGGGGTAATAGAGAGAGAAATCACTGATGGTAATAAGAACGGGGGTAATAGAGAGAGAAATCACTGACAGTAATAAGAAAGGGGGAAATAGAGAGACAAATCACTGACAGTAATAAGAACGGGGGTAATAGAGAGACAAATCACTGACAGTAATAAGAAAGGGGGCAATAGAGAGAGAAATCACTGACAGTAATAAGAAAGGGGGAAATAGAGAGACAAATCACTGACAGTAATAAGAACGGGGGTAATAGAGAGAGAAATCACTGACAGTAATAAGAAAGGGGGCAATAGAGAGACAAATCACTGACAGTAATAAGAACGGGGGTAATAGAGAGACAAATCACTGACAGTAATAAGAAAGGGGATAATAGAGAGACAAATCACTGACAGTAATAAGAACAGGGGTAATAGAGAGAGAAATCACTGACAGTAATAAGAAAGGGGATAATAGAGAGACAAATCACTGACAGTAATAAGAACGGGGGTAATAGAGAGAGAAATCACTGACAGTAATAAGAATGGGGGCATTAGAGAGACAAATCACTGACAGTAATAAGAACGGGGGTAATATAGAGAGAAATCACTGACAGTAATAAGAAAGGGGGAAATAGAGAGACAAATCACTGACAGTAATAAGAACGGGGGTAATAGAGAGACAAATCACTGACAGTAATAAGAATGGGAGTAATAGAGAGAGAAATCACTGACAGTAATAAGAACGGGGGTAACAGAGAGAGAAATCACTGACAGTAATAAGAACGGGGGTAATAGAGAGACAAATCACTGATGGTAATAAGAACGGGGGAAATAGAGAGACAAATCACTGACAGTAATAAGAATGGGGGCAGTAGAGAGAAAAATCTCTGACAGTAATAAGAACAGGGGCAATAGAGAGAGAAATCACCGACAGTAATAAGAACGGGGGTAATAGAGAGACAAATCACCAACAGTAATAAGAACGGGGGTAATAGAGAGACAAATCACTGACAGGAATAAGAACGGGGGTAATAGAGAAACAAATCACTGACAGTAATAAGAACGGGGGTAATAGAGAGACAAATCACTGACAGGAATAAGAACGGGGGTAATAGAGAGACAAATCACTGACAGTAATAAGAACGGGGGCAATAGAGAGACAAATCACTGACAGTAATAAGAACGGTGGTAATAGAGAGACAAATCACTGACAGTAATAAGAATGGGGGCAGTAGAGAGACAAATCACTGACAGTAATAAGAACGGGGGCAATAGAGAGACAAATCACTGATGGTAATAAGAACGGGGGTAATAGAGAGAGAAATCACCGACAGTAATAAGAACGGGAATAATAGAGAGACAAATCACCGACAGTAATAAGAACGGGGCAATAGAGAGAGAAATCACTGATGGTAATAAGAACGGGAGTAATTGAGAGACAAATCACTGATGGTAATAAGAATGGGAGTAATAGAGAGACAAATCATTGATGTTAATAAGAATGGGAGTAATAGAGAGACAACTCACTGATGGTAATAAGAACGGGGGTAATAGAGAGACAAATCACTGATGGTAATAAGAACGAGGGTAATTGAGAGACAAATCACTGATGTTAATAAGAATGGGAGTAATAGAGAGACAAATCACTGATGGTAATAAGGCGGCCAAAAGAACTTTTCCATCGATGTAAACAGAGAGACGGCTGAAGAAACTGGTGAGTCATTTATAGGATATAACAGGGAGGACCAGCAATGACCAGGATATGGCAGGAGGTGTTTTGAATGGATTTTTCACAATAGTCTTCACAGACGAGAACTGTAGTCTGATCTTGGAGATAGCGAATCGGACCAGGAATCTGTAACAGGGGGAAAGAAGGAAGAGAAAGAAAGATCCTGCATTTAGAAATCAACAGGCAGGTCCTCAGAATGTCTCAAAGTTCATCACAGCCAATAAATTACTGTTGAAGAGTAGCCATCATTATATAGGAAAATGCAGCAGTCAAATAGCGCACTGCAAGCTCCCACAAACAGCAGTGGGATAAATGAGCAGGTATTCTGTTTTTAGTGATGCTGGTTGAGGTATACATGTTGGCCAGGAAACTGGGAGAACTTCCTGCTCTTCAAATAGTGCTGTGGGATCTTTTACATCCAACAATTCGAGACTCCCTCACTACGGCACTGAAGTATCAGACTAGATAATGGGCTCAAGTTCTGAATGAGGCTTAACCCCACAATCTAGTGTCTCAGAGGTGAGAGTGCTACCACTGAGCCATGTGAAGCATGTGTTAGGAGAAAATGTGAAGAATTCAATGTCTAACAGTCTCCTGGAGCAGAGGGATTGATCTGGACTCTGCTCTCAGAGCAGCGTGGTGCCCGCCCATGTGGAACTGATGCTAACCCTCTGAACTTTCCTCCCACGGTCCGAATTATCGATGCAGGGCAGGTTTGGTGCGGTAATACAGGACTAGGAGAGAAGGAAATTCAGTTCTGGTACAGTCTCTAAAAGGCCGCAGCCAGTTAATGGGGACGGGAACAAAGATATTTGAGTATTTCAGTAGCACAGTGTGCAAGGTATCTTAGGGAGCTACAACCCCAGGGGAGGGAGGGGAGCAACAGGAAGGGCTCCCAGGTTCACAGGTACATCAGTGGAGTGTTGCTGGCTGAAGTCGGGATCAGAAGGGATAGTCTGTTGGGTATTGAGGACAGGAGACCCCACAGTAGGGTTGTCCAGCCTGTCTGGAGGGAGATGGTAGAAGCTGTCCGTGTTACTTCCACCACATAAATAACAGTCACACAAGGCAGGAAGAAGTTCATTGTTCTCACAACAAATCACGGTAAGCCAAAATACTCTTCAAATCCACCTCCTCCATCACTCATACAGCCTTTAATCACCTTCCATCCAAATATAATCTTTCTCTGTCCGCACTTGGGTGTGAGAGAATTTCCGCAATCCAAGAGGCAAGCACTGTTAACAATCAAAATCACTCTGGCAACTCAGACTGCCTGCAACAAGGGGTCTGCTCATCTTTAAGGACACTGCACGTAACAGGACAATTCACCTCCACCTCTCAGCATCATGGGATGCCCGTGTTCATATAGGGCAGGAGTCCCTGTCACTCACCTGCATTCAACATGCTCTTGTCTCCCTCCAAATGAAATGTTTACCCACATCTAGCCCAAGGGAAATGTAAATGGTCGTGCTGAGCACCATCACTGATAACCCTGAGTCCACAGTACAGGAGGTGCTGAGCACCATCACTGATAACCCTGAGTCCACAGTACAGGAGATGCTGAGCACCGTCACTGATAACACTGAGTCCACAGTACAGGAGATGCTGAGCACCATCACTGATAACCCTGAGTCCACAGTACAGGAGGTGCTGAGCACCATCACTGATAACCCTGAGTCCACAGTACAGGAGGTGCTGAGCACCATCACTGATATCCCTGAGTCCACAGTACAGGAGGTGCTGAGCACCATCACTGATAACCCTGAGTCCACAGTACAGGAGGTGCTGAGCACCATCACTGATAACCCTGAGTCCACAGTACAGGGGGTGCTGAGCACCGTTAATGATAACCCTGAGTCCACAGTACAGGAGGTGCTGAGCACCATTAATGATAACCCTGAGTCCACAGTACAGGAGGTGCTGAGCACCATCACTGATAACCCTCAGTCCACAGTACAGGAGGTGCTGAGCACCATCACTGATAACCCTGAGTCCACAGTACAGGAGGTGCTGAGCACCATCACTGATAACCCTGAGTCCACAGTACAGGAGGTGCTGAGCACCATCACTGATAACCCTGAGTCCACAGTACAGGAGGTGCTGAGCACCATCACTGATAACCCTGAGTCCACAGTACAGGAGGTGCTGAGCACCATCACTGATAACCCTGAGTCCACAGTACAGGAGGTGCTGAGCACCATCACTGATAACCCTGAGTCCACAGTACAGGAGGTGCTGAGCACCATCACTGATAACCCTGAGTCCACAGTACAGGAGGTGCTGACCATCATGCCTTCTGGAAGTGCATATAAACGATATCCATAGACATTCTCCTCTCCACCACTTGAGTCACCTCTTCAAAAAAAAATTCAATGAGGTTCGTCAGGCATAACCTATCCATTACAAATCCATGCTGGCTCTCTCTGACCAGCTGGAAATTTTCAACGTGATCAATCACTCTATCCTTAATTACAGACACTAGTAATTTCCCGACAACAGATATTAGGTTCACGGGTCTACAATTCCCTGGGTTTCCCTCTCTCCCCTTTCTTAAATAGCGGAGTGACTTTTGCAATATTCTGATCTAAATCTTTGTCTGTCTTTTATTGTGTCTGTTCTCTGTGTATATCGTTTATCTCTGTTTGTTTTCTGTGTTTTTCTATCTTGTTATTTCCACTTCTATTTTAATATCTGTCTCTCTGTCGCTGTCTATGTCTCTACCTGTTTCTATCTGTTACTCATAGATTATTTTCTGTGCGCCTCTCTCTCCCTCTCTCTGTCTGTATGTCTCTGCCTGTCTTCCCTCTCTTTGCCTTCCCTGTCTTTTTTCCCCTCTCCCTCGCTGTAACTTTCGCTCATTGCCTCTCTCTCTCTCTCTCTGACTTTACTCGTCTTTTTTCTTTCCTCCTCTGTCTCTGTATCATTCTCTCCCTTTCTGTTTGCCTCTGTCTATCTCTATCTTTGTTTCTCTCTCTGTGGGTCTACTTTTCCCTTTTCTTTCTCTCTATCTCTTTCTTCCTTTGCCTGTCTTCTATTCTGTTTGTTTCTCACTCTCTCCAGCTCTGCGTCTGTCGACTTCTTTCTCCCTGTTTCTCGATGACTTCTCGATCTCTTCCTTCCATCTGTTTCTGTATTTAATTCCATTCCTTTCTAACCCTGTTTTAATCTTTGTATTTCTTCCCCTCTCTCCTGCTTTCGATTTTTGTTCCTGCTTTCTATTCTTATACAACAACAACTTGCCTTTATTTTTAACAACAACTAGTGCATAAACAACTGCTTACATACATAGAATATATTTACATGTATTTTATGTAGAATGTACAGCAAAGAAACAGGCCATTCAACCAACTGGGTAAAGAAGTTAAAGCTGAATTCCCGATTGAATTTATTAGCGACAAGTATATATTTTTATTACAACAACAAAAACAACAACGACTACAAGAACAAGCCTCCATAAGGGCTGTGGGGAAAGAGCAGAGGTGAAAATGGGACTAATTGGATAGCACTTTCTAAGAGCCGGCACAGGCACGATGGGCCAAATGGCCTCCTCCTGTGCTGTGCCTTTTAAACGACTACTTCAACACCATGAGCCTGAAACAAAATGACCACCAGTAGGGCAGCCATTTTACTGAGGGCCAAGGCGTGCCTCTTAAACAAAGTAGCCGCCAGCAGCTCAGTGATCCCACAGTGATCCAGTGATCCCACTGTAACCCAGTGATCCCACAGTGACCCAGTGATCCCACTGTAACCCAGTGATCCCACAGTGACCCAGTGATCCCACAGTGACCCAGTGATCCCACTGTAACCCAGTGATACAGTGATCCCACAGTGTCCCAGGGATCCTGCAGTGAACCAGTGATCCCACAGTAATCCAGTAATCCCACAGTGACCCAGTGATATCAGTGATCCCACAGTAACCCAGTGATCCCACAGTAACCCAGTGATCCCACAGTGTCCCAGGGATCCTGCAGTGAACCAGTGATCCCACAGTAATCCAGTAATCCCACAGTGACCCAGTGGTATCAGTGATCCCACGGTAACCCAGTGATCCCACAGTAACCCAGTGATCCCACAGTAACCCAGCAAAACAATGATCCCACAGTAACCCAGTGATCCCACAGTAACCCAGCAAAACAATGATCCCACAGTGATCCAGTGATCCCACAGTAACCCAGCAAAACAATGATCCCACAGTGACCCAGTGATCCCACAGTAACCCAGCAAAACAATGATCCCACAGTGACCCAGTGATCCCACAGTAACCCAGCAAAACAATGATCCCACAGTAACCCAGTGATCCCACAGTAACCCAGCAAAACAATGATCCCACAGTAACCCAGTGATCCCACAGTAACCCAGCAAAACAATGATCCCACAGTAACCCAGTGATCCCACAGTAACCCAGCAAAACAATGATCCCACAGTAACCCAGTGATCCCACAGTAACCCAGCAAAACAATGATCCCACAGTAACCCAGTGATCCCACAGTAACCCAGCAAAACAATGATCCCACAGTGACCCAGTGATCCCACAGTAACCCAGCAAAACAATGATCCCACAGTAACCCAGTGATCCCACAGTAACCCAGCAAAACAATGATCCCACAGTAACCCAGTGATCCCACAGTAACCCAGCAAAACAATGATCCCACAGTGACCCAGTGATCCCACAGTAACCCAGCAAAACAATGATCCCACAGTAACCCAGTGATCCCACAGTAACCCAGCAAAACAATGATCCCACAGTAACCCAGTGATCCCACAGTAACCCAGCAAAACAATGATCCCACAGTGACCCAGTGATCCCACAGTAACCCAGCAAAACAATGATCCCACAGTGACCCAGTGATCCCACAGTAACCCAGCAAAACAATGATCCCACAGTAACCCAGTGATCCCACAGTAACCCAGCAAAACAATGATCCCACAGTGACCCAGTGATCCCACAGTAACCCAGCAAAACAATGATCCCACAGTAACCCAGTGATCCCACAGTAACCCAGCAAAACAATGATCCCACAGTGACCCAGTGATCCCACAGTAACCCAGCAAAACAATGATCCCACAGTGACCCAGTGATCCTAGAGTGATGCAGTGGTCCCACAGTTATCCCCGAGTGATCCCACAGTGACCTCGTGAACCCACAGTGACCCAGTGATCCCATAGAGATCCAGTGATTCAACAGTTACCCAGACACACCTCACGTGAGCCCCATTGGGTGCAGCCTGTGGTGAAGGCCTCGGTCAGTCCCCTCTGGAGAGGAAGCTTCTTCTCCAAGGATTCCTCCTCCTCCCAAAATTTCTCTCTCCACATCTTCATGTTGCAGCATCTCCACAAAAAAAATCCACTGGAGCTAAAGAGAGAGAGAGAAAAGGAATTGATTAAAAACAAGGCAAGGGATTAAAAAGGAACAGCAAGTGCCCAGACATCCCTCACACACTCCCTCACACTCACTCACAAACTCACTCCCTCACACTCACACACTCATTCCCTTACACAGGCAAGCAATCTCTCAGCAAATACCATCGACAACAAAATCCCCCAGTTACAAAGCAGAGAATCAAAAGAGAAGACAGGAAAGTTGAGAAAGAAAGAGAGTCAAGATGATCTGGAGAATCACAAGTTGTTTCTCTCGTTCTAATAATAATAATCAGACCAGTTTACCCACATTTTCTTTCCTGATTTTGCCAATCCCTCCCTCCCCCTAAAAGGCACTGGCCTGCTTCTGTCTGTCCGTCTGTCTGTCGTGGTCAATGTTTGCTGCAGGGTCCAAACTGCCCCTGTGTTTGTTTTCTCTTCTGCTCCTGGAGCAGGGGACAGACAGGCAGCCTTTAGTGTGTTGCTACATCGGTCCTTTTTTGTTACAGTTTACAAAGGGTGAATGAACTTTATCTTTGTTCTTTTCTCTTGTTTTAATTAGCAGTGGACAAAAAAGACTGTCGTTTGTTTGTGGTCAACTGACAGTTTGTGGCTTTTTCCAATTAGCCAAAGAGTTGAAACAAATTCATGACATTTAATAGATACAAAGCAAAGAAATTTATTCATATTTTTCTTTAATCTGAAACAATAACTGTATTTGTAACAGTAACAGAGCAGGAGAGTTCTGCGGGACCCTGACCAGTTTAGTAACACAGCAGAAGGGGTAAGAGTACATTGTGATTTATTACAGAATCCAGCAGCTCACTGGGAAAGTTACACATGGTCCAGATGGAGGAGCAAAAAGGGGCAAAGAGATTTTAGACTTTCATTTGGGGCAATGGGTTTTTATCCCCTCGAGGTTTAATTTTATATTTAACTTAATGAGCTCTTTTTTCCTAAAGAAACTTCAGGCACAAACCATGGCTTTATAAACAAAACAATCATTTATTATTATTAATACACTAGAAAAATTGACATTAGAATTTAAACAACATCCTGGGTTTATGCCCGATTTAGAATTGCTTTAACAACAATAAAGCAACACGTTCTGAATTCCCAAAATACATAACCGTTTGGAAATCCAATGTCTATCTTAGACTAACCCAATAATGCAAGTTACATCCTTGTGGTTGGCTCAAGCTTGCCGGGACGATTCCAGGTATTTTGATGAATACCCATGTAGTGTAGCGCGGCTCTCTCTTGTAACCAGGTCATCTGATTCACAGGCAATCTGTAAACCTGCATCGAGATATCAAGCTGGGAAGTAACGAGCAGTCAGGAAGATTCCAGGTGAGGTGGTGTTCCCAGGAAGTGAAAGGTGAGTTTGGAGCAGTCGTGGTGGATCTGTGTCTCTCCCCACTCAACATCTGCCCAGCTTTTAAAGACCTTTTTAACACAGAATCACACCTCTGGGACGGTGGTTTGTGAACAATAGATTCCTACAGATACAACCCACCACTGATTCAAACTTCACTTGTTTTCTCTCAGTGTCCACAATGTAACCAAGTTCAGTCGGCAGGTGTTCAAACCACCTCTAGCCCTCCTGGAATCGTTCTTGTTGCTATGGTGATCTATCCTCTGCTCTGTGATCTTTTACAATGTGTCATTAACAATCCTTTTCCTTCAGACATGCTGAAGCCGATTTAGTCTCAGGCTTTCGTTTATCAGATGAATTTTTTCTACACAGAGCAGCTGGGAAACTCCCACAGTGAGTAATGGTCAGGGTCAGGGACACAAGACTGAGGGAGTTCATTGTGCAGCCTCCAGGCATCACCTTTTGAAATGTCTAAATTAAATCCACAAGAGTGTTACCCCGGAACAAACATGAACTGTCTGTCCTGCTCCATCTGCTGCTGTTCTGCTGGTCAGCACTCTCACACAGTCCAGGCTGATCACACAGTGTGTTTGGTTATTTAATGCTTTCACTGTTCTATTCTCACTCCTATCTCTACATCCTGCAACTTTATATGTTTGTCTGTCTTTCTTTGTGTCTTTTCTCTGTGTATATCGTTTATCTCTGTTTATTTTCTGTGCGTTTTTCTCTCGTTATTTCCACTTCTATCGTTTTCTAATTCTTCCTTAGTCTCTCTCTTTGCTTCCATCCATCTCTGCTTGCTCTCTCTCATTATATATATCTGCTTTCTCTCTTTATTTTTCTCTCTTGCCTTACAAATTCTTTCTTTCTCTCTTTATTTCTTTCCGTCTCCGAGGAACTCTGCCGCTCATTGTTTCGATCTCTCACACACAGTCCCTCCATTTTATGTGAATCTGTCTTAATTTTCTGCGTTTTTAAAATTGTTATATTTCTTTTGTCCCTGCGTTCTTTCTCCGTCTCTCTCTCCCCCTGCCCCCTTCTCGTCCCCACCCCCTCTAATCTTTCTGTATCACTATCTCACTGTCTATCTCTCTGTGTGTCCCTCTCACTCTCCCTCTTTTTCTCTCTTTCTCTATGTCTCTCTCTCTCTCTGTCCCACTCTCTCTCCCTCTTACTCTCTCTCTCTCTTTATGTGTGTGCCTCTGTCTCTCTACCTCTCTGTGTGGCCTTTCACTCTCTATCTCTGTGTGTCCCTCTTTCTGTGTGTTTCCCTCTCACTCTCCCTCTCATTCTCTCTATCTTTGTGTTCCTCTCACTCTCCATCGCTCGCTTTCTCTATATATATAAATATATATGTGTGTCCCTCTCTCTCTATCTATGTTTCCCTCTCACTCCCCCTTTCTCTATCTCTCTGCGTGTCCCTCTCACTCTCCCTCTCTTTCTCTCTCTCTATCTCTCTCTCTATTTCTCTATCTCTGTGTGTCCCTGTTTCTGTGTGTTTTCCTCTCACTCTCTCTCGATATAAATATATATCTGTGTGTCCCTCTCTCTCACTATCTATGTGTGTCCCTCTCACTCCCCCTCTCTCTATCTCTGTGTGTCCCTCTCACTCTCTATCTCTGTGTGTCCCTCTCACTCTCCCACTCTCTCTCTATCTCTCTCCCTGTGTCTCTCTCACTCTCCCACTCTCTCTATGTGTCCCTCTCACTGTCTCTCTATCTCTCTGTGTGTCCCTCTCACTCCCCCTCTCTTTCTCTCTCTATGTCTCTCTCTCTCTCTGTCCCACTCTCTCTCCCTCTCACTCTCTCTATCTGTGTGTTGCTCTCACTCTCCCTCTCTCTATCTCTATCTCTCCGTGTGTCCCCCTCTCTCTCTGTATCTCTCTGGGTGCTCCTCTCACTCTCCCCCTCTCTCTCTATCTCTGTGTGGCCCTCTCACTCTCTATCTCTGTGTGTCCCTCTTTCTGTGTGTTTCCCTCTCACTCTCCCTCTCATTCGCTCTATCTCTGTGTCCTTCTCACTCTCCCTCGCTCTCTCTCTCTATATATAAATATATATCTGTGCGTCCCCCTCTCTCTCTATCCCTCTCACTCTCTCTCTCTGTCCCTTTCACTCCCCCTCTCATTCTCTCTCTATGTGTCCCTCTCAATCTCCCTTTATCTCTGTGTGTCCCTCTCTCTATCTGTGTGTCCCTCTCACTCTCCCTCTCTCTGTGTGTACCTCTCACTCTCCCTCTTTATCTCTTTATGCCTCTCTCTCTATATATACATGTATAGATATCTGCTTGTCCCTCTCTCTGTCCCTCTCACTCTCTGTCTCTCTATCTGTGTGTCCCTCTCACTCCCTCTCTCTATCTCGGTGTGTCCCTCTCACTCTCCCTTACACACTCTCTCTCTATCCCTGTGTCCCTCCCACTCTCCCCCTCTCCCTCTCTTTCTCTCTCTCTCTCTCTCTATATATATATATCAGTGTGTCCATCTCTCTCTCTCTCTGTCTCTCTGCGTCCCTCTCTCTCTCTCTCTCCATCTCTGTGTGTCCCTCCCTCTCTCTATCTCTGTGTATGTCTCTGTTTTTCTTGTGTCCCTCTCTATATATCTCTGTGTGTCCCTCTCCCTCTCCCTCTCTCTATCTCTCTTTGTGTTCCTCTCTCACTCTCTCTATTTCTCCGTGTGTCCCTCTCACTCTGTGTGTCCCTCTCGGTTTCTCTCAGTCTCACTGTCCCGCTTTGTCCCTCACCCCCTGTTTCTATCTCACCATCTTTCTCTATCACTATCTCACTCTCTCTCTCATTATCTCTGTTTCTCCCTCTCTGTCTCCCTCTCTATCTCCTTCTCTCTGTCTCTCTCTCTCGCTCTTGTCTCTCTCTCCCCCTTCTCTCTATTGCTTTCTCTCTCTGTCTTTCTCGCTGTCTCTCTCTCTCTCCATCTATGTGGTACTTTCCGTCCCCTGGGAAGTGTAGGGGATGGAGGATGAAATGGGATTTATTCCAGTGCTTGAAACCCTTCAGCTCTTTCTATGATTTCACTAATTTAACAATTAGATTGAGTGGGTATTTCACCGCGTTCTTCAGCTCCTCCCTGAATTTAGTCTGGGTCAGGACATAAATACACGTGTTTGTGCAGGAACTGAGAAGCTGCAGCATCTTTGATGTGTGTTCTGTGATATAAATAGGGTCAGTGTAGGAGGAATAATACTGAGTGTCTGCAATTCGTGCATAAATGTAAAAGACAACGTTAGTCAGCCATAACAGTATAAAACTGCCCGATATACTGAAGAGTAAAATGATGGATTTCTTTCGGTTCTCCATCTCTGGGTCCTTGTGATTCTCTCCATTGCTTCGGCCCCGGAGTCCCCTGCGGACTCGACTGGACACTAAAATACGTCTGACCGTCAGAACATTGAACAGCAAAATCAGACAGACCGGGACACAAGGGGTTAAAATCAGGTCAATCATCTCAAATGCGGCCCATGTGGGGGAGGCACGGAAGCTCCATTTAGTCGCACAACGCCAGGGAACATTATCAATGATGTATTTACGCGTATACATAAAGTACCAGGGGACACTCAGTAAACAGCCCAGCACACTCACTGTTCCCAGAACCACAGCCGCCGTTCTCTCGGTGCAATATTTAATTTTCAGTTTCTCCCAACAAATGGCCACAAATCGATCAAAGGTGAAAGCGACTGTGAACCAGACAGAAACCACCGTGGCTGCAGCACACAAGGCGGCAATAAAACTACACACGGGAGTAATGTCCAGGAGTGACACTGGGAGATAAAACGGAATAATCCCCCCCAATATCACCTCAATGATAACGACCAGGAGATCGGCCACTGCCATTCCCACCAGGTAGCGACTGATACATTTGGAGAGACCGCACTTTCCTCGGGACAGGATCACAATCGCCACCAAGTTAACTGTAAGAGAGAGAACAGGAAGCAGAGAAATTACTGATCAGACCCGGAGACAAAGCAGCAGTTTGAGGGGATCTGGGGTGAAATTTCCAGCTTTGTTGCTGCATCGAAGGGTGGAAAGTGATTGATTGACCTGGGCAGCGCTTTCAGACAGAGAGATGTTTTTAAACACAATGATCAATAATGAATTGGGAGATGGATACAGAAAGTGAATAAAGTGAGCACCGGATCCACTGGAAGGGCTGAGTGAGGACGCAGTGCCGGTGGGGAAGGGAGAAGGGGATTTACACACCGGGAATCCAGCGGATTAAAGCCGGGTTTGGGCTCCAGACGGACGGGGAAAGAGAGCGAATGATCGGGAAGGTGAGGGACAGGGAGAGGTGCAGCTGGTTTGTTGCTCTGGGTTAAGAGATCCGACAGGGGCTGGAACTAAAGGGGAAAGGCAGCTGGAGACCGAGCCAATGAGTGAGATTGGGAGGGAGACAAGGAAAAGGACATGTCGGAGCTGGAGGGGAGTCAGGAGCAGATGGTTTGGGAAAGCGGATAAACTGAAACAAAGGATGAGGAGACAGAGGATTCAATACAATGGGAGGAGAGGCTGGGATTCACAGGGAGAGACTGAACAGAGTGTTAGTTGGACCGATAGATTAGATTTCCTCGAACACAATCCAGCTCATACATTCAACAGTTTATTTCAGTGGCTATTGGTGTCAGGCATACAATGTGTTCAATAAATTAACTTTTCAGTTTAATTTTAATTGAATGTACAAAGTATTAACTAAATTAACCTCGTTGTTTATTGAATTCAGCCGAGCTTTAAAAATACAATATCCAAATAATTCATCACGATCAAGAAATTACTGATTCTATTCATTAAATAGATTTTAATTATATTTAGTGTTAATTTGGAAAGCAAGGAATATTCACAAAAACAGACTGAGGACCTGACAGGGGTATGAACATGAGGAGCGAGTCCCACAATAAAAACTCACCCAATCTGACCACATCATAATAACTCCTTCAAGTAACATTTTCGATGTTTAATTGTACTGGAAGATTCAGCAGTTCATTCTGATGAATTATTCACACCACAGCCTCTCCCTTTCCCCCTCAGTCACCCTCTCTATCACTCACTCTACTCTCATTCTCAAGTCCATTTTCATATCTGATTAAATCCTCTCATCCTGTGCCTGCATTCTGTTCACCAGTCCCGTGTCCCACCGATCCTATTCTCACTGTCAGTTTGTTAAATAGTGAAGCCTCTGTGGAATAGTTTAATGTCTCTACAGATCATCCAAGTCTCCACCTGTTCACCTACACTGTTCACTTCATCTATAAATCATGGAATAAACTGAATCAAATGCCTCCTCCAGACAGAGCTCACAATAATTGAGATTCCTTCTCCTGTAATTATAAAGCGTTAGATGACGGGACTGTTCAATTAACAAAACGCCAACATCATACTTATAATCTACAGATAAATAGAAGGGGTTCTGATTCCAACAGATACAGTGCAAACTGAGACAACATGACATCAGAACATTTCATTTTACAATGAAGTCGAGTGACAGTCAATGAATTCACCCACAGTGAAGCAGAGAAGGAGATGTGAAAGAGTCAGCAGAAAACTCAGCTCAGTAGCGAGACATCTGAAGCGGCGTCAGATACTCACATAATGGAATAATATTTCATAACAGTGAGAACCAATAAATACATTGAAATCCCAGTTAAACTGAAGCATGTTATTGGGGAGGGAGGACATTGTGCTGCCTCCTTGTAACACTGAGACCGTGAGCTGTCTCATTATCAATCACTGAAAACACACTGATGAAAACACATTCCAGAACAGGTTAGTTCCACAACATAAAACTGTTCACAGCTCCTGATGGTCTGAGACCAGCTCTTAGCCCAGACACCTGATTCCAATACATTCAGTACAGACAATAATCCAGTAACAATGCCAGGGTTAGATATACAAAAATCATTATGGATACAATGCAGCTCCTACAAGGCCGAACGTTTAGAAGCTAAAGAGATACAATTATTCAAAATACATTCAGTACAGAGAATAATCCAGCCATGGTTCGATACACAAATTTCTTTACAGATATAATGCAGCTCCTCGAAGACCGAAAGAGCAGACACTTAACACATTCTATCATTGAAGCGATGGAACAGGACTGGCCACTTTGTTACACGTGCAGGGAGAAAAATAAAATGTCAAGTACAGCAGCAGAGTTAACACCGATTTACACCGCTAACAGCGGAGATGAAGGCTTACCCAGAACTCCAACGGCTGCAAGAATAGGATAATAAATGCGTTGTATCCGACCGATCACTGAATTATGCATTTCTGTGAGAAGCAGTGACTTCTGTTCGCCTGGAAAGCACAGCTCCGGCAGGCACTCTGAGCTGATCCATTCCAACAAGCCCTGATTTATACACAGGATAATTCTCCACTGACACGGTTATACCCCTGATCATTGCTATTGGTAACAATCACTTGAACAAACATCTTACATCAGCAGCTTTTACTCCTGTGTAAATAATGTGGTGGATATAACACAAACTTCTCAAGGTCCAGAACACTCTCAGCAATAAAGTTAAAATCATTAATCTACAGGACTGATCCGATAATAATGAGCAGCTTCATTTACAGTTTTTATATAATTGTATCGCCCATGTTCACTCCTGGAGATTTATTTATACCGATTCTCCGCAGTGTAGACTGAATCCAGGGACACAAGCAGACTCGTTTCACTTTGTTCCTGCAGTTTCCAAGTTAAAATATGAATTTTGAATCTCTGACCCGAGGACAATTAAAGAGTAGTTTGAGGATTTCTGCCTAGAAATGACTGTGGGTGATAATTAAGGGTCGGACACCGAACGTGGCCCATTGAGATTCCTCTCTCCGCTATTTTGTTACAGATGTTAACCTGTTTCTTCTACGTTGGTTAATGGCTCCTGTAAAATTGGTCCCGTGTAACACCGAGCTAAGCTCATGACCCGATTTGTCCTCCATCAAAGGCCCCGCGCTTCCCTCACCCGCCTCCTTTCCTTCCTTAGCCCATTAGCATTGAAATCCTCATCAATGCCTCTGACCCTCCAGACTCCATTCCTCCAATGCACTCCTGACCGGCCACCCAACCTCCACTTCCATAAATGTGAGCTCGTCCAAAACTCTGTTGTCCGTGACCAACCAGCACCAGGTCCTGATCAGCCTCACTGACCCTCACTGGCTCCGAGTTCCATATCCCTTAAATTTAAAATTCTCACCCTTGGGTTTAAATCCCTCCATGTTCCACCCATCACCACCTCCACACGATAGCAAACCCAGCCCTCACCTCATTCATAACGAGAGAGCAGGCTGTTCTAGATCTGGTAATGTGTAATGAGACAGGATTAATTAATCACCTTATTGTAAAGGAGCCTCTAGGTAGCAGTGATCATAATATGATTGAATTTCACATTCAGTTTGAGGGAGAGAAGAGTAAGTCTAAGACTAGTGTTTTAAACTTAAATAAGGGCAATTATGAGGGCATGAAGACAGAGCTGGCTAAAGTGAACTGGGAACTTAGGTTAAGGGATAGGTCAGTAGAGATGCAGTGGCAGACATTTAATGAGATATTTCATAACACTCAGCAAAGATACATTCCAGAGAGAAAGAAAGACTCTAGGGGAACGGCGTACCATCCATGGCTAACTAAGGAAGGTAAAGGTAGTATCAAATTGAAAGAAAAGCATACAATTCCACACAGATTAGTGATAGGTCGGAAGATTGGACAGAATATAAAAAACAGCAAAGAATGACTAAAAGAATAATATAGAGGGAGAAATCAGAGTACGAGAGAAAGCTAGCTGGAAATATAAAAACAGATAGTAAAAGTAGTTAAAAAGGAAAAAGAGTAAGAAAAGTGAGCGTTGGTCCTCTAGAGAGTTAATCTAGGGAATTAATAATGGAGAATAAGGAAATGACGGATGAATTGATATTTTGCGTCCGTCTTCACTGTAGAGGATACAAATAACATGCCAGAAATAATTGTGAATCAAGAGGTGAAAGGGAGGGAGGAATTTAAACCATTTACAATCATCAGGATTTTGAAAAAAATATTAGATCTAAAATCTGACAAGTCCCCAGGTCCTGACGGACTTCATCCTAGGGTCTTAAAAGAAGTGGCTGCAGAGATAGTAGATGCATTGGTATTAATTTTCCAAAATTCCCTAGATTCTGGAGGGGTCCCATCAGATTGGAAAATAGCGAATGTAACTCCTCTATTCAAGACAGGAGGGAGACAGAAAGCAGGAAACTACAGGCCAGTTAGCTTAACACCTGTCATAGGGAAAATGCTAGAATCTATTATTAAGGAGGTTACAGCAGGGCACTTAGAAAATCTCATTGCAATCAGGCAGAGACAACACAGCTTTGTTTAAAGGAAATTGTGTTTGACTAATTTATTAGAGTTCTTTGAGGAAGTAACAAGCAACGTGGATAAAGGGGATCCTGTGGATGTGGTGTACTTGGATTTCCAGAAGGCTTTTGAGAAGGTGCCACATCAAAGGCTATTACACAAAATAAGAGCTCATGGTGTAGGGGGTAACATATTAGCATGGATAAAGGATTAGTTAGCTAATAGGAAACAGAGAGTAGGCATAAATGGGTCATTTTCAGGTTAGCAAGATGTAATGAGTGGAGTGCCACAGGGATCAGTGCTTGGGCCTCAACTATTTACAATCTATATCAATGACTTGGATGAAGGGACCAAATGTACGGTTGCTAAATTTGCTGATGACACAAATGTAGGTGAGATAGTAAGTTGTGAAGAGGACATAAGGGGCTCGAATTTAGCAGGCCTGCGGGTTCCCAGCGGGTGGTCCTCCGGGAGCGTGGAAAACGCGGACGGCTAATCGTGTGCGTCCCCCACGCGATCGCGGGATAATTGGACCGATTAAGCCCTGCTTCCGGGTTCTGCGCTCCCCAGCTGCGTGCCGGCCGGCTGCGCATGCGCAGTACCGTCGACGCGATGTAGGAGCTCCAGTTAAAGGGGCAGTCTCCCAAAGCCCCTCCTGCTACAAGCAAGCGGTTTGAGACGATGGCTTAGCAAAGGGGAAAGGCTGCGCCCCGTTTTTCAGATCTGGCACTGCAGCTGATGCTGGAGGGCGTGAGGAGGAGGAGGGAAACACTCTTCCCAGAAGATGGACGCAAGTTCCCTGCCGCCGCAACCAGGAAGGCATGGGCAGAGGTGGCGGCGGAGGTGAGCAGCAGGGGCAACACCCCAAGGACTTGGGAGCAGTGCCGCAAGCGCTTCAATGACCTGACTAGGTCTGGCAAGGTGAGTACACCAACGCACCCTCCCACATCCCGTCCCCACCATCACGCCAAGCAGATCACAACCCCCTCCTGCACAGCCACCACTGCGCTCCATCAGCAATCCTCACAGCCACTCATTCACCATCCTCGCCGTGCACGCAAGTACCCACCGTCCCTGACCCCACCCGAACACTACCACACACCCCAATCCCCATGCAATGGGATGGGCACGTGGCCGACGCTTCCTCCCATCCGTTCCGCGCCACGCTCAACCCAACCACACCGATGCTCGATGCGTCTCACGATGCAAGACGCACCCACTCACACATCTGTGTTTTGCCTTCACAGGAGAAGAGAAGCAAGAACAATAGGGAAAGGGCACGCACCGGAGGTGGGCCGCCGCAAGTGGTGGAGCTCACCGACGCAGAGGTGGAGGCGCTCGACCTCGCCCGCACGCGACATTGCCTGTCGGTGGCCGATGGTGAGTGTGTCGCTGCCGAAACAGCCGGTAAGGGAAAGCTGACACTCAACACCCATGATCGCGAGTTACCGTATCATCACCTGCCATCAGGCGCACTGTCAAGTTGGTCCACATGCCTCAAAGTGCCCTCTGTTCTCTTGCAGGTCCGTCTTTGGGTGAAGCGATCGTGGAGGGCGATTCCTCAGAGGACATGGCGGTCTCTGAGGGTGCATCGTCACATTAGAGCCAACCATCCACCAGCGCAGAGACACGCACCTCGGTGGGTCCCCCTCGCCAACTAGTTGCGGTAGCACTTGGTGAGTCACCGCGCACGAGTGAGCATGAGCAGACCCTGGTGGCAGGGGCAGCCGCGGAGGGTCCGCGACGGAGGGAGCACTCATCTCCAGGCTCTGCTCAGCCGGACCCAGATGCTGAACCCAGGGGGCCACCAGTGAAAAGGAGAGTCGTCGAGGGCCACCAGCTAATTGCTGAGGTACTGGCAGAGGTGCCGCGCGCATTGTCCACAATAGCGCAGGCGATGGAGGAGTCCACCTCCTGCATGTGGGCATTGGTGGCGCAGGCACAGGAGGGTACCGGCGACACAGTGTCGCAGATAGGTGCGGGACTGTCTGCGGTGGAGGACAGGCTGGCCTCCCTCGAGCGTCACGCACAGCTCCAGATCGAGTCCATGCAGGCCCTGACAATGTCTGTACGGATTCAGGGTGAGCAACATTCCGACGCCACCAACAGGCTGAGGGATACACTAGGGGTGGCCTTGCAAGGCCTCACACATGCCATCCAAACTGCCGTCCAGCAGGGTGGAAGGGGTGATGTGGGCCGAGGCCAAGAGAGGGATGATGGTGACCGGGGACATGGAAGCGGGGACGCCTCTCAAGGCGTCCCCACGTCCCACCCGTCGCCCACCTCTCAACCAGTACCCGCAATGGTGCCTCCTCTCCAGGTGGCCGAGTCTGCCCCTGCCCCGGTGCAGGAGGAGCAGTCTGTGGAGGTCCCGTCACGGGCACCGAAACCCAGGGGCCGTCCGCCAAAAGCATCTACCCGGTCAAGGCAAGAAGACGAGCAACCTGCCACTACCTCTGCTGGAGCCACAGGGGTAGCACCACGTAGGGGTTCCCGGAAAAGAATTGCAAAGGCCTTATAATCACAAAGGGAATACACCAGGGTGTTTATTATTTTGTACTTTTTTTCTTATATAATGTCACATTCGAGATATTAAATAGTCTATTCTCACCACTCCTGCCACCTCTCGTCCATTCTTCCGCGGCTTGTGCAATAGTTGCGTTCCGTGGAGGCCATCATGACGGCGAACACCTGCTGCCACCCATTGGGCACACTGCTGTGGGTGCAGGATTACTGGCAGCACTCTTCAGTGGAGGGGGCTGGTATGTCCGCTCGCATGTGCAGGTGAGGAGATGCGAGCGCCTCGCAGTGTCTGACTCTAGGAGAACCGTTGACGTATGAGTGCCTCCCTGGCCCGGCGACCATCCCGGTGAGTCGCGGCTCGGCGCATGGGTCGTCCAACATCCTCTGGCGCGTCCTCCTCCTCCACCTCCTCCTCCTCCGCCTCCTCCTCCTCCTCCTCCTCGCCCTCGCCTTCCTCAATGTGGGTGGCGGGTGTGGATGGGGCCTCCTCCAGCGGCACCCCTCTCTGTTGGGCCATGTTGTGCAGGGCACAGCAGACAACTATGATTCGTCCCACTCTGAATGGTGTGTATTGGAGCGCTCCCCCAGAACGATCAAGGCACCTGAAGCGCATCTTGAGAAGCCCTATGGTCTGCTCAATTGTAGACCTGGTAGCAGTGTGGCTGTCATTGTACCGACGCTCCGGCTCGGTGATGGGGTTCCTCAGAGGTGTCATGAGCCACGTGTGGAGGGGATACCCCTTGTCGCCGAGGAGCCAGCCGTTGCCGGCGTTGGGTGCCTGCAGGATGGGCGGGACGGCGGACTCCCTGAGGACGAAGGCATCGTGGCAGCTGCCGGGGTATCTGGCGCACACGTGTAGGAATCTCTGGCGGTGGTCACAGATGAGCTGGGCGTTCATGGAGTGATACCCCTTCCTGTTGATGAACAGCCCTGGCTCATGCGGAGGTGCCCGTATTGCGATGTGGGTGCAGTCGATTACACCCTGCACCCGTGGGAAGCCGGCCATGGCATGGAATCCAACCGCCCTCTCCATCTGGCTGCGCTCGTCCATGGCGAAGTTGATGTAGTGGGAGGCCCTGCGGAACAACCCATCGGTGACCTGCCTTATGCACTTGTGTGCAGAGGACTGACAGACCCCGGTGATGTCCCCGGTTTCACCCTGGAAGGAACCGGATGCGAAGAAGTTGAGGGCAGTGGTGACTTTGACGGCGACAGGTAAGAAGATGCTGCTTGGTCCATCAGGGAGCAGCTCGTCGTTAAGGAGGCTGCAGATGTCGGCGACTACCTGGCGAGTGACTCTGAGCCTCCGTATGCACTGCTCCTCGGAGAGGTCCATGAAGCTGAGCCTCGCTCTGTACACCCTGTGCAGAGGGTAGTGCCTCCTGCGACGCATCTCTCTCTGCGGTTGCCCTCCCTCCTGCTGTGCAGGTGGGTGTGCCGCAGCACCGTGTTGGGGGGCCCCACCTCTCCGAGGCGGACGGCGTGGACTGCGAGGCTGCTGGGGCTGGTCATCCTGTTCGTCCTCCGACGATGTCAACGCACTACCCATCTGGCAGGTGTTGGTCTGAGGGGTTGTGCAGGGTAGGTGGGTGGGTCCTCGGACTGGGGCTGCGGTTTCGTGTCGGTCTGTCCTCTGGCTTGGCGGGGGGTGGTGGAGGGCAGGGGTTGCCCTATGTGACGCGGTGGCCTCCTGCGTGGGTGAGGGCTCTCCCCCGTGGAGCGCACCTTGGCACCTGCCACAGGCTGCTGGCTGCAACACGCCTGGTTTGAAAGGTACTGTTTCCCCCAGTGTGGGAAACTGACTGCCTTGAACCTAAAATCCCACACTTCCTCTTTTGACAGCTGCTTCAGCTCATTAACTGACCACAACGAGCAAGTTAAGTACTCTCAAGTGGAACCCCGCTGGCTTTAATTGCCTGCGGGATTCCCACCAGCGGGGCTTGCGCGCGCAGCCCCGCACGTCAGCGCGGTACCCGGAAGTGGCTGGGATTTCGTCGCGATCCGGTCACGTGACCGGATATCGGGATTTTCGGGGCCCTCCCGCTGGAAACCCGCCGGAAACGCGATCGCAAAATCGAGCCCAAGGAGTCTGCAAAAGGATATAGATAGGTTAAGTGAGTGGGCAAAAATTTGGCAGATGGAGTATAATGTGGGAAAATGTGAACTTGTCCACTTTGGCAGGAGGAATAGAAAAGCAGTATATTATTTAAATGGAGAGAGATTGCAGAACTCAGGTACAGAGGGATCTGGGTGTCCGAGTACATGAATCACAAAAAGTTAGTATGCAGGTACAGCAAGTGATTAGGAAGGCAAATGGAATGTTGTCATTTATTGCAAGGGGAATAGAATATAAAAGTAGAGATGTTTTGCTACAGTTGTACAGGGCATTGGTGAGACCACATCTAGAATACTGTGTGCAGTTTTGGTCTCCTTATTTAAGAAAGGACATAATTAATTTAGATTCGGATCAAAGAAGGTTCACTCGACTGATTCCTGGGATGGGAGGATTATCTTATGAGGAAAGTTTGGACAAGTTGGGCCTGTATACACTGGAGTTTAGAAGAATGAGAGGTGATCTTATTGAAACATAAGATCCTGAGGGGACTTGAAGGGGTAGATGCTGAGGGGATGTTTCCCCTTGTGGGAGAGACTAGAACTAGGGGCTCCAATTTAAAAATAAGGGGTCTCCCATTTAAGACAGAGATGAGGAGAATTTTTTTTCTCTCTGAGGGTCGTGTGTCTGTGGAACTCCCTTCCCCAGAGAGCGGTGGAGGCAGGGTCATTGAATATTTTTAAGGCTGAATAAGATAGATTCCTGATTAACAAAGGAGTCAAAGGTTATAGTAGGTAGACGGGAAAGTAGGGTTGAGGTCACAATCAGATCAGCCATGATCTTATCAAATGGCAGAGCAGGCTCGAGGGGCTGAATGGCCTACAACTGCTCTTAATTCCGATGTTCCTATCTTCGTATGACATGGTCTCTTTTGATGCGACGACCCTCACTTGGTTCCACTCAACTATCTGATCAGAGCCACGAAAAGCTTCTCTTCCCACCCTATCACCGTTATCTCTCATGTTTCTTAAGGTTCAATCCTTGGATCCCTCAACTATATGACGCCCATTGATGACATAGTCCACAGACATGGGCCAGCTTTCAGATGGACGCTGACAAAACATATATTGTGAATAGCTGGGTCCCAAGCACTGATCCCTGCGGTACCCCAGTAGTCACTGCCTGCCACCCCGAAAAAGACCCATTTATTCCTACTCTCTGTTTCCTGTCTGTTAACCAATTTTCAATCCATGCCAGTATATTACCCACAATCCCATGTGCCTTAATTTTGCACACTAACCTCTTATGTGGGACTTTATCAAAGGCCTTCTGAAAATCCAAATAAACCACAGATTTTGTTAGGAGGGATGCTGTGTCAGATTTTGTGGGAAGGGGACCGTGTCAGATTTTGGGGAGATGGTTGCTCTTTCAGATTTTGGAGGTAGGGGAATGTCTCAGATTTTGGAGGTAGGGGAATGTCTCAGATTTTAGGTGGAGAGGACTGTGTCAGATTTTGGTGGGAGGGGATGGTGTCAGATTTTAGGTGGAGAGGACGGTGTCAGAATCTGGTGGGGAGGGGACGGTGTCAGATTTTAGGTGGAGAGGAAGGTGTCAGAATCTGGTGGGGAGGGGACGGTGTCAGATTTTGGTGGGAAGGGACTGTGACAGATTTTGGGGTGAGGGGACTGTCAGATTTTGAGGGGAAGGTACTGGGACAGATCTTGTGATGAGAGAACTGTCAGGTTTTGGGTGGAAGGGTACTGGGCCCGATAGTACCATGGCGGCGGGTTCGGGGCGGGGGGTCTATTGGGCGTGTGGGTAATGCGCCTGGTGAAATCAGTCAGCTCCGCGCGCAATTACAGGATAATTGGAGCCACTTACCTTTGGTTCCGGGTTTCCCGCTGCTGATCTGCGCGTCGGGCGGACTGCGCATGCGCAGTAACATCTGACAGCTGGAGGAGCTCTATTTAAAGGGGCAGTCCACCAATGCTCCTCCTGCTGCAAACAACGAATGCGACATCATGGAGCACTCCAGGGGGAAGGCAGCCCCAAGATTCTCGGACTCCTCACTCCGGCTGCTGCTGGGTGGGGTGAGGAGGAGGAGGGAAACATTGTTCCCATTGGATGGGAGGAAGTGCCCTCCCTCCACCACGAGGAAGGCATGGTTGGAAGTGGCAGAGGAGGTCATCAGCTGTGGCAACGTTGCACGAACCTGGGTCCAGTGCAGGAAGAGATTTAATGATCTAACCAGGTCAGGCAAAGTGAGTATACTTACCCATTCTCCCACACTCCGTCTTCCACATCACCTCCACCACCACACAACTCCTTCTGCACTGGCACCACAACGCTCTCGCATCACTCCTCACATCCACTCAACCATCATCCTCACCTTGCCTGCACGTACTCACCGCCCCTGTCCCCATTCGAACACTACCACGCACCCCAATCCTCATACAATATCATGGCTATGTTGCACACGCACCCTCCCATGCATCTCCCTCACGCTCAACCCACTCACACCAATGCATGCAGCGGCTCACCATGCAACCATCACTCAATCACGCCTCTGTGTTTTGCCTTGATAGGAGAAGAGATGCCAGAATGCCCGGGAGAGGGCACGGACCGGAGGGGGCCCGCCACACCAGGTGGTCCTAACGGACGCGGAGCAGCAGGCGTTAGATCTCAACCACACGCTGGAGTGCCTATCCATGGTGGATGCCGAGGCTGGGGCTGCACAAGCGGCCAGTGACAGAAAGCTAACACTCAGCACTCATGATAGCGAATGATCTGAGCATCACTTGGCACCTGCAGCACCTCAACATCTGTCCACATGCCTAATATTGCTTTCTGTTCTCTTGCAGGGCTGTCTGCGAGCACCGTGACCGTGGAGGGTGATTCCTCAGAGGATCTGCCGGCCTCTGAGGGTCCATCGTCACATCTGAGCCATGCATCCACCAGCGCAGATACACACACCTCGGTGGGTCCCCGTCCTCAATTAGTTGGGCTTGCACATGGTGAGTCACTGCGCACATGTGAGCACGAGCAGACCCTGGTGGCAGGGGCAGCCGTGGAGAGTCCGTGTCGGTGGGAGCACTCTTCTCCAGGTTCTGCTCAGCTGGATCCAGATGCTGAACCCTGGGGGCCAGCCGTGAAAAGGAGAGTCGTCGAGGGGCAGCAGCACATTGGCGAGGTACTGGAAGAGGTGCCACGCGCACTGTCCACAATCGCGCAGGTGATGGAGGGGTCCAACTCCTGCATGAGGGGAATGGTGGCACAGGTACAGGAGGGTATCCGCGAGATAGTGTCGCGGGTAGGTGCGGGAATGTCTGCGATGGAGGAAAGGCTAGCCTCCCTCGAGCATCAAGCACGGCTCAACAATGAGTCTATCCAGGCCCTGACAACGGACGTTCGGACTCAGGGTGAACAACATTCTGCCGCCTTAAACAGGGTGACAGATACATGACAGGTGGCCTTGCAAGGCCTCACACAGGTCCTCCAAACTGCCATCCAGCAGGGTGGAAGGAGTGATGTGGGCCTGGGCCACGAGAGGGATGATGATGAAAGGGGACATGGAAGTGGGGACGCCACTCAAAGTGCTCCCATGTCTCACCCATTGCCCCCCTCTCAACCAGTACCCACAATGCTGCCTCCTCTCCAGGTGGCCGAGTCTGCCCCTGCACTGGTGAAGGTGGAGCAGTCTTTGGAGGGGCCCTCACGGGCACCGAAACCCAGAGGGCGTAGGCCCAAAGCATCTAATCGGTCAGGGCATGAACAAGAGCAACCTGCCACTACCTCTGCTGAAGCCACAGGGGTAGCACCACGTAGGGGTTCCCGTAAACGCAAGGCGAAGGTGTTGTGAGCACAAAGGGAATGCACAGGGGTGTATGACGATTTGTCATGTTTTTTATTTGTATTTGTTTAGTTCACATCCACAATAAACCCCATTGTTATCACCACTACTGCCACCTCTTGTCCATTCTTGACCGGCTTGTGCAATTGGTCCCTTTCGTGGGGCTCACCATGAAGACGAACACCTGGTCCCACCCATTGGGTCATACTACAGTGGGTGCAGGCGTAATTGCACCACTGTTCCGTGCAGGGGGCAGGGGAGGGGGCTGGTGTTGCCACTCCTCGGTGCAGGTGATGAGGACTGGACTCTTCAGACAATCTGATGTTAGGAGAACCGTTCACATATCAGTGACTCCCTGGCCTCACAAGCAGCCAGGTGAGCCGCTGTTCTGCCCATGGGTCGTTCCTCCTCCTGCTTCTCCTTGGCCCCCTCCTCCTCGGCGTCTTCCTCGTCCTCAATATGGGTGGCAGATGTGGATGGGGCCTCCTCCAGCAGCACCCCTCTCTGTTGTGCCATATTGTGCAGGGCACAACAGACAATTATGATGCGTCCCACTCTGCATGGCGCATATTGAAGTGCTCCCCCAGAACGATCAAGGCACCTGAGGCACATCTTGAGCAGCCCTATAACATGCTCAATTGTGGACCTGTAGCGATGTGGCTGTCGTTATATCGACGCTGTTGCTCGGTGATGGGGTTCCTCAGAGGTGTCATAAGCCACGTGTGCAGGGGATATCCCTTGTCGCCGAGGAGCCAGCCCTTGCGGTTGTTCGGTGTGTGAAATAGGGGCGGCACGGTGGACTCCCGCAGGATGAAGGAATCGTGGCAGCTGCCAGGGTATCTGGCGCACACGTGAAGGAATCTCTTGCGGTGGTCACAGATGAGCTGAGTGTTGATGGAGTGATAGCCCTTCCTGTTGACAAACAGTCCTGGCTCGTGTGGAGGTGCTCGTATTGCTATATGGGTGCAATCAATTACACCCTGCACCCGTGGGAAACCAGCCACAGCGTGGAATCCAACTGCCCTCTCCGTCTGGCTGCGGTCGTCCATGGGGAAGTTGATGTAGTGTGAGGCCCTGTGAAACAAGCCGTCGGTGACCTGCCTTATGCACTTGTGCGCAGACGACTGAGAGACGCCGGTGATGTCCCCGGTGGCACCCTGGAAGGATCCGGAGGCGAAGAAGTTGAGGGCAGTGGTGACTTTGACGGCGACGGGTAAGAAGATGCTGCTCGGTCCATCTGGGAGCAGCTCGTCATTAAGGAGGCTGCAGATGTCGGCGACTACCTGGCGACTGACTCTGAGCCTCCGTCTGCGCTGCTCCTCAGAGAGGTCCAGGAAGCTGAGCCTCGGTCTGTAGACCCTGTGGCGAGGGTAGTGCCCTCTGCGACGCATCTCTCTAAGCGGTTGCCCTCCCTCCTGCTGTGCAGGTCGATGTGTCACAGCACTGTGTTGTGGAGCTCCACATGTCAGGGGCGGACGGCATGGCTGGCGAGGCTGGTGAGGCTGTTCGTCCTCCGAGGAGGTCATGACTGCAGCTACGGCGGCCCCCATCCGGAAGGTGTATGTCTGAGGGGGTCCGCAAGGTAGGTAAGTGTGTCCGCACACCTGGTTGAGGTTCTAGGTGGGTTAATTTTCTTGTTAGGAGGAGGGTGGTGGAGGCCAAATTTTGTCCAAAGTGACGGAGTGGCCTCCTGCAATGGTTAAGGGTCTCCCCCCCCCCCTCCACCTGTCGGATGGACCTTTGCAGCTGCCACAGGCTGGTGGCTGCAACACGTCCATTTGAACTGGGAGTGTTTCCCCCAGTACGGGAAACAGTCTCTGTCAATTGCAAAATCCCATCCCTCCAAATATAACAGGTCAATCAGGTCTGTAAACGACCTGAAATACCAAGATAAATACTTTAATTGGCACCCCGCTGGCTTTAATTGCCGGCGGGAGTCCCACATGCGGGGGCTGCGCGCGCATGTCAGCGTGGTCTGTGGGAAACCCGGAAGTGGGCGGGTTGGAGCCGGGCTCCCGACCCACCCCAGGAATCCCCGATTTTCGGAGCCCCCCCGCCAGGAACGCACCCGATGGCAGGTGTTAAAATCGACCCCACTGTGTCAGATTTTAGGGGGAATGTTGATCTTTCAGATTTTAGTGAGAGGGAACTGTTTCAGATTTTGGTGGGAGGGGACTGTCATCTTTTGGTGGGAGGTTACTGTGCCAGGTTTTGGGGGGAGGGGACTGTGCCAGATTTTGGGGGGAGGGGACTGTGCCAGATTTTGTGGGGAGTAGACTTTTTCAGATTTTGGGGAAAAGGACTGTCAGGTTTTGTGGTGAGGGGGTCTGTGTCAGATTTTTGCGGGAGTTGGAGCTCTGTCAGATTTTGGTGGGAGGGGACTATGTCAGATTTTGGTGGGAGGGGACTGTGTCAGATTTTGGTGGGAGGGGACTATGTCAGATTTTGGGGTTCGGGGATTATTTCAGATTTTGTGGGGTGGAGACTGTGTCAGATTTTGGCGGAGAGGTGCTTTGTCAGACTGGAGGTTGGGGACTGTCAGGTTTTGTGGGGAGTGGACCATGTCAGATTTTGTGGGGAGGGGACTGTGTCCGATTTGGAGGGAAGTTTGCTCTTTCAGATTTTGTGGGGAGGGGACTGCTTCAGATTTTGTGGGGAAAGGACAGTGATATTTTTCGGGAGAGGACTTTGTCAGATTTTGGGAGGAGCAGGAGCTGTGTCAGGTTTTGGGGGAGGGGACTGTCCGTTTTTGTGGGGAGGGGACTGCGTCAGATTTTGGGGGAAAGGGATCTGTATCAGATTTTGGGGCCGATATTTACAGGGGTAGGAAGGACTGTACAAATTCAGGGATTACCCAGACTCTGTTAATATTTACAGGGGTACCTGGGACTGGGATATTGAGACTCTCCCCATAATTACAGTATTTGCAGGGCATTGTGAGAGTGAGTGGATAATTAACGGGTACCTGGGAATGTTCACTTCCAAGCTGTATGCAGACCATTTCAGTATTTAGAGGGGTCTGTGGGATTGGGTCAATATTTACAGTGTTACTAGGCAGTGTACACATTTAGAAAGTCCACGGATTGAGTCAGGAAATCGGGAAGCAGACCAATATTTTTAAAAGTATCCAGAAACTTTATCATAATCTGTAGGAATATTTGCAGGGAAATCAATGGACTGAGCGAATATTTACAGTAGAATCCAAACACTGCACCATTATTTACATGTAGATGCAGAGACTGCCCCCAATATTTACAAGAGGATCCATAGACTTGCCAATATTGATGGAGTATCCAGAGATTGCACCAATGTTCGCAGAATGGTCTCCAAACTGACCAGTAGAATGGTTCAGTTTCCATCTCTGAGTTTAAACCCAACCCTTGAGAAGTGGGTAGAAACTCTCTGAAATTAAAGGATTTCACTCAGAAATAATCTGCAATCTGTAAATGAAGCTGCTCTCACTTCAAATCAGTGCTGTCAGACAGCGGGTCTCATAGTTTCCGTTCTTTCAAATATTTATTAAAATAATGTACTGGGCTTTGGGCTTTCCATCTGTGTAATATTTGGTTAAATATATGTTATGATATAAAAAATGTTGGATTTAAAGTTGTTAACCAAATCTTTGTTCAGTGAGTGTAATTAATGTCAGTCTCCGTGGGCCCTAATTGTGTCACTGGAGTGTTTCTCTCTGCTATTAATAAGCGACTTCTTTCAACGTGTTATCCCATAGTGTCAGTGGGAGCATCACCTCCGGCACTAACAGGGATCAGCGACTCCACAGAGAGGGAAAGAATAGATCGGAATCTGAGAACAACAGATTGGAATGTTACAACAATGGATCGGAATCTGAGAACAACAGATTGGAATGTTACAACAATGGATCGGAATCTGAGAACAACAGATTGGAATGTTACAACAATGGATCGGAATCTGAGAACAATAGATTGGAATGTTACAACCATGGGTTGGAATCTTATAGATTATAACAATCCAACCTGGATCTTGGGTTCATGTCACGCTACATGTAACCCCACCTGACGTAGAGTCATCCAGACTCAAGTCGTAGTTGGCTTGTTCTCCATACACAGATGTGGCCGGACCTGCTGCAATTTCCAGCGAAAAAAAGTGATCTGTTTTTAATACAACTGGTCATTCTCTCTCTCTCTCTGTCTTTCTGGTCTCTCTCTCTCTTTGTCTTTCTGATTTGACCCCTTGTGACCCCACCTCAGTATTCTTGGATGTAATGTTTCCCTGACTAACCTGTCTGAACACCATTCACTCCTTTGATTGCTGTGATTATCTCTCTGCCGAGGTGTGATGAAGGGCAGTTGGAAAGATTATCTGTAATCACCAGGCATTGTTCTCTGACTATATACGCTGTGCCTTTATGCACCTCCTCACTCACCTGACGAAGGAGCAAAGCTCCGAAAGCTTGTGATTTCAAATAAAGCTGTTGGACTATAACCTGGTGTTGTGCGACTCCTGACATTTATCCTAACATAGACTGAGATAGTAATAATATAATGGGCAAAGAGGGAGAGGAATTTTTGAAGGAGTACTTTCTTGACCAGTACGTTTCCGGCCCAACGAGGAAGGAGGCATTGCTGGACTTGGTTCTGGGGAATGAAGTGGGCCAAGTGGAGCAAGTATCAGTGGGGGAGCATTTAGGGAGCAGCGATCATAATATCATAAGGTTTAGAGTAGCTATGGAAAAGGACGTCGACCACTCCAAAGTAAAAATATTTAATTGGAGTAGGGCCAATTTCAGTGAGATGGGAACTGATCTGGCCCAGATAAATTGGGATCAAAGATTGGAGACAATACTATAATTGAAAAATGGGCGGCCTTTAAGGAAGAGGTGGTTCAGGTGCAGGTTCAAGGTAGGTACATTCCTACGAGGGAGAAAGGTAGGGCAATTAAAGCCAGAGCTCCCTGGATGACGAAAGGGATAGAGAGTAAGATGAAGCAGAAAATAAATGCATATGACAAATGTCAGGTTGATAACACAAGTGAGAACCAGGCTGGATACAAAAAGTTGAAAGGGGAACTGAAAAAGGAAATAAGAGGGGCAAAGAGAGAGTATGAGAATAGACTGGCTGCAAACATAGAAGGGAATCCTAAAGTTTTCTATAGGTATGTAAACAGTAAATGGTTAGTAAGAGGAGGGGTGGGGCCGATCAGGGATCAAAAAGGCGAACGACTCCTGGAGGCAGAGGGCATGGCTGAGATACTAAATGAGTACTTTACATCTGCCTTTACCAAGGAGGAAGATGCTGCCAGAGTCTCAGTAATGGAAGATATAGTTGAGATACTGGATGGGCTAAAAATTGATAAAGAGGAGGTACCAGAAAGGCTAGCTGTACTTAAAGTAGATAAGTCACTCGGTCCGGATGGGATGCATCCTAGGTTGCTGAGGGAATTAAGAGTGGAAATTGCAGATGTACTGGCCATAATCTTCCAAACATCCTTAGATACAGGGGTGGTGCTAGAGGACTGGAGAATTGTAAATGTTGCACCCTTGTTCAAAAAAGGGTGTAAGGATAAACCCAGCAACTATAGACCAGTCAGTTTAACCTCAGTGGTGGGGAAACTTTTAGCAATGTTAATCCTGGACAGAATTAACAATTACTTGGACAAGTGTGGATTGATTAGGGAAAGCCAGCACGGATTTGTTAAAGGCAAATAATGTTTAACTAAGCTGATAGAGCTTTTTGATGAGGTAACAGAGAGGGTAGATGAGGGCAATGCAGTTGATGTTGTGTATGTGGACTTTCAAAAGGCGTTTGATAAAATGCTGCATAATCAGCTTGTGATCAAGATTGAAGCCCATGGAATAAAAGAGACAGTAGCAGCATGGATACAAAATGGGCTAAGTAACAGGAAGCAGCGGGTATTGGAGAATGACTGTTTAATCGGTCTGGAGGGAGGTGTTCCCCAGGGGTCATTACTGGGACCACTTCTTTTCTTGATATCTATTAATGACTTGGACTTGGGTAAGCAGGGCACAATTTCCAAATTTGCAGATGGCACAAAATTTGGAAGTGAGGAGGGTAGTGATAGACTTCAAGGGGATATCGACAGGCTGGTGGAATGGGCGGACATGTCGCCGATGAAATTTAACGCAGAAAAATGCGAATTGATGCATTTTGGTAGGAAGAATGAGGAGAGGCAATATAAACTAAAGGGCACAACTCTAAAAGTGGTACAGGAACAGAGAGATCTGGAGTGATATGTGCACACATCATTGAAAGTGGCAAAGCAGGTTGAGAAAGCAGTTAAAAAAGCATACGGGATACTGGGCTTTATAAATAGAGGCATGGAGTACAAAAGCAAGGAAGTCATGATGAACCTCCATGAAACACTGGTTCGGCCACAACTGGAGTGTCCAGTTCTGGGCACCGCACTTTAGGAAATATTTGAAGGCCTTAGAGAGGGTGCAGAAAAGATTTACTAGAATAATTCCAGGGATGAGGAATGTTAGTTAAGTGGATAGACTGGAGAAGCTTGGAACAGATTGAGAGGAGATTTGATAGAGGTATTTAAAATCATGAAGGGTGCAGAACAAATAGTGAGAGAGAAACTGTTCCCATTGGCGGAAGGGTCAAGAACCAGAGGACATAGATGTAAGGTGATTGGCAAAAGAACCAAAGGTGACATGAGGAAGTTTTTGTTTGCGCCGCGAGTGGTTAGGATCGGGAATGCACTGCCCTGGGTTGGGGGGGTTGGTGGTGGAGGTGGTGGTGGAGGCAGATTCAATCATGGCTTTCAATATAAAACTAGATAAGTACTGGAAATTTAAAAAAAAAATGCAGGGCTGCGGGGATAGGGCGGGGGAGTGGGACTAGCTGGATTGCTCTTACATAGAGTCGGCACGGACTCAATGGGCCGAATGGCCTCCTTCTGTGCTGTAACTTTCTATGTTTCTAAGTTTAATATACATTTTAAATCGAAAATACAGTACAGCACAGAGGATATATGGCCCAACTGCTATTTACAACGACAACTATATATATAATATAATATATCTTTATATATGTATATTACATAGAATACGGCACGGTGCAGAAACAGGCCATTCGACACAATGGGGAAGAAACGTTTCCCCTGAATTCATTATTTGACAACAACAACAACTTCCTGAATATATGAGATACTATAATAATATACTTATATACATTTTACACTGAATGTACAGTACAGTACCCAGGCCATTCGGCCCAACTGCTTTTTCTACTTAACAGCAACAACTTCTTGTATAATATTATATATCTTAGTGATCATAATTCAGTTAGATGTAGCATAGTTATGGGAAAGGACAAAGATAGAACAGGAGTAAAGGTTTTCAATTAGGAAAAGACCATTTTTACTAAGCTGAGATGTGATTTTGCAAAAGTGGACTGGGAACAGCTACTTGAAGGTAAATCAGTGTCAGAGCAGTGGGAGGCATTCAAGGGGGAGATAGTGAGGGGTTCAGAGTAAACATGTTCCCACAAAGAAAAAGGGTGGGGCTGCCAAATCTAGAGCCCCCTGGATATCAATGAGCACAGAGGGTAAGATAAGGCAAAAAAAGGGAAGTTTATTCAGGTACCGAGAGCTCAATACTTCAGAAGTCTAGAGGAGTATAGAAAGTGCAGGGGTGAAATTAAAAAGCAAATTAGGAAAGCAAAGAGAGGGCACGAAAAAATATTGGCAAGTAAAATCAAGGGAAACCCAATGATGTTTTATAAATATATAAAGAGCATGAGGGTAACTAAGGAAAGAGTAGGGCTATTCGAGACCAAAAAGGTAACCTATGTGTGGAGGTGGAAGATGTGGGTATGGTTCTTAATGAATACTTTGCGTCTGTCTTCACAAAAGAGGGGAAAATGCAGAGATTGTAGTTAAGGAGGAGTGTGAAATATTGGTTGGGATAAACTTAAAGAGGAAAAATTAATGGGGTTAACATCTTTGGAAGTAGATAAATCGCCAGGCCCGGATGAAATGTATCCCAGGCTGTTAAGAGAAGCAAGGGAGGAAATAGCGGAGGCTCTGACCATCACTTTCCAATCCTCCCTGGATACTGGTGTGGTGCCGGAATACTGGAGGACTGCTAACGTTGTACCGTTGTTTAAAAAGGGAGTATGGGATAAACTGAGTAATTACAGGCCAGTCAGCCTAACCTCAGTAGTGGACAAATTATTGGAAACAATTCTGAGGGACAGTATTAATCGTCATTTAGAAAGGCACGGATTAATCAAGGACAGTCAGCATGGATTTGTTAAGGGAAGGTCGTGTCTGACTAACTTGATTGAATTTTTTAAGGCGGTAACAAGGATATATCAATGAACTGATCAGGTGGGCAGAAAAGTGGCAAATGGAATTCAATCTAGCGAAGTGTGAGGTAATACATTTGGGGAGGGCAAACAAGGTAAGGGAATACACAATAAATGGGAAGATACTGAGAGGTGTAGACGAACAGAGAGACCATGGAGTGCATGTCCACAGATCCCTGAAGGTAGCAGGACAGGTAGTTAAGGTGATTAAAAAGGTATACGGGATATTTTCCTTTATTAACCGAGGCATAGAATATAAGAGCAGGGAAGTTATGCTCGAACTGGATAAAACACTGGCTTGGCCACAGCCAGGGTACTGCGTACAGTTCTGGTCACCACATTACAGGGAAGATGTGACTGCTCTAGAAAGGGTACAGAGGAGATTTACGAGGATGTTGTCAGGACTGGAGAATTTAGCTATGAGGAAAGATTGGATAGGCTGGGGTTGTTTTCTTTGGAACAGTGGAGGCTGAGGGGAGATTTAATTGAGGTGTATAAAATTATGAGGGGCCCAGATGGAGTGGATAGGGAGGACCTATTTGCCTTAGCAGATAAATCAATAACCAGGGGGCATAGATTTAAAGTAATTGGTGGAAGGATTAGAGGGGAGCTGAGGAGAATTTTTTTCACCCAGAGCTTGCTCACACTCACTCACTCACACACACACTCATTCCCTTATACAGGCAGGCAATCTCTCAGCAAACACCAATCACAAACAAAATCGCCAATTACAAAGTAGAGAATCTAAAGAAAAGAGAGAAAAGTTGGGAGAGAGAGAAACAGAAAGACACTCAGGACAGACTGAAGAGCATATGTTCCTTCTCTCTCTCTCTCTCTAATACAAGTTTGCAGGGTTTTCTTTCTTGTTTTGCCACTCACTCATTCCCCTGAATGGTGCTGGTCCATCTGTCTGTCCTGGTCAGTGTTTGCTGCAGGATCCAAACTGCCGCTGTGTTAGTTTTCTCTTCTGTTCCTGGAGCAGGGGGCAAAAAGCCTGGGCATTTCTTGCTACTTCACCCCTTTTTGTTGCAGTTTGCAAAGGTGAACGAACTTTCCCTTTGCTCCATTCTCTTGTTTTAATTAGCAGTGGACAAAAAGACTATAGTTTGTGGTCAACTTACAGTTTGTGACTTTTTCCAATTAGCCAAAGAGTTCAAACAAATTCATGATATTTAAATGAGCCAAAGCAGAAAAGTTTACATAAACCTAATACACAGCAAGATCCCTCACTCAGGTACAGGGACAATCTCTCAGCAACATTCATTTACACAGAAACAAAGCCCAGTTTATAAAGGAGAAGAATCTAAAGTGTAAATGATTGTGAGACAATCTTTATCGACAACAACAACTTGTATTTATATATTACAGCAACTACAACAATGAATTGTATATGTATATATATATATATATATACTTACATATTTACATATTACAACTACTGCTACAAACCTCCATGAGGGCTGTAGGGAAAGAGCAGAAGGGAAATGGGACTAATTGGGTAGCCCTTTCAAGGAGCTGGCACAGGCACGATGGGCCGAAAGACCTCCTCTTGTGCTGTACCTACTGTAAAACTATGAGACTATGAAGAACTTTAATGCCATGATCCTGAAACAAAATGGCCACCAGTAAGGCAGCCATCTTATTGAGGGGCAAGGCGGCCATCTTATTGGGAGGCAAGATGGCCATGTTAAACAAATTGACCACCATGAAGCTTAAACAAACTGGCCGACCTGATCGTGAAACAAATTGGCCGCAATTAAGGCAGCCATCTTACTGAGGGGTAAAGCGGCCATCTTAAACAAAATGGCGGCCATGAAGTTTAATGAAAATGGCCACCCTGAACCTGAAACAAAATGACCGCCAGCACGGCAGCCATCTTACCAAGGGGCAAGGCGGGCATCTTAAACAAAATGGCGGTCATGAACAGGCATCTTAATCGAAATGGCCGCTATGAACCTGAAGCAAAATGGCCACCAGTAAGGCAGCCATGTTACTGAGGGGTAAGGCGGAGCTTATTATGGTGAGAGACACGGAGGGGGTTCATTCGCTATTCCTTTTATATCACTGTTGCGCTATAGTTAAAGAAACAATCTCAGTGATAATGGCACTAGCTGGTGTTTAACACAAAGACAATGGTGCAGTGAGGGAATTAAACACCAAAATGTGAACTTCTGCAAAAAAAATGATTAACATTTGGTTATTTGGACATAATGCTTACGGAGAAGGAGAGACCAGAGGTTTGGGGGAAAGGTCAATTTAGCCATTTCATGTAGAGAATGTAATTCTAGTTTTTATTAAGTAAATCAGAGTAAAATTGGACTCAATCTGAATGAAGTTCTGATCCAGGATTTGGATCATTTCTCCATTATTCATATTTATCTGTAATCTGAAACAATAACTGTATTTGTAACAGTAACAGAGCAGGAGAGTTCTGCCGGACCCTGTCCAGTTTAGTAACACAGCAGAAGGGGTAAGAGTACATTGTGATTTATTACAGAATCCAGCAGCTCACTGGGAAAGTTACACATGGTCCAGATGGAGGAGCAAAAAGGGGCAAAGAGATTTTAGACTTTCATTTGGGGCAATTTCTTTTTATACCCACGAGGTTTAATTTTATATTTAACTTAATCAGCTCTTTTTTCCTAAAGAAACTTCAGGCACAAACCATGGCTTTATAAACAAAACAATCATTTATTATTATTAATACACTAGAAAAATTGACATTAGAATTTAAACATCTTGGGTTTATGCTCGATTTAGAACTGATTTAACAACAATAAAACAACACATTCTGAATTCCCAAAATGCATAACCGTTTGGAAATCCAGTGTCTATCTTAGACTAAAATCATAACGAAATTTATATACTAAGTGTTGGCTCAAGCTTGCCGGGACGATTCCAGGTATTTTGATGAATACCCATGTAGTGTAGCGTGGCTCTCTCTTGTAACCAGGTCATCTGATTCACAGGCAATCTGTAAACCTGCATCGAGATATCAAGCTGGGAGGTGGTGAGCAGTCAGGAAGATTCCAGGTGAGGTGATGGTGCCAGGAAGTGAAAGGTGAGGTTGGAGCAATCGTGGTGGATCTGTGCCTCTCCCCACTCAACTTCTGCCCAGCTGTTAAAGACCTTTTTAACACAGAATCACACCTCTGGGGTGATGCATTATCAACAATAGGTTCCTACAGACACAACCCATGATTGATTGATATTTCACTAGTTTTCTCTCAGTGTCCACAACGTAACCAAGTTAAGTCGGCAGGTGTTGAAACGACCTCTAGCCCTCCTGGAATCATTCTTATTGCTATATTGGCAAGTAAAATCAAGGAAAACCCAAAGATGGTTTATAAATACATTAAGAGCAAGAGGATAACTAAGAACAGTGTAGGGCCTATTAGAGACCAAAAAGGTAACCTATGTGTGGAGGCGGAAGATGTTGGTATGATTCTTAATGAATACTTTGCATCTGTCTTCACCAAAGAGAGGGATGATGCAGATATTGTAGTTGAGGAGGAGTGTGAAATATTGGATGGGATAAACTTAGTGAGAGAGGAAGTATTAAGGGGATTAGCATCTTTGAAAGTAAATAAATCACCAGGGCCGGATGAAATATATCCCAGGCTGTTAAAAGAAGCAAGAGAGGAAATAGCGGAGGCTCTGACCATCACTTTCCAATCCTCCCTGTATACAGGCGTGGTACTGGAGGATTCGAACACTGCTAACGTTTTCCATTGTGTAAAAAGGGAGCGAGGGATAGACCGCGTATTTAAAGACCTCGGTGGTGGAAAAATTATTGGAATCAATTCTGAGTGACAGGATAAACTGTCACTTAGAAAGGCACGGAGTAATCAAGGATAGTCAGTATGGATTTGTTAAGGGAAGGTCATATCTGACTAAATTGATTGAATTTTTTGAGGTGGTAACAAGGAGGGTTGATGAGGGTAGCACGTTTGATGTAATCTACATGGATTTTAGCAAGGCTTTTGACAAGGTGCCACATGGCAGACTGGTCAAAAAAGTACAAGCTCATGGGATCCAAGGGAAAGTGGCAAGTTGGATCCATAAATTGGCTCAGTGGCAGGAAGCAAAGGGTAATGGTTGACGGGTGTTTTTGTGACTGGAAGGATGATTCCAGTGGGGTTCTGCAGGGCTCAGTACTAGGTCCCTTGCTTTTTGTGATATATATTAATCATTTCGACTTAAATGTAGGGGGCATGATAAAGGAGTTTGCAGATGATACAAAAATTGACAGTGAGGATGAAACTTGTAGACTGCAGGAAGATATCAATGGACTGGTCAGGTGGGCGGCAAAGTGGCAAATTGAATTCAATCTGGAGAAGTGTGAGGTAATGCATTTGGGGAGAGCAAACAAGGCAAGGGAATACACAATAAATGGGAGGATACTGAGAGGTGTAGAGGAAGTGAGGGACCTTGGAGTGCATGTCCACAGATCCCTGAAGGTAGCAGGACAGGTAGATAAGGTGGTTAAGAAGGCATATATAATACTTTGCTTTATTTGCTGAGGCATAGAATATAAGAGCAGGGAGGTTATGCTGGAACTGTATAAAACACTGGTTAGTCCACAGCTTGAGTACTGCGTACAGTTCTGGTCACCACATTACAGGAAAGATGTAATTGCACTAGAGAGGGTACAGAGGAGTTCATGAGGATGTTGCCAGGACTGGAGAATTTTAGCTATGATGAAAGATTGGATAGGCTGGGGTTGTTTTCTTTTGGAACAGAGGAAGCTGAGGGGTGATTTAATTGAGTTGTACAAAATTATGAGGGGCCTCGATAGAGTGGATAGGAAGGACCTATTTCCCTTAGCAGAGAGGTCAATAACCAGGGGGCATAAATTTAAAGTGACTGGTAGAAGGATTAGAGGGGGGTGGAGGAAAAGTTTTTTCACCCAGAGGGTGATGGGGGCCTGGAACTCACTGCCTGAAAGGGTGGTAGAGGCAGAAACCCCCAACTCATTTAAAAAGTACCTGGAGGTGCACCTGAAGTGCCGTGACCTGCAGGGCTATGGACCAAGTGCTGGGTGGTGGGATTAGGCTGGTTGGCTCATTTTCAGCCGGCACGGACACGATGGGCCGAATGGCCTCCTTCTGTGCCGTAAATTTTCTATGATTCTATGGTGATCTATCCTCTGCTGTGTGATCTTTTACAATGTGCCATTAAAAATCCTTTGAACAACCCTTCCAACTTTTAAGAGTCTTTTTCCTCCAGAAATGCTGAAGCTGATTTAGTCTCAGGGTTTTTTTTAAACAGATGAACTTTTACTAAACAGAGCAGCTGGGAAACTCCTGCAGTGAGTAATGGTCAGGGTCAGGGACACAAGACTGAGGGACTTTATTGTGCAGCCTCCAGGCATCACCTTTAGAAATGTCTAAATTAAATCCACAAGAGTGTTACCCCGGAACAAACATGAACTGTCTGTCCTGCTCCATCTGCTGCTGTTCTGCTGGTCAGCACTCTCACACAGTCCGGGCTGATCACACAGTGTGTTTGGTTATTTAATGCTTTCTGTGTTCCAGTCTCACTTCTATCTCTTCCTTCCTGTCACTTTATATGTTTGTCCGTCTTTCATTGTATCTGTTCTCTGTTTATATTGTTTATTGATGTTGATTTTTTGTGTGTTTTTCTATCGTGTTATTTCCACTTCCACTTCTATCATTTTGTAATTCTTTGTCAATAACTCTTTCTTGTTCTATCCATGTCGGCTTGCTCTCTCTCATTCTATATATGTGTGTATATTCTTGCTTTCACTCTTTCTCTCTTTATTTTTCTCTCCTGTCTTAATAACCCTCACTTTATTTCTCTCTGTCTCCGAGTAAATCTGTCACTGCCCCTTTGTTTCTATCTCTCTCTCACACACACACACCAGCCCTTTTATGTGAATCTCTCTTAATTTTCTGTGCTTTTTTAATCGTTACATTTCTTTCGTCCTTGTGTCCTCTCTCCGTTTTTTCCCCTCTCTGTCCTTCTCTCCCGCTGTCTCTCTCTGTCGCTTTCTACCTCTTTCTGTCTCTCTCATTCTATGTCGCCCCTCTCTCTCACTCTCCGCCTACGTCTCTTCCTCACCCTTTCTGCCTCTCTCCCTCATATCTCTCTCCTTATCTCTTTCCATTTGTCTTTCTCTCCCCATTTATGTGGGGTGCACCCATTCTGATCAGACCCACAGCAGTGACTTTGATTATCAGCTTTGCCCATTTTGTCCGGCGGCCATTTAGTTAAAGTCCAGCTGAACTTTTTAGTGCCTCCATTTTCAGCAACAATTCATGTGCTGCCTGCGGAGTAAATCCCGCCTCAATATGTCATATTATCAATAAAATATATTAGATTTAAGATCATGTCAGGACTCTGTGCTGTTAATATAAAATGTACTTTCCGTCCCCTGGGAAGTGTAGGGAATGGAGGATGAAATGGGATTTATTCCAGTGCTTGAAACCCTTCAGCTCTTTCTATGATTTCACTAATTTAACAATTAGATTGAGTGGGTATTTCACCGCGTTCTTCAGCTCCTCCCTGAATTTAGTCTGGGTCAGGACATAAATACACGTGTTTGTGCAGGAACTGAGAAGCTGCAGCATCTTTGATGTTTCTTGTGAGATATAACGAGGGTCAGTGTAGGAGGAATAAGACCGAGTGTCTGTGATTCGCATATAAATACTGAACACAACCTGTGTCGTCCATAACAGTATAAAACTGCCCGATATACTGAAGAGTAAAATGATGGATTTCTTTCGGTTCTCCATCTCTGGGTCCTTGTGATTCTCTCCATTGCTTCGGCCCCGGAGTCCCCTGCGGACTCGACTGGACACTAAAATACGTCTGACCGTCAGAACATTGAGCAGCAAAATCAGGCAGATCGGGACACAAGGGGTTAAAATGAGGTGAAACATCTCAAATGCGGCCCATGTGGGGGAAGCTCGGTAGCTCGGTTTAGAAGCACAACCCCAGGGAACATTATCAGTTACAAATCGAGGTTCACGTGTAAAATACCAGGGGACACTCAGTAAACAGCCCAGCACACTCACTGTTCCCAGAACCACAGCCGCCGTTCTCTCGGTGCAATATTTAGTTTTCAGCTTCTCCCAACAAATGGCCACAAATCGATCAAAGGTGAAAGCGACTGTGAGCCAGACTGAATCCATCATTGCTGCTTCACCCAAGAAGAGAGTAAAACTACACACGGGAGTAATGTCCAGGAATGACCATGGGAAATAAAGCGCATTAATCCACATCAATATCACCTCAATGATAACGACCAGGAGATCGGCCACTGCCATTCCCACCAGGTAGACACTGATACATTTGGAGAGACCGCACTTTCCTCGGGACAGGATCACAATCGCCACCAAGTTAACTGTAAGAGAGAGAACAGGAAGCAGAGAAATTACTGATCAGACCTGGAGACAAAGCAGCAGTTTGAGGGGATCTGGGGTGAAATTTCCAGCTTTGTTGCTGCATCGAAGGGTGGAAAGTGATTGATTGACCTGGGCAGCGCTTTCGGGCAGAGAGATGTTATTAAACACAATGATCAATAATGAATTGGGAGATGGATACAGAAAGTGAATAAAGTGAGCACCGGATCCACTGGAAGGGCTGAGTGAGGGCGCAGTGCCGGTGGGGAAGGGAGAAGGGGATTTACACACCGGGAATCCAGCGGATTAAAGCCGGGTTTGGGCTCCAGACGGACGGGGAAAGAGAGCGAATGATCGGGAAGGTGAGGGACAGGGGAGGTGCAGCTGGTTTGTTGCTCTGGGTTAAGAGATCCGACAGGGGCTGGAACTAATGGGGAAAGGCAGCTGGAGACCGAGCCAATGAGTGAGATTGGGAGGGAGACAAGGAAAAGGACATGTCGGAGCTGGAGGGGAGTCAGGAGCAGATGGATTGTGAAAGCGGATAAACTGAAACAAAGGATGAGGAGACAGAGGATTCAATGCAATGGGAGGAGAGGCTGGGATTCACAGGGAGAGACTGCAGCAGAGTGTAAGAGGGAATCTAATCTATAGGTCCCACTAACACAATCCAACTAATACAATCAACAGTTCATTACTGTGATTATTGGTGTCAGGGAATCGGTGCTGGGTATAAAATGTGATCAATAAATTTACTTTGTACATTAAATTAAAATTAAATTCAAAAATATTAATTAAATCAACCTCGTTATTTATTGAATTCAGCCGAGCTTTAAAAATACAATATCCAAATAATTCATTACGATCAAGAAATTACTGATTCTATTCTGGAAGTAAATTTTAATTATATTTAGTGTTAGTTGGAAAACAAGGAACATTCGCAAAAACAGACTGAGGACCTGACAGGGATATAAACATGAGGAGCGAGTCCCACAATAAAAACTCACCCAATCTGACCACATCATAATAACTCCTTCAAATCACATTTTCGATGTTTAATTGTACTGGAAGATTCAGCAGTTCATTGTAATGAATTATTCACACCACAGCCTCTCCCTTTCCCTCTCAGTCACCCTCTCTATCACTCACTCTACTCTCTTTCTCAAGTCCATTTTCATATCTGATTAAATCCTCTCATCCTGTGCCTGCATTCTGTTCACCAGTCCCGTGTCCCACCGATCCTATTCTCACTGTCAGTTTGTTAAAGAGTGAAGCCTCTGTGGAATAGTTTAATGTCTCTAGAAATCATCCAAGTCTCCATCTGTTCACCTACACTGTTTACTTCATCTACAAATCATGGAATAAACTGAATCAAATGCCTCCTCCAGACAGAGCTCACAATAATTGAGATTCCTTCTCCTGTAATTATAAAGCGTTAGATGACGGGACTGTTCAATTAACAAAACGCCAATATCATACTTATAATCTACAGATAAATAGAAGGGGTTTTGATTCCAACAGGTACAGTGCAAACTGAGACAACATGACATCAGAACATTTCATTTTACAATGAAGTCGAGTGACAGTCAATGAATTCACCCACAGTGAAGCAGAGAAGGAGATGTGAAAGAGTCAGCAGAAAACTCAGCTCAGTAGCGAGACATCTGAAGCGGCGTCAGATACTCACATAATGGAATAATATTTCATAACAGTGAGAACCAATAAATACATTGAAATCCCAGTTAAACTGAAGCATGTTATTGGGGAGGGAGGACATTGAGCTGCCTCCTTGTAACACTGAGACCGTGAGCTGTCTCATTATCAATCACTGAAAACACACTGATGAAAACACATTCCAGGACAGGTTAGTTCCACAACATAAAACTGTTCACAGCTCCTGATGGTCTGAGACCAGCTCTTAGCCCAGACACCTGATTCCAATACATTCAGTACAGAGAATAATCCAATAACGATGCTCGGGTTGGATATATAAAAATTATTATGGATACAATGCAGCTCCTACAAGAGCGAAAGAGCCGAGATTTTACACATTCCATCATTCAACAGATTGAACAGAACAGGCCACTGTGTAAAACACACAGCGAGAAAAAATAATTTGCCAAATACAGCAGCAGAGAAAACATCGATTCACACGAATAGCAGCTGAGATAAGGGCTTACCCGGAACTCCAACGGCTGCAAGAACAGGAAAATAAATGAGTTCCACCTGAATCATTACTGGATAGCCCATTTCTGTGAGAAGCAGTAAAGTCTGTTTGCCTGGAAACCACAGCTCCGACAGAGACTCTGAGCTGATCCATTCCAAGATGCCCTGATTTATACAGGAGATAAGCCTCCACTGACACGGTTATACCCCTGATCATTGTTAACAGTTACAGTGCCTTGAACAAACACATTACATCAGCAGCTTTTACTCCGATGTAAATAATGTAGCGGATATAACGCAGACATCTCAAAGTCCAGGACATTATTGTAATCAGACCTCTCTCAGGAATAAAGTTAAAATCCGTGCTCTACAGGACTGATCCAATAATAATGAACGGTTTCATTTGCAGTTTCCATATAATTGTATTGACCACGTTCGCTCCTGGAGATTCATTTATAAATGTTACCGATTCTCCGCCCTGTAGACTGAATCCAGGGACACAATCAGACCCGTTTCACTCTGTTCCTGCAGTTTCCCAGTTAAAATAAGAATGTTGAGTCTCTGACATGAGGACAGTTAAAGGGCAGGGTGAGGATTGCAACCTGGAAATGTCTCTGGGTGATATTAGGGGACGGACACTGAACGTGTCCCATTCACAACCCTCTCTCCGCTATTTTACTGCAGATGTTTACCCGTTTATTCTACATTGGTTAAAGGCTCCAGTAAAATTGGTCCCGTGGAAAACTGAGCTGAGCTCATGACCCGATTTGACCTTCATCACAAATGCCTCGTGATTCGCTCACCCGCCTCCATTCCTTCCTCAGCCCATTGCCATTGAAACCCTCATCAATGCCTCTGACCCTCCAGACTCCATTCCTCCAATACACTCCTGACCGGCCACCCAACCTCCATCTTCCCCAAACGGGAGCTCGTCCAAAACTCTGTTGTCCGTGTCCACACAGCACCAGGTCCTGCTCGGCCTCACTGACCCTCACTGGCTCCCAGTTCCACATTCATTATATTTAAAATTCTCTTCCTTGGGTTTAAATCCCTCCATGGACCACCCCTCCCCATCTCCACACCTACAGCAAACCCACCTGTGACCCTCCTCATCTATCGGACACTGGCCTCTTGTGGTGGGACTCCCCTCGCCTGGTTCCTCTCAATATCTGATCAGAGCCAGGAGAAGCTTCTCTTTCCACCCTATCACCGTTGTCTCTGATGCTTCTAACGGTTCAATCCTTGGCTCCCTCCTCTTCCTCATCTACATACTGCCCTTTGATGACATATTCTGCAGACATGGAACAGCTTTCAGATGGACGCTGACAAAACCACCGCCTCTCTTGATCCTTCCAATGGTCTTTGTGTTGTTCGACGGACATCCTGTTTTAAATGAGCCACAGTATCCTCCAATTAAAAATTGGGAAGTCATGACCTTTGGCCCCACAATCTCCACATCCTTGCCACGGATTGCATCCCCACCCCTGGCTTTTTGATTGGTGAGCCACTTACCAATCACACAAGCCCTTCCTGACCTGCATTGGATTCCAGTCTCCGAAGCCTGCAGTTTATTTTTATTTTTTCTTACACTTAAATCCACCAGGGCCTCACCCCTCCCTATCTCTGTATCCTCCTCCCGACCTACAGACCCTCCCAAACACTCTGCTCCTCCTCCTCTGGCTGCTTGTGCATCCACAGTCCATTTGACCTACTTTTGACAGCCATGCCTTCAGCCATATCCACGCTCCAGAATGCTCTCCCGAAGACGTTCCATCTCGCCCTCCTTTCAGGTGTCAGACAGTGGTAGCAGTCTCGCCTCTGAGATAGAAGGAGACTCAAGAGACTTGAAGACATAACTCAGGCTGACACTGCTGTGCAGTATTGAGGGAGCACTGTACTGTCAGAGGGTCAGCACTAAGGGAATGCTGCACTGTCAGAGGGTCAGTACTGAGGGAGTGCTGTACTGTCGGAGGGTCAGTACTGAGGGAGTGCTGCACTGTCAGAGGGTCAGTACTGAGGGAGTGCTGCACTGTCAGAGGGTCAGTTCTGAGGGAGCGCTGCACTGTCAGAGGGTCAGTACAGAGGGAGTGCTGCACTGTCAGAGGGTCAGTACTGAGGGAGTGCTGCACTGTCAGAGGGTCAGTACTGAGGGAGTGTTGCACTGTCAGAGGGTCAGTACTGAGGGAGTGCTGTACTTTCGGAGGGTCAGTACTGAGGGAGTGCTGTACTGTCAGAGGGTCAGTACTGAGGGAGTGCTGCACTGTCAGAGGGTCAGTACTGAGTGAGTGTTGCACTGTCAGAGGGTCAGTACTGAGGGAGTGCTGTACTGTCGGAGGGTCAGTACTGAGGGAGTGCTGCACTGTCAGAGGGTCAGTACTGAGGGAGTGTTGCACTGTCAGAGGGTCAGTACTGAGGGAGTGCTGTACTTTCGGAGGGTCAGTACTGAGGGAGTGTTGCACTGTCAGAGGGTCAGTACTGAGGGAGTGCTGGACTGTCAGAGGATCAGTTCTGAGGGAGCGCTGCACTGTCAGAGGGTCAGTACTGAGGGAGTGTTGCACTGTCAGAGGGTCAGTACTGAGGGAGTGCTGGACTGTTAGATGATCAGTACTGAGGGAGTGCTGTACTGTTAGATGATCAGTACTGAGGGAGTGCTGCACTGTCAGAGGGTCAGTACTGAGGGAGTGTTGCACTGTCAGAGGGTCAGTACTGAGGGAGTGCTGTACTTTCGGAGGGTCAGTACTGAGGGAGTGCTGTACTGTCGGAGGGTCAGTACTGAGGGAGTGCTGCACTGTCAGAGGGTCAGTACTGAGGGAGTGCTGTACTTTCGGAGGGTCAGTACTGAGGGAGTGCTGGACTGTCACAGGATCAGTTCTGAGGGAGCGCTGCACTGTCAGAGGGTCAGTACTGAGGGAGTGTTGCACTGTCAGAGGATCAGTACTGAGGGAGCGCTGCACTGTCAGAGGATCAGTACTGAGGGAGTGCTGCACTGTCGGTGGATCAGTACTGAGGGAGCGCTGCACTGTCGGAGGGTCAGTACTGAGGGAGCGCTGCACTGTCAGAGGGTCAATACTGAGGGAGCGCTGCACTGTCGGTGGATCAGTACTGAGGGAGCGCTGCACTGTCAGAGGGTCAGTACTGAGGGAGCGCTGCACTGTCAGAGGATCAGTACTGAGGGAGTGCTGCACTGTCAGAGGATCAGTACTGAGGGAGTGCTGCACTGTCAGAGGATCAGTACTGAGGGAGTGCTGCACTGTCAGAGGATCAGTACTGAGGGAGTGCTGCACTGTCAGAGGGTCAGTACTGAGGGAGTGCTGCACTGTCAGAGGATCAGTACTGAGGGAGTGCTGTACTGTCAGAGGGTCAGTACTGAGGGAGTGCTGTACTGTCAGAGGGTCAGTACTGAGGGAGTGTTGCACTGTCAGAGGGTCAGTACTGAGGGAGTGCTGCACTGTCAGAGGGTCAGTCCTGAGGGAGTGCTGTACTGTTAGATGATCAGTACTGAGGGAGTGCAGCACTGTCAGAGGATCAGGACTGAGGGAGTGCTGCACTGTCAGAGGATCAGTACTGAGGGAGTGTTGCACTGTCAGAGGATCAGTACTGAGGGAGTGCTGTACTGTCAGAGGGTCAGTACTGAGGGAGTGTTGCACTGTCAGAGGATCAGTACTGAGGGAGTGCTGCACTGTCAGAGGATCAGTACTGAGGGAGCGCTGCACTGTCAGAGGATCAGTACTGAGGGAGTGCTGTACTGTCAGAGGGTCAGTCCTGAGGGAGTGTTGCACTGTCAGAGGGTCAGTACTGAGGGAGTGCTGTACTGTCAGAGGATCAGTACTGAGGGAGTGCTGTACTGTCAGAGGGTCAGTACTGAGGGAGTGTTGCACTGTCAGAGGGTCAGTACTGAGGGAGTGCTGCACTGTCAGAGGATCAGTACTGAGGGAGTGCTGTACTGTCAGAGGGTCAGTACTGAAGGAGTGCTGCACTGTCAGAGGATCAGTACTGAGGGAGTGCTGCACTGTCAGAGGATCAGTACTGAGGGAGTGCTGTACTGTCAGAGGATCAGTACTGAGGGAGTGCTGTACTGTCAGAGGGTCAGTACTGAGGGAGTGCTGCACTGTCAGAGGATCAGTACTGAGGGAGTGCTGTACTGTCAGAGGGTCAGTACTGAGGGAGTGCTGCACTGTCCGATGATCAGTACTGAGAGAGCGCTGCACTGTCCGATGATCAGTACTGAGGGAGTGCTGCACTGTCCGATGATCAGTACTGAGGGAGTGCTGCACTGTCAGAGGATCAGTACTGAGGGAGTGCTGTACTGTCAGAGGGTCAGTACTGAGGGAGCGCTGCACTGTCAGATGATCAGTACTGAGGGAGTGCTGTACTGTTGAAGGATCAGTACTGAAGGAGTGCTGCACTGTCCGATGATCAGTACTGAGAGAGCGCTGTACTGTTGGAGGTGCCGAATTTCGCAGGACATGATAAACCGAGGGCCCATCTGTTCTCTAAGGTAGAAGATTCTCCGGCAATATTCGAAAATAAGCAAGGGAGTTCTTCTCAGTGTCTTGGGAAATATTTATACCTGTACCAATATCACTAAAACCGATTTTCTGGTCATTTACCTCATTGCAGTGTGGGGGACCTTGCTGTGTGCAAATTGGCTGTGGCGTTTCTTACATTACCACAGTGACTACTCTTCAAAATGTACTTCATTGACTGTTTTGGGATGTCCTGAGGCATTGAAAGGCACTGGATAAAGGCAAGTTCATTCTTTCTTTCAGACCTTCCATGAAACCCACCTCTTGCTTTAAGCTTTGTCATTCCTCCTAATATCTCCTTCTTTGGCCATGGATCCAATTTTTGTCCTTGAGACATCTAAATTCTACTCTTTAAAACCTCTACAAGCTGATGACAAAAAGATAGGCAGCATTGTGAGCAGTGTGGATGGAAGCATAACGTTACAGAGAGATATTAATAGATTAAGTGAATGGGCAAAACTGTGGCAAATGGGTTTCTATATAGGCAAGTGTGAGGTCATCCACTTTGGTCCTAACAAGGATAGATCAGAATAATTTCTAAATTGTGAAAAGAATGGGAGTGGAGGAAGATTCTGAGGGGGCTTTACTGGGTAGATGGTGGTTTCCCCTGGCTGGAGAGTCTAGAACTGGGGGAATAGTCACAGGATAAGGGGTCGGCCATTTAAGACTGAGATGAGGAGGAATTTCTTCACTGAGGGGGGTTGTGAATCTTTCTAATTCTGTACCGTTAAGGGCTGTGGACACTGAGTCGTTCAAGGCTGAGACAGATAGATTTTTGGACTCTAGGGATATGGGGATCAGGCAGGAAGATGGAGTTGAGGTCAAAGATCAGCCATGATCTGATTGAATGGTAGAGCAGGCTCGAGGGGCCTTATGACCTCCTCCTGCTATTATTTCTTATGTCCTTAAGTTCTTTTATAATCACAACAAACCCCCTTTTGTCTGGGAGGGAGGGTGGAGGAAGTTCCAGAAACTGGTTTCACATCGAACCCCTTTTACCGGAGAGGGGCCCAGAGACTTGTTTCACATTGAGAAGCTTTGACCGGGGAGGGAGGGAGTAGGAGGGGGGCCCAGAGATGGGTATTACATCGAATCAATTTTACCGGGGGGGGGAGGGAAGGGGGGGGAGTAAGGGACAGGTTTTACATCGAAACTCTTCAACCAGCGAGGGAGGGGGAGGAGGGGGAGGAGGAGGGGGCTCTGAGATTAGTTTAATATTGAACACCATTCACTGAGGAGGGAGGGGGAGGAGGGAGGGGGTCTCTGAGATTAGTTTAATATCGAACCCCATTCACTGAGCAGGGAGGGGGAGGAGGGAGGGGGTCTCTGAGATTAGTTTAATATCGAACCCCATTCACTGAGCAGGGAGGGGTGGGGGGCTCTGAGATTAGTTTAACATCGAACCCCATTCACTGAGGAGGGAGGGGTGGGGGGCTCTGAGATTAGTTTAATATCGAACCCCATTCACTGAGGAGGGAGGGAGGGGGAGGAGGGGGCCCAAAAAGTGGATTCACATCGAACCCTTTTTATCGGGGAGGGAGGGATGGTGAGAAACCTGAATTAATTTCCAACCAGCACCCCCTCCCCTCCCCTCCCTCCCCTCCCCTCCCTCCCTCCCCTCCTCCCCTCCCCTCCCCGTTTTTTTGTCACAAGTCAGTCCGGCTGAATTTCTCAAAGTGTCCTGGGATTGGATGAGGCCCACCTTGTAAATTGAGTGGGGGTCTATCTCCACCCCTTCACCCCCTTGTCCCAGAGAAAAGCCCACCCACCCTCTGTCATACCCGCCAATGTCTGATTCGAGAAAATAATCAATCAATCCCCTGGACGCTGTCAAATTCCGCAGTAATCAGGAGATTCCATCGCCAGTTTCGAGGAACGGTTCATCACTTTCTCTTGGGGGGAGGTGGGTTATCCCCAGACTTGGAACACACACAGTGGGAGTGTGTTGGAGCAGACGAGGGAGGGACGGAGGGACGGAGGGATGTGGAAGGATAGCCTCCATGTTCCATTTGCTCCTTGTGGCCCAGCCCTGTCCGTGGGGGTTAGGGGAGAGCGTTGGGTTGGCCGGGGGGCTGTTCTTTGCCCAGTCCTGTGTCAGCCTCTTGAGTGGGATCAGCGTTTGTTATTTTTCCACACTGTGGTGATAGTCCCAACAAGAGCAGAGTTAAAGGGTTTCAAATCAACAAAACAGGTCCATGGAATGTGGCTCGTTCCAACAAACAGTTTGCCGGGTCAAACCAGTCCTGTCCTGGGATGTCCCTGGATTAACATGACAATGGACAGTCCCCGACGAGAGCAGATTGAGAAGCATCCCAACATGTTAAATTTCAAGCAAGGGGTTCACCTGGGGGAGGGGAGGGGAGGGTGGGGTGGATGGTGTGTCCCCTCCCAAGTCCTTATTTTGCCTCGTCATTCTCTGAGTGTCATTTCGCTGATTGAGGGATGGAGTAGGATTGATTCCCTCTTCACTGAACTCCAATCTCCCGACAGGGGAGTCAGATTTCAAATGGACAGGCACCCGAGTTAATCTAACGGGGAACTGTCCATTCCCTGTCCACACACATGCTCGAAACAAGAGGAGGGGAGAGAGGGAATGGTGGAATGGAAGATTCATTAGTTAAAATGGTGGGAGGGCATGAGGACCCCCGGGGTCGAATTTCCACCGGTCTGCTCTCAATCTTCCAATGTAACATCTGTAGCTCTCTCTGCACTTCTGCCTCCATCACTCCCTCTACACCTCTCCCTCCATTTCTCTCTCTACATCTCCATCTCTCTCTCTGCATCACTCCCTCCATCTCTCTCTGCATGTCTCCCTCCAGCACTCTCACTAGACCTCTCCCTCCACCTCTCTCTCTGCATCTCCGTTGCTCTCTCTGCACTGCTCCCTCCATCACTCTCTTTATATATCCCTCTCTGCAGCACTCCCTCCATCACTCTCCCTACACCTCTCCCTCCACCTCTCTCTCTCTATATCTCCATCTCTCTCTCTGCACCACTCCCTCCATCTCTCTCTCTCTGCATCTTTGCCTCCATCACTCTCTCTACACCTCTCCCTCCATCTCTCTCTACATCTCCATCTTTCTCTCTGCACCTCTCCCTCTATCACTCTCTCTACACCTCTCCCTCCACTTCTCTCTCTACATCTCCATCTTTCTCTCTGCTCCGCTCCATCCATCACTCTCATTATATCTCCCGCTCTGCAGCACTCCCTCCATCACTATCTCTACACCTCTCCCTCCACCTCTCTCTCTATATCTCCATCTGTCTCTGCAGCACTCCCTCCATCACTATCTTTACATCTCCCTCTCTGCAGCTCTCCTTCCATCTCTCTCTCTGCACCTTTCCCTCCATCACTCTCTCTACATCTCTCCCTCCATCTCTCTCGACATCTCCATCTTTCTCTCTGCACCTCTCCCTCTATCACTCTCGCTACACCTCTCCCTCCACCTCTCTACATCTCCATCACTCTCTCTCTGCACCACTCCCTCCACCACTCTCTTCATATCTCCCTCTCTGCAGCTCTCCCTCCATCTCTTTCTCTACATTTCACTTTTTCTGTATCTCCATCTCTCTCTCTCTTCACCCCTCTGTATTTTTATCTTCATTTCTCCTCCTCTCACTCTGTGCTTTTCTTTCTTTTAATCTCTTTCTGTAACCCTGTCGTTCTGCGTTTGTTTGATCTCTGTCTCAGTGTCTCTCTCTGTCTCAGTATCTCTCTTTGCCTTGGTAGCTCTCTCTCTTTCTATATCTGTATCTCACATGATCTGTTTTCTGTATCTCGCTCTCACTTTCTGTATCTCCGGTTTCTGGTCCTCAGTTTCTCTCACTGTTTCTCTGGGGATCTGGGAGAGAAGAAATAGGAGAATGGATTTTTTAAATGGGGGAGACAGGCAGTGAGACGGACCCTGGGTTACATTCTGGACCAGTGACACTGAGACACACAGAGATCGTGCAGTTAGAGACACGTATCCTGTGTGAACACATTGGGGTGAAATTCCCACTGTGATTCTCCCGGTACTCCAAAGTAACCTGCATATTGCTCCTTCTACATCTCCATCTCTCCTTCCACATCTCCATATCTCTCTTCACATCTCCACCTCTTTCTGTCCCTGCCTCTTCCTGCATCTCTCTACCTCTCTTTCTATGCATCTTTATATTTATTTTTGCATCTCTCTATTGATATTTCTGTGCATATACATTTTTCATATTTCTTTATCTCCCTCTTTCTTCATATCTCTGTCTCTCTTTGTATCTCTGTACCTCCAGCTCTTTACATGTATCTCCCCTTTTATCTGTCTTTCTCTTTCTATAAATCTCTGTACCTCTCTTTATATCTCTGTACACCTCTCTTTATATGTATACCTCTTTATATCTCTGTACACCTCTCTTTTAATGTATATCTCTCTTTATATATCTGTACACCTCTCTTTTAATGTATATCTCTCTTTATATATCTGTATCTCTCTCTATATGTATCTCTCTTTATATCCCTGTATCTCTTTGTATATCTTTGTGCCCCTTTCTATCTCTCTCTACATCGCTCTCTATGTTTAACCTTTGCATCTTTATCCATCTCGCTTTGTACATCTATGAGTCTTTTTCTGCCCTTCATTTTATCTCTTTCTGTCTATTCGTCTCTCTTTTCTTTCTGATTATCTCTGCCTTCTGGTCTGTTGCTGAGGGAAGTAAGAGTGGAAATTGTAGAGGCACTGGCCTTAATCGTCCAATCATCCTTAGATATGCCCATAAGACCATAAGACCACTACTATACAGGTTGGTGCCAGAGGACTGGAGAATTGCAAATGTTACACCCTTGTTCAAAAAAGAGTGTAAGGATAAACCCAGCAACTATAGACCAGTCAGTTTAACCTCGATGGTGGGGAAACTTTTGGAAACAATAATTCGGGACAAAATTAACAGTCACTTGGACAAGTGTGGATTAATTAAGGAAAGCCAGCACGGATTTGTTAAAGGCAAATTATGTTTAACTAACTTGATAGAGTTTTTTGATGAGGTAACAGAGAGGGTTGATGAGGGCAATGCGGTTGATGTTGTGTATATGGACTTTCAAAAGACGTTTGATAAAGTGCCACATAATAGGATTGTCAGCAAAGTTGAAGCCCATGGAATAAAAGGGGCAGTGACAACATGGATACGAAATTGGCTGAGTGACAGGAAACAGAGAGTAGTGGTGAACGGTTGTTTTTTGGACTGGAGGGAGGTGTACAGTGATGTTCCCCAGGGGTCAGTGCTGTGCCCACTGCTTTTCTTGATATATATTATTGACTTGGACTTGGGTGTACAGGGCACAATTTCAAAATTTGCGGATGACATAAAACTTGGGAGTGTAGTAAACAGTGAGGAGGATAGTGATAGACTTCAACAGGACATAGACAGGCTGGTGGAATGGGCGGACACATGGCAGATGAAATTTAATGCAGAGAAGTGTGATGTGATACATTTTGTTCGGAAGAATGAGGAGAGGCAAAATAAACTAAAGGATACAATTCTAAAGGGAGTGCAGGAACAGAGAGGTCTGGGGTTATATGTTCACAAATTGTTGAACTTGGCAGAGCAGGTTGAGAAAGCGGTTAAAGAAGCATACGGGATCCTGGGCTTTATAAATAGAGGCATAGAGTACAAAAGCAAGGAGGTTATGATGAACTTTATAAAACACTGTTTCAGCACAACTGGAGTATTGAGTCCAATTCTGGGCACCACAATTTAGGAAGGATGTGAAGGCCTTAGAGAGGGTGCAGAAAAGATTTATTAGAATGGTTCCAGGGATGAGGGACATCAGTTATGTGGATAGACTGGAGAAGCTGGGGTTGTTCTCCTTAGAGCAGAGAAGGTTGAGAGGAGATTTGATAGAGGCATTCAAAATCATGAAGGATCTAGACAGAATAGATAGAGAGAAACTGTTCCCATTGGCTGAAGGGTCAAGAACCAGAGGACATAGATTTAAGGTGAATGGCAAAAGAACCAAAGGCGACATGAGGAAAAGCTTTTTTACACAGCGAGTGGTTAGCATCTGGAATATACTGTCTGAGGGGATGGTGGAGGCAGATTCAATTATGACCTTCCAAAGGGAATTGGATAAGTACTTGAAGTGAAAAAATTGCACGGCTGCAGGGAAAGGGCGGAGAGTGAGACTAGCTGGATTGCTCTTGCGCAGAGCCGGCACGGACTCGATGGGCTGAAAGGCCTCCTTCCGTGCTGTAACCATTCTATGATTCTATGATTGTCTGTTTCTCTCTCTCTGGTAATTCGCCTTGCCGTTGTTCTCACTCTATCTCTCTCTTCCTGTCCCTCTGTTTTGAGTTTCGCAGTCCCTCTCACTCAGGTAGATGTTGACTTTGTGCGATAGTGTAAAACGGGTGACAGAGAATCGGGAGCCTGTTTTACATCTCTCCCAAGCTTTAATCCCATTGATGTAAAGATGGGGACAGATGTAAAACGTCACTATCACCTGATTTTAAATCTTTATTGATGTTTCCTTGTGTGGGCCAGGAGGAGCGTTACACACAGGGGGAGATTGCACAGAGGGGGAATATTACACAGAGGGGGAATATTACACAGAGGGGGAAATAGCACAGAGGGGGAAATAGCACACAGACAGGGAAATATTACACAGAGAGGGAATATTACACAGTGGGGGAGATTGCACAGAGGGGGAATATTACACAGAGGGGGAAATAGCACAGAGGGGGAAATAATACACAGACAGGGAAATATTACACAGAGAGGGAATATTACACAGTGGGGAGATTGCACAGAGGGGGAATATTACAGAGAGGGGGAATATTACACAGAGGGGGAAATAGCACAGAGGGGGAATATTACACAGAGGGGGAATATTACACAGTGGGGGAGATAGCACAGAGGGGGAATATTACACAGAGGGGGAATATTACACAGAGGGGGAAATAGCACAGAGGGGGAAATAATACACAGACAGGGTATTATTACACAAGGGGGAATATTACACAGTGGGGGAGATTGCACAGAGGGGGAATAGTACACAGAGGGGGAAATAGTACACAGAGGGGGAAATATTACACAGAGGGGGAAATACTACACAGAGGAGAAATAGCACAGAGGGGGAGATAGCACAGAGGGGGAAATATTACACAGATGGGGAAAGATTACACAGAGAGGGAATATTGCACAGAGGGGGAGATTGCACAGAGGGGGAATGTTACACAGAGGGGAATAGTACACAGAGGGGGAATAGTACACAGAGGGGGAATAGTACACAGAGGGGGAATAGTACACAGAGGGGGGATATTACACAGAGGGGGAATAGTACACAGAGGGGGAGATTGCACAGATGGGGAATCTTACACAGAGGAGAATAGTACACAGAGGGGGAATAGTACACAGAGGGGGAATGTTACACAGAGGGGGAATGTTACACAGAGGGGGAATGTTACACAGAGGGGGAATGTTACACAGAGGGGGAATAGTACACAGAGGGGGAATAGTACACAGAAAGGGAATATTACACAGAGGGGAGATATTACACAGAGGGGGAATGTTACACAGAGGGGGAATATTACACAGAGGGGGAGATTGCACAGAGTGGGGATATTACACAGAGGGGGAATATTACACAGGGGGGAAATAGCACAGAGGGGGAAATCGCACAGAGGGGGAAATATTGCACAGACGGGGAAAGATTACACAGAGAGGGAATATTACACAGAGGGGGAGATTGCACAGAGGGGGAATGTTACACCGAGGGGAATAGTACACAGAGGGGGAATAGTACACAGAGGGGGAATATTACACAGAGGGGGAATGTTACACAGAGGGGGAGATTGCACAGAGTGGGGATATTACACAGAGGGGGGATATGACACAGAGGGGGGATATGACACAGAGGGGGGATATTACACAGAGTGGGTGATTACACAGAAGGGGGGATTGCACAGAGTGTGTTAATACACAGAGGGGGAGGTTATATAGGGGGTGACATTACACAGAGGGGGAATATTACACAGAAGGGGTGATTACACAGAAGGGGGATTACACCAGGGGACAGTTCATATAGGGGGGATTACACCAGTGGGCAGGTCACGGGAGGGGGGTGGAATTATACCGGGGAGATTACACTAGGGTGTGTTCGCATCTGGGAATATACCAGGGGGTTGATTTCACCGGGGTGGGGGGCGGGGAGGTTGAGAGTCCTGGACTGGGGGGCATCTCCCTTACTTCTCCCCGCAAAAAAAAGGATGGGAAGAAAAGAGGGAGAGAGAAAGGAGACAGTGAAAGTGCAAAAAGAGACAAAAAAGAGAGAAAAGAGAGATAAAGAAAAAATAGTGAAAGTGGTGAGAAAGAAGAGAGATAAGGAGAAGAAAGAAAAGCGAGAAAAAGAGAAAAGAGAGAATGAGAAGGGAGAGAGAGAGAAAGTGTAAAAAGAAAGATGAACAGGGAAAGAGAGAGGGGGCACGGAAATTGGCTGGGGGAAATGAAACAGGATACAGAGAAAGGAACTGGAGGCAGCAAGAAAGAGAAAGAAATACAAAGAATGAAAAGAGAGTAAAAGTAATGAGAGGAGAGAAAGATGATAAAGAAAGAAAAGAGGGAGAGAGAAAATAAAGCGTCCCATATTCACCCCGCACACGGGCGCTGGTCCCACTCGACTACGGATCGCCACACTTCCTACAATACATTATAAATACCTATGCAGTGAGATGGAGAATTTAAAGGTACAGACACACACACACATCTTTCTATAATGCACTTTAAATGCTTGTGCAGTGAGACAGAGAGCTTAAAGCTACAGAGTCACACACACACACTGTCCTACAATACATTTTAAATACCTGTGCAGTGCGACAGGAAGTTTAAAGATGCTGAGACAGACATACACTATCCTCAAATACACATTAAATACATGTACAGTGAGACAGAGAGTTCAAAGGTGCATAGACACTCACACACTGTCCCACAATACATATTAAATATCTGCACAGTGAGATAGAGAGTTTAAATTTACAGAGACATTCACAAGCCGTCCTATAATACACTTTAAATACCTGTGGAGTGAGACAGAGAGTTTAAACTACAGAGACACTCAACCCTTGCTACAATACACTTTAAATACCTGTGGAGTGAGACAGAGAGTTTAAAGGTGCATAGACGCTCACACACTGTCCTACAATACACTTTAAATACCTGTACAGTGAGACAGAGAGTTTAAAGGTGCATAGACACTCACACACTGTCCCACAATACACTTTAAATACCTGTACAGTGAGACAGAGAGTTTAAAGGTGCATAGACACTCACACACTGTCCCACAATACACTTTAAATACCTTTGCAGTGAGGCAGAGAGTGTAAAGCTACAGAAACACTCAACTTTTTAAATGTCAACAGTAGCACATCGCAGGACCAAGGGTGAGGGTGAGTCAGTCTCCCTTTAATGTAGCTGAGCTTTAATGTCAGTCAAAATTCCCCTTCTCCCAGTCCAAAGCCCCTAACCTAAAATGTACCTGCTTTTCTCCACCTTAATCCAGCCTCCCAGGTGTGCAAGAGTCCAAGGTGAATCTGTCTGTCACCAGAGGAGTGAGGGGCCTCCTGCCATGTGCCAGTGTCCCAAATGGTACCTTCCTGAGGCCTGTTTGAGGCCTCTCACTGGGAGCCAGGTCAAAGGGCTGCTTCCTGCCAGACCCCTTTAACCATAGAGTACAAACAGAGCCTAGAATGATGCACCGAAGGGGGCCTAACTCACTGCACAGGTACATTGTCTTGTCCTATCACTGTGTATATCTGGGTTCACCCTGCTGCAAGTTTCTCTAATCCCTCTTCAGTTCTCACCTCTCCATTGATTGAATTTTATCTGGGTTCACCCTGCTGCAAGTTTCTCTAATCCCTCTTCAGTTCTCACCTCTCCATTGATTGAATTTTATCTGGGTTCACCCTGCTGCAAGTTTCTCTAATCCCTCTTCAGTTCTCACCTCTCCATTGATTGAATTTTATCTGGGTTCACCCTGCTGCAAGTTTCTCTAATCCCTCTTCAGTTCTCACCTCTCCATTGATTGAATTTTATCTGGGTTCACCCTGCTGCAAGTTTCTCTAATCCCTCTTCAGTTCTCACCTCTCCATTGATTGAATTTTATCTGGGTTCACCCTGCTGCAAGTTTCTCTAATCCCTCTTCAGTTCTCACCTCTCCATTGATTGAATTTTATCTGGGTTCACCCTGCTGCAAGTTTCTCTAATCCCTCTTCAGTTCTCACCTCTCCATTGATTGAATTTTTTCTCTTCTCCCTTTCTGTTGCTGTGGTCCCCCCCACCCCCGCCATGTTGTTTTCACTCTCTCTCTCTTGTTTCCTCTTTTAACCCTGAGATTCACCACATTTGCCTTGCTCACACTATATATTCTGCAATTTGTGTTTCTTCATCTTCTGGGCTTTATACATTGAGCTTTGATCAATTCCTATCTGTCTCGCTGGTTAGTGAGGAATCATTGTCTATCCGGCTGCTTTTACTGAACCTCTTCTTGTCCATTTGTTTTACACAGAACGCGACAGCTCCCTTTAAATCACTGCACAAAATCAAATCATTACAAGATGGACATTGCCCAGTACAACCAGTATTAGAGTGATCCATATCTGTGTTTGTTCCAATGTTTATCCATCTCCCTTTGTTAGTGTCTCTGTATTACTCACTGTACTCAGTCTCACCTTTATCTATCTCCCTCTGTTGGTGTCTCTCTCTGTGTCACTCACTGTACTCAGTCTCACCTTTATCGATCTCCCTCTGTTGGTGTCTCTCTCTGCATCACTCACTGAACTCAGTCTCACCTTTATCCATCTCCCTCTGTTGGTGTCTCTCTGTATCACTCACTTTACTCAGTCTCACCTTTATCCATCTCCCTCTGTTGGTGTCTCTCTGTATCACTCACTTTACTCAGTCTCACCTTTATCCATCTCCCTCTGTTGGTGTCTCTCTGTATCACTCACTTTACTCAGTCTCACCTTTATCCATCTCCCTCTGTTGATGTCTCTCTCTGTGTCACTCACTGTACTCAGTCTCACCTTTATCCATCTCCCTCTGTTAGTGTCTCTCTGTATCACTCACTTTACTCAGACTCACCTTTATCCATCTCCCTCTGTTAGTGTCTCTCTGTATCACTCACTTTACTCAGTCTCACCTTTATCCATCTCCCTCTGTTGGTGTCTCTCTCTGTGTCACTCACTGTACTCAGTCTCACCTTTATCCATCTCCCTCTGTTGGTGTCTCTCTGTATCACTCACTTTACTCAGTCTCACCTTTATCCATCTCCCTCTGTTGGTGTCTCTCTGTATCACTCACTTTACTCAGTCTCACCTTTATCCATCTCCCTCTGTTGATGTCTCTCTCTGTGTCACTCACTGTACTCAGTCTCACCTTTATCCATCTCCCTCTGTTAGTGTCTCTCTGTATCACTCACTGTACTCAGACTCACCTTTATCTATTACCTTATGTTGGTGTCTTTCTGTGTCACTGTACTCAGTCACATTGGGATCCTTTATCTATCTCCCTCTGTTGGTGTCTTTCTTTATTCGTTCATGGGATGTGGGCATCGCTGACAAGGCCAGCATTTATTGCCCATCCCTAATTGCCCTTGAGAAGGTGGTGGTGAGCCGCCTTCTTGAACCACTGCAGTCCGTGTGGTGAAGGTTCTCCCACAATTCCGTTCGGTAGGGAGTTCCAGGATTTTCATCCTGGGACAATGAAGGAACAGCGATATATTTCCAAGTCGGGATGGAATGTAACTTGGAGGGGAACGTGCAGGTGGTGTTGTTCCCATGTACCTGCTGCCCTTGTTGTTCTAGGTGGTAGAGGTCATGGGTTTGGGAGGTGCTGTCGAAGAAGCCTTGGTGAGTTGCTGCAGTGCATCCTGTGGATGGTACACACTGCAGCCACTGTGCACCGGTGATGAAGGGAGTGAATGTTTAAGGCGGGGAATGGGGTGCCAATCAAACGGGCTGCTTTGTCCTGGATGGTGTCGTGCTTCTTGAGTGTTGTTGGAGCTGCACTCATCCAGGCAAGTGGAGAGTATTCCATCACATTCCTGACTTGTGCCTTGTAGATGGTGGAAAGGCTTTGGGGAGTCAGAAGATGAGTCACTAGCTGCAGAATACCCAGCCTCTGACCTGCTCTTGTAGCCACAGTATTTATGTGTCTGGTCCAGTTAAGTTTCTGGTCAATGGTGACCCCCAGAATGTTGATAGTGGGGGATTCGGCGATAGTAATGCCATTGAATGTCAAGGGGAGGTGGTTAGACTCTCTCTTGTTTGAGATGGTCATTGCCTGGCACTTGTCTGGCACGAATGTTACTTGCCACTTAGCCCAAGCCTGGATGTTGTCCAGGTCTTGCTGCATGCGGGCATGGGCTGCTTCTTTATCTGAGAGATTGTGAATGGAACTGAACATTGTGCAATCATCAGCGAACATCCCCATTTCTGACATTTTGATGGAGGGAAGGCCACTGATGAAGCAGCTGAAGATGCTTGGGCCTAGGACACTGCCCTGAGGAACTCCTGCTGCAATATCCTGGGGCTGAGATGATTGGCCTCCAACAACCACTACCATCTTCCTTTGTGCTAGGTATGACTCCAGCCTCTGGAGAGTTTTCCCCCTGATTCCCATTGATTTCAATTTTACTAGGGCTTCTTGGTGCCACACTCGGTCAAATGCCACCTTGATGTCAAGGTCAGTCACTCTCACCTCACCTCTGGAATTCAGCTCTTTTTTCCATGTTTGGACCAAGGCTGTAATGAGGTCTGGAGCCGAGTGGTCCTGGCGGAACCCAAACTGAGCATCGGTGAGCAGGTTATTGGTGAGTAAGTGCCTCTTGATAGCACTGTCGATGACACCTTCCATCACTTTGCTGATGATTGAGAGTGGACTGATGGGGCGGTAATTGGCCGGATTAGATTTGTCCTTTTTGTGGACAGGACATATCTGGGCAATTTTCCACATTGTCAGTTAGATGCCAGTGTTATAGCTGTACTAGAACAGTTTTGCTAGAGGTGCAGCTAGTTCTGGAGCACAAGTCTTCAGCACTACAGCCGGGATATTGTTGGGGCCCATAGCCTTTGCTGTATCCAGTGCACTCAGCTGTTTCTTGATATCACGTGAAGTGAATCGAATTGTCTGAAACAGGCTTCTGTCTGAAGATGTTTGCAAATGTAAAGCCTTGTCTTTTGCACTCACGTGCTGGGCTCTGCCATCATTGAGGATGGGGATATTTACGGAGCCTCCTCCTCCCATTAGTTGTTTAATTGTCCTCCACCATTCATGTCTGGATGTGGCAGGACTGCAGAGCTTTGATCTGATCCGTTGGTTGTGGAATCACTTAGCTCTGTCTGTAGCATGTTGCTTCCGCTGTTTAGCATGCATGTAGTCCTGAGTTGTAGCTTCACCAGGTTGGCATCTCATTTTTAAGTACGCATGGTGCTGCTCCTGGCATGCTCCTCTACACTCCTCATTGAACCAGGGTTGATCCCCTGGCTTGATTAAATGATAGAGTGAGGGATAAGCCGGGCCATGAAGTTACAGATTGTGCTGGAATACAATTCTGCTGTTGCTGATGGCCCACAGCGCCTCATGGATGCCCAGTTTTGTGCTGCTAGATCCGTTCTGAATCTATCCCATTTAGCACGGTGGTAGTGCCACACAACACGTTGGATGGTGTCCTCAGTGCGAAGACGGGAATTCGTCTCCACGAGGCCTGTGCGGTGGTCACTCCTACCAATACTGTCATGGACAGATGCATTTGCGACAGGTAGATTGGTGAGGATGAGGTCAAGTAGGTTTTTCCCTCGTGTTGGTTCGTTCACCACCTGCTGCAGGCCCAGTATGGCAGCTATGCCCTTCAGGACTTGGCCAGCTCAGTCAGTAGTGGTGCTACCGAGCCACTCTTGGTGATGGACATTAAAGTCCCCCACCCAGAATACATTCTGTGCCCTTGCTACCCTCAGTGCTTCCTCCAAGTGGTGCTCAATATGGAGGAGGACTGATTCATCAGCTGAGGGAGGGCGGTAGGTGGTAATCAGCAGGAGGTTTCCTTGCCTTGTTTGACCTGATGCCATGAGATTTCATGGGGTCCAGAGTCAATGTTGAGGACTCCCAGGGCCACTCGCTCCTGACTGTATATCACTGTACCACCACCTCTGGTGGGTCTGTCCTGGTGGTGGGACAGGACATACCCAGGGATGGTGATGGAAGAGTCTGGGACGTTGGTTGAAAGCTGTGATTCTATGGGTATGACTATGTCAGGCTGTTGCTTGACTAATCTGTGCAACAGCTCTCCCAATTTTGGTACAAGTCCCCAGATGTTAGTGAGGAGGACTTTGCAGGGTCGACCGGGCTTGGTTTGACTTTGCCTTTGTTGTGTCCGGTGTCCAGGGTCCGATGCCAGGTGGGCCGTCCAGTTTCATTCTTATTATGACTTTTTGTAGCGAGTTTGTACAACTGAGTGGCTTGCTCGGCTATTTCAGAGGGCAATTAAGAATCAATCACATTGCTGTGGCTTGGAATCACATATAGACCAGACCGGGTAAGGACGGCAAGTTTGATGTACCAGATGGGTTTTTACGACAATCCGGTAGTTTCATGGTCACCATTACTGATACTAGCTTTTTATTCCAGATTTTTAAAAATTAACTGAATTTAAATCCCCAGCTGCTGTCACCACTATACGACTGGATCCTCCACCATCCTTTCAGGCAGTTCATTCCCGATCAGAACCACTCGCTGAATAAAAAAGTTTTTTCTCATGTAGCCTTTGTGTTTTTTTGTCGATCATCTTAAATCTGTGTCCTCTGGTTACCGACCCATCTACCAGTGGAAACAGTTTCTCTCTATCAACTCTGTCTAGACGCCTCATGATTTTGAACGCCTCTATCTAATCTCCTCTCAAGCTTCTCTGCTCTAAGTACGTTGCTCAGAATTGGTCCCAAAACTCCAGTTATGTTTGAAACAGTATTTTATAAAGGTTCATCATAACTTTCTTGCTTTTGTACTCTATACCTCAATTTATAATTCCAAGGATACCGTAAGCATTTTAAATACTTTCTCAACCTGCCCTGCCACCTTCAATGATTTGTTCACGTATAACCCCAGGTCTCTCTGCTCCTTCGCCACCTTTAGAATTGTACAATTTAGTTTATATTGCCTCTCCTCGTTCTCCCTGCCAAAAGGTATCACTTCACACTTCTTTGCATTAAATTTCACCTTCCACGTGTCCGCCCATTCCACCAAACTGTCTATGTCCTCTTAAAGTCTGCCACTATCCTCCTCACTGCTTACTACACTTCCAAGCTTTGTGTCATTGGCAAATTTTGAAATTGTGCCCTGTACAATTTCCAAGTTCAAGTTGGACCCAAGTCCAAGTCATTAATATATATCAAGAAAAGCAGCGGTCCTAGTACCGACCCCTGGGGAACACCACTGTACACCTCCCTCCAGTCCGGAAAATAAACTTTCACCACTCCCCACTGTTTCCTGTCACTTCCCCAATTTTGTATCCGTCCTGCCACTGACCCTTTTATTCTATGGGTTTCAACTTTGCTGACAAGCCTATTTTGTGGCACTTTATCAAAAGGCTTTTGGAAGTCCCTGTACACCACATCAACTGCATTGCCCTCGTTAACCCTCTCTGTTACCTCATCAAAAATCTCAATCAAGTTAGTTAAACATGATTTGCCTTTTAGAGGTCCGTGCTGACTTTCCTTAATTAATCCACACTTGTTCAAGTTAGTATTAATTTTGTCCCGGATTATTGTTTCTAAAAGATTAGCCAGCACTGAGGTTAAACTGACTGGCTTATAGATGCTGGGTTTATCCTGACATCATTTTTTGAACAATGGTGTAACAATTGCAATTCTCCAGTCCTCTGGCACCACCCCCATATCTAAGGATGTTTGGAAGATTATGACCAGTACCTCCTCAATTTCCACCCTTACCTCCCTCAGCAACCTAGGATGCATCCCATCCGGACCGGGTGACTTATTTACTTTAAGTACAGCCAGCCTTTCTATTACCTCCTCTTGATCAATTTTTAACCATCCAATATCTCAACTACCTCCACTTTTACTGTGACTTTGGCAGCATCTTCTTCCTTGGTAAAGACAGATGGAAAGTATACATTCAGTTCCTCGGCCATCCCCTCTGCCTCCATGCATAGATCTCCTTTATGGGCCCTAATCGGTCCTACCCCTCCTCTTACTACCCGTTTACTGTTTACTTGCCTAAAGAAGACTTTTGGATTCCCTTTTATTTTAGTTGCCAGTCTATTCTTGTTCTCTCTTTGCCCCTCTTATTTCTTTTTTCACTTCCCCTCTGTACTCTCTATATTCAGCCCGGTTCTCACTTGTATTATCAACCTGTCATCTGTCATACGCCCCCTTTTTCTGCTTCATCTTACTCTCTATCGCTTTTGTCATCTAGGGAATTCTGGCCTTGGTTGCCCTACCTTTCCCCATCGTGGGAATGTACCTAGAATGTACCAGAACCATTTCCCCTTTAAATCCACCCATTGTTCAATTACAGTTTTGCTTTGATTCCAATTTACCCGGGCCAGATCCGTTCTCAACCCACTGAAATTGGCCCTCCTCTAATTAAGTATTTTTACTCTAGATTGCTCCTTGTCCTTTTCCATAGCTAATCTAAACCTTAAGATACTGTGATCACCATTTCCTAAATGTTCCCCCACTAACACTTGCTCCATTTGACCCACCTCATTCCCCAGATCCAGATCCAGCAATGCCTCCTTCCTCGTTGGGCCGGAAACATACTGATCAAGAAAATTCTCCTGAACGCACTTCAGAAATTCTACCCCCTCTCTGCCCTTTACACTATTACTATCCCAGTCTATATTCGGATAGTTGAAGCTCCCATTATGAACACTTTTTGGCTCTTGCACCTCTCTGTAATTTCCCTGCGAATTTGCTCCTCTATAAACTTCCCAAAAGTTGGTGGCCTGTGGAATACACCCAGTGGTGTAATGGCACCTCTGTTGTTTCTTAACTCTAACCAAATAAATTGTCTCCTTCACCCCTCGAGGACATCTTCTCCCTCCAGCACTGCAATATTCTCCGAAATCAAATCTGCCACACCGCCCCTCCTTTCTTCCCTTCCCTATATTTCCTGAGCACCTTGTATCCAGGAATATTTAGTACCCGTAACGGTATGGTTGTTGGGTGGCGTCCTTGCTCCCGTGGGAATGCAAATGCATTGTGCCATTGGCACAGTGGCACAATGTGTGTGTAAAAGCATATGCTAAGTCTTTATAAAACAAAGTTAGGTCTCAGCTGGAGTATTGTGTTCAATTCTGTGCCCCACTCTTTAGGAAGGGTACCAAGGCCTTAGTGAGGTTACAGAAGAGATTTACTAGAATGGTGCCAGGGGTGAGGGACTTCACTTATGTGGACAGACCGGAGAAGCTGGCGTTCTTCTCTTTAGAACAGAGAAGGTTAAGGGGAGATTTGATGGAGGTGTTCAAAATCATGAACAGTTTTGACAGGCCAAATAAGGTGAAACTGTTTCCAGTGCTGACGGGTCAGTAACCAAAGGACACAGATTTAAGGTAATCGGCAAAAGAGCCAGAGGCAACATGAGGAAACATTTTTTTAACGCAGCGAGTTTTAATGATCTTAAATACACTGCCTGTAAGGGTGGTGGAAGCAGATTCAATCTAACTTTCAATAGGAATTGGATAAATACTTGCAGGGGAAAAATACAGGGAAAGAGCAGGGGAATGGGACTAATTGGATAGCTCTGTCAAAGAGCCGGTACAGGCACGATGGGCCGAGTGGCCTCCTCCTATGCTGTACTTACTATATTACTATGATACTCCTGCAGGCGCACAGCACTGGAAGCATTTTTGTGTATAGCCTTTGGTGAGAGAGCCTTCGTTTTTGGACGCTTTTCATTTCTTTGCATTGCATGTCGATGTTTCTCTGTTCCTGTTTTATTTGTTTTCAACTTCACTGCTGCTCCCTACCATTTAAGGCACCTCGAATGACGACATTTTCTATCCTCCTGCCTTATCTCAGCAATATGTACAGCAGAAAAGCTCAATTTCAAACTTTAGAGCCAACCGGGTCCAGGAATTCAAAATGTCCTGGAGCAAATGTGCTCACCCCACGACTGCACCTTTAGCAAAAGATGAAATGGAATAATCTGCCAAACCGGGAAATAGAGGCAAAGACTTTAGGATCGTTCAAAAATATAGTTGGTTGCTACAGTGGGAGGAACAAACTCAATGGGTCAAATAACCTTTTTCTTATTCTTGACTCTTCTTATGCAAAATTAAACTGAAGTTACAGGAAAGCTTATTTATTTCTTAAACATTCAATGTATGGGATTGATATTAATATTTATTTCAAAGCAAAAACAAAGCTTCAGGTTTAAAACATATTTTCCACTGATTTTTATGTAGCACTTTGCAATATTTCTAATCATACCATAATCATCCCTATATACAATTGGTATCCAGGTGTGCTCGCTGCTAAGTTGAAGGCAGAAGCGAATTTGAAGGGACTATTTTTGTATTTTTTTGTCTTGTCACAATTACAGAGGGTGCAAGTTGGGAGACCATCGGGAGAGCATTGGAATAATCGTCAAGAGGTAACAAAAACATGGATGAGGGTTTCAGCAGCAGATGGGCTGAGGCGATGTTCCAGAGGTGGAAGTAAGTGGTCTTGGTGATGGAGAGGATCTGGGGTCGGAGGCTCAGCTCAGACAAGCAGCGATGGAGGGGTCGAGAGAGGTGGTGGCGAGGGAGAGCTGAGTGTCATCAGCGTACATGTGGAATCTATTGTGGATGATGTCACCGAGGGACAGCATGGAGATGAGAAGTAGGAGGGGGCCAATGATAGATCCTTGGGGGACTCCAGAGGTAACGGTGTGGGAGAGAGAAGAGAAGACAATGCAGGAGATGCTCCGGCTATGACTGGATAGATAGGAATGGAACGAGGCAAGTGCAGTCCCACCCAGCTGGACGACGGAGTGGAGGTGTTGGAGGAGAATGTTGTGAACAACCATGTCAAAGGCTCAGACAAGTGGAGAAGGATGAGGAGGGAGAGTTTACCACGGTCACTGGGGATGAGGAGGGAGAGTTTACCACGGTCACTGAGGATGAGGAGGGAGAGTTTACCACGGTCACTGAGGATGAGGAGGGAGAGTTTACCACGGTCACTGAGGATGAGGAGGGAGAGCTTACCACGGTCACTGAGGATGAGGAGGGAGAGCTTACCACGATCACTGAGGATGAGGAGGGAGAGTTTACCACGGTCACTGAGGATGAGGAGGGAGAGTTTACCATTGTCACTGAGGATGAGGAGGGAGAGTTTAACACGGTCACTGAGGATGAGGAGGGAGAGTTCACCACGGTCACTGGGGATGAGGAGGGAGAGTTTACCATCGTCACTGGGGATGAGGAGGGAGAGTTTACCATCGTCACTGAGGATGAGGAGGGAGAGTTTAACACGGTCACTGAGGATGAGGAGGGAGAGTTTACCACGGTCACTGGGGATGAGGAGGGAGAGTTTACCGCAGTCACTGGGGATGAGGAGGGAGAGTTTACCACGGTCACTGGGGATGAGGAGGGAGAGTTTACCGCAGTCACTGGGGATGAGGAGTGAGAGTTTACCATCGTCACTGAGGATGAGGAGGGAGAGTTTAACACGGTCACTGAGGATGAGGAGGGAGAGTTTACCACGGTCACTGGGGATGAGGAGGGAGAGTTTACTACGTTCACTGGGGATGAGGAGGGAGAGTTTACCATCGTCACTGGGGATGAGGAGGGAGAGTTTACCACGGTCACTGAGGATGAGGAGGGAGAGTTTACCACGGTCACTGAGGATGAGGAGGGAGAGTTTACCACGCTCACTGAGGATGAGGAGGGAGAGTTTACCGCAGTCACTGAGGATGAGGAGGGAGAGTTTACCACAGTCACTGAGGATGAGGAGGGAGAGTTTACCATCGTCACTGAGGATGAGGAGGGAGAGTTTACCACGGTCACTGAGGATCAGGAGGGAGAGTTTATCACGGTCACTGAGGATGAGGAGGGAGAGTTTACCATCGTCACTGAGGATGAGGAGGGAGAGTTTACCATCGTCACTGAGGATGAGGAGGGAGAGTTTACCATCGTCACTGAGGATGAGGAGGGAGAGTTTACCATCGTCACTGAGGATGAGGAGGGAGAGTTTACCATCGTCACTGAGGATGAGGAGGGAGAGTTCACCACGGTTACTGGGGATGAGGAGGGAGAGTTTACCACGGTCACGGAGGATGAGGAGGGAGAGTTTACCACAGTCACTGAGGATGAGGAGGGAGAGTTTACCACGGTCACGGAGGATGAGGAGGGAGAGTTTACCACGGTCACTGGGGATGAGGAGGGAGAGTTTACCACGGTCACTGGGGATGAGGAGGGAGAGTTTACCACGGTCACTGAGGATGAGGAGGGAGAGTTTACCACGGTCACTGAGGATGAGGAGGGAGAGTTTACCACGGTCACTGAGGATGAGGAGGGAGCGTTTACCACGGTCACTGAGGATGAGGAGGGAGAGTTTACCACAGTCACTGAGGATGAGGAGGGAGAGTTTACCACGGTCACTGAGGATGAGGAGGGAGAGTTTACCACGGTCACTGAGGGTGAGGAGGGAGAGTTTACCACAGTCACTGAGGATGAGGAGGGAGAGTTTGCCACGGTCACTGAGGATGAGGAGGGAGAGTTTACCACGGTCACTGAGGATGAGGAGGGAGAGTTTACCGCAGTCACTGAGGATGAGGAGGGAGAGTTTACCATCGTCACTGAGGATGAGGAGGGAGAGTTTACCACGGTCACTGAGGATGAGGAGGGAGAGTTTACCATCGTCACTGAGGATGAGGAGGGAGAGTTTACCATCGTCACTGAGGATGAGGAGGGAGAGTTTACCACGGTCACTGAGGATGAGGAGGGAGAGTTTACCACGGTCACTGAGGATGAGGAGGGAGAGTTTACCGCAGTCACTGAGGATGAGGAGGGAGAGTTTACCATCGTCACTGAGGATGAGGAGGGAGAGTTTACCACGGTCACTGAGGATGAGGAGGGAGAGTTTACCACGGTCACTGAGGATCAGGAGGGAGAGTTTACCACAGTCACTGAGGATGAGGAGGGAGAGTTTACCACGGTCACTGAGGATGAGGAGGGAGAGCTTACCACGATCACTGAGGATGAGGAGGGAGAGTTTACCACGGTCACTGAGGATGAGGAGGGAGAGTTTACCATCGTCACTGAGGATGAGGAGGGAGAGTTTACCATCGTCACTGGGGATGACGAGGGAGAGTTTACCACGGTCACTGAGGATGAGGAGGGAGAGTTTACCACGGTCACTGAGGATGAGGAGGGAGAGTTTACCACAGTGACGGAGGATGAGGAGGGAGAGTTTACCATTGTCACTGAGGATGAGGAGGGAGAGTTTACCACAGTGACGGAGGATGAGGAGGGAGAGTTTACCACGGTCACTGAGGATGAGGAGGGAGCGTTTACCACGGTCACTGAGGATGAGGAGGGAGAGTTTACCACAGTCACTGAGGATGAGGAGGGAGAGTTTACCACGGTCACTGAGGATGAGGAGGGAGAGTTTACCACGGTCACTGAGGGTGAGGAGGGAGAGTTTACCACAGTCACTGAGGATGAGGAGGGAGAGTTTGCCACGGTCACTGAGGATGAGGAGGGAGAGTTTACCACGGTCACTGAGGATGAGGAGGGAGAGTTTACCGCAGTCACTGAGGATGAGGAGGGAGAGTTTACCATCGTCACTGAGGATGAGGAGGGAGAGTTTACCACGGTCACTGAGGATGAGGAGGGAGAGTTTACCATCGTCACTGAGGATGAGGAGGGAGAGTTTACCATCGTCACTGACGATGAGGAGGGAGAGTTTACCACGGTCACTGAGGATGAGGAGGGAGAGTTTACCACGGTCACTGAGGATGAGGAGGGAGAGTTTACCGCAGTCACTGAGGATGAGGAGGGAGAGTTTACCATCGTCACTGAGGATGAGGAGGGAGAGTTTACCACGGTCACTGAGGATGAGGAGGGAGAGTTTACCACGGTCACTGAGGATCAGGAGGGAGAGTTTACCACAGTCACTGAGGATGAGGAGGGAGAGTTTACCACGGTCACTGAGGATGAGGAGGGAGAGTTTACCACGGTCACTGAGGATGAGGAGGGAGAGTTTACCACGGTCACTGAGGATGAGGAGGGAGAGCTTACCACGGTCACTGAGGATGAGGAGGGAGAGCTTACCACGATCACTGAGGATGAGGAGGGAGAGTTTACCACGGTCACTGAGGATGAGGAGGGAGAGTTTACCATTGTCACTGAGGATGAGGAGGGAGAGTTTAACACGGTCACTGAGGATGAGGAGGGAGAGTTCACCACGGTCACTGGGGATGAGGAGGGAGAGTTTACCATCGTCACTGGGGATGAGGAGGGAGAGTTTACCATCGTCACTGAGGATGAGGAGGGAGAGTTTAACACGGTCACTGAGGATGAGGAGGGAGAGTTTACCACGGTCACTGGGGATGAGGAGGGAGAGTTTACCGCAGTCACTGGGGATGAGGAGGGAGAGTTTACCACGGTCACTGGGGATGAGGAGGGAGAGTTTACCGCAGTCACTGGGGATGAGGAGGGAGAGTTTACCATCGTCACTGAGGATGAGGAGGGAGAGTTTAACACGGTCACTGAGGATGAGGAGGGAGAGTTTACCACGGTCACTGGGGATGAGGAGGGAGAGTTTACTACGTTCACTGGGGATGAGGAGGGAGAGTTTACCATCGTCACTGGGGATGAGGAGGGAGAGTTTACCACGGTCACTGAGGATGAGGAGGGAGAGTTTACCACGGTCACTGAGGATGAGGAGGGAGAGTTTACCACGCTCACTGAGGATGAGGAGGGAGAGTTTACCGCAGTCACTGAGGATGAGGAGGGAGAGTTTACCACAGTCACTGAGGATGAGGAGGGAGAGTTTACCATCGTCACTGAGGATGAGGAGGGAGAGTTTACCACGGTCACTGAGGATCAGGAGGGAGAGTTTATCACGGTCACTGAGGATGAGGAGGGAGAGTTTACCATCGTCACTGAGGATGAGGAGGGAGAGTTTACCATCGTCACTGAGGATGAGGAGGGAGAGTTTACCATCGTCACTGAGGATGAGGAGGGAGAGTTTACCATCGTCACTGAGGATGAGGAGGGAGAGTTTACCATCGTCACTGAGGATGAGGAGGGAGAGTTCACCACGGTCACTGGGGATGAGGAGGGAGAGTTTACCACGGTCACGGAGGATGAGGAGGGAGAGTTTACCACAGTCACTGAGGATGAGGAGGGAGAGTTTACCACGGTCACGGAGGATGAGGAGGGAGAGTTTACCACGGTCACTGGGGATGAGGAGGGAGAGTTTACCACGGTCACTGGGGATGAGGAGGGAGAGTTTACCACGGTCACTGAGGATGAGGAGGGAGAGTTTACCACGGTCACTGAGGATGAGGAGGGAGAGTTTACCACGGTCACTGAGGATGAGGAGGGAGAGTTTACCAAGGTCACTGAGGATGAGGAGGGAGAGTTTACCATGGTCACTGAGGATGAGGAGGGAGAGTTTACCACGGTCACTGGGGATGAGGAGGGAGAGTTTACCACGGTCACTGAGGGTGAGGAAGGAGAGTTTATCACGGTCACTGGGGATGAGGAGGGAGAGTTTACCACGGTCACTGGGGATGAGGAGGGAGAGTTTACCACGGTCACTGAGGATGAGGAGGGAGAGTTTACCACGGTCACTGAGGATGAGGAGGGAGAGTTTACCACAGTGACGGAGGATGAGGAGGGAGAGTTTACCATTGTCACTGAGGATGAGGAGGGAGAGTTTACCACAGTGACGGAGGATGAGGAGGGAGAGTTTACCACGGTCACTGAGGATGAGGAGGGAGCGTTTACCATGGTCACTGAGGATGAGGAGGGAGAGTTTACCACAGTCACTGAGGATGAGGAGGGAGAGTTTACCACGGTCACTGAGGATGAGGAGGGAGAGTTTACCACGGTCACTGAGGGTGAGGAGGGAGAGTTTACCACAGTCACTGAGGATGAGGAGGGAGAGTTTGCCACGGTCACTGAGGATGAGGAGGGAGAGTTTACCACGGTCACTGAGGATGAGGAGGGAGAGTTTACCGCAGTCACTGAGGATGAGGAGGGAGAGTTTACCATCGTCACTGAGGATGAGGAGGGAGAGTTTACCACGGTCACTGAGGATGAGGAGGGAGAGTTTACCATCGTCACTGAGGATGAGGAGGGAGAGTTTACCATCGTCACTGAGGATGAGGAGGGAGAGTTTACCACGGTCACTGAGGATGAGGAGGGAGAGTTTACCACGGTCACTGAGGATGAGGAGGGAGAGTTTACCGCAGTCACTGAGGATGAGGAGGGAGAGTTTACCATCGTCACTGAGGATGAGGAGGGAGAGTTTACCACGGTCACTGAGGATGAGGAGGGAGAGTTTACCACGGTCACTGAGGATCAGGAGGGAGAGTTTACCACAGTCACTGAGGATGAGGAGGGAGAGTTTACCACGGTCACTGAGGATGAGGAGGGAGAGCTTACCACGATCACTGAGGATGAGGAGGGAGAGTTTACCACGGTCACTGAGGATGAGGAGGGAGAGTTTACCATCGTCACTGAGGATGAGGAGGGAGAGTTTACCATCGTCACTGGGGATGACGAGGGAGAGTTTATCACGATCACTGAGGATGAGGAGGGAGAGTTTACCACGGTCACTGGGGATGAGGAGGGAGAGTTTAACACGGTCACTGAGGATGAGGAGGGAGAGTTTACCATTGTCACTGAGGATGAGGAGGGAGAGTTTAACACGGTCACTGAGGATGAGGAGGGAGAGTTCACCACGGTCACTGGGGATGAGGAGGGAGAGTTTACCATCGTCACTGGGGATGAGGAGGGAGAGTTTACCACGGTCACTGAGGATGAGGAGGGAGAGTTTAACACGGTCACTGAGGATGAGGAGGGAGAGTTCACCACGGTCACTGGGGATGAGGAGGGAGAGTTTACCATCGTCACTGGGGATGAGGAGGGATAGTTTACCACAGTCACTGAGGATGAGGAGGGATAGTTTACCACGGTCACTGAGGATGAGGAGGGAGAGTTTAACACGGTCACTGAGGATGAGGAGGGAGAGTTCACCACGGTCACTGGGGATGAGGAGGGAGAGTTTACCACAGTCACTGAGGATGAGGAGGGATAGTTTACCACGGTCACTGAGGATGAGGAGGGAGAGTTTAACACGGTCACTGAGGATGAGGAGGGAGAGTTCACCACGGTCACTGGGGATGAGGAGGGAGAGTTTACCATCGTCACTGAGGATGAGGAGGGAGAGTTTACCATCGTCACTGAGGATGAGGAGGGAGAGTTTAACACGGTCACTGAGGATGAGGAGGGAGAGTTTACCACGGTCACTGGGGATGAGGAGGGAGAGTTTACCGCAGTCACTGGGGATGAGGAGGGAGAGTTTACCACGGTCACTGGGGATGAGGAGGGAGAGTTTAACACGGTCACTGAGGATGAGGAGGGAGAGTTTACCACCATCACTGAGGATTAGGAGGGAGAGTTTACCACGGTCACTGAGGATGAGGAGGGAGAGTTTACCACGGTCACTGGGGATGAGGAGGGAGAGTTTACCATCGTCACTGGGGATGAGGAGGGAGAGTTTACCACGGTCACTGAGGATGAGGAGGGAGAGTTTACCATCGTCACTGGGGATGAGGAGGGAGAGTTTACCACGGTCACTGAGGATCAGGAGGGATAGTTTACCACGGTCACTGGGGATGAGGAGGGAGAGTTTACCACGGTCACTGAGGATGAGGAGGGATAGTTTACCACGGTCACTGAGGATGAGGAGGGAGAGTTTACCACGGTCACTGAGGATGAGGAGGGAGAGTTTACCACGGTCACTGAGGATGAGGAGGGAGAGTTTACCACGGTCACTGAGGATGAGGAGGGAGAGTTTACCACAGTCACTGAGGATGAGGAGGGAGAGTTTACCACGGTCACTGGGGATGAGGAGGGAGAGTTTACCATGATCACTGAGGATGAGGAGGGAGAGTTTACCACGGTCACTGGGGATGAGGAGGGAGAGTTTACCACGGTCACTGAGGATGAGGAGGGAGAGTTTACCACAGTCACTGGGGATGTGGAGGGAGAGTTTACCACGGTCACTGAGGATGAGGAGGGAGAGTTTACCACAGTCACTGAGGATTAGGAGGGATAGTTTACCACGGTCACTGAGGATGAGGAGGGAGAGTTTACCACGGTCACTGAGGATGAGGAGGGAGAGTTTACCACGGTCACTGAGGATGAGGAGGGAGAGTTTATCACGATCACTGAGGATGAGGAGGGAGAGTTTACCACGGTCACTGAGGATGAGGAGGGAGAGTTTACCACGGTCACTGAGGATGAGGAGGGAGAGTTTATCACGGTCACTGGGGATGAGGAGGGAGAGTTTACCACGGTCACTGGGGATGAGGAGGGAGAGTTTATCACGGTCACTGGGGATGAGGAGGGAGAGTTTCCCACGGTCACTGAGGATGAGGAGGGAGAGTTTACCACGGTCACTGAGGATGAGGAGGGAGAGTTTATCACAGTCACTGGGGATGAGGAGGGAGAGTTTACCACGGTCACTGAGGATGAGGAGGGAGAGTTTACCACGGTCACTGGGGATGAGGAGGGAGAGTTTACCACGGTCACTGGGGATGAGGAGGGAGAGTTTATCACGGTCACTGGGGATGAGGAGGGAGAGTTTACCACCATCACTGAGGATGAGGAGGGAGAGTTTACCACCATCACTGAGGATGAGGAGGGAGAGTTTACCACCATCACTGAGGATGAGGAGGGAGAGTTTACCACGGTCACTGGGGATGAGGAGGGAGAGTTTACCACGGTCACTGGGGATGAGGAGGGAGAGTTTACCACGGTCACTGAGGATGAGGAGGGAGAGTTTACCACGGTCACTGGGGATGAGGAGGGAGAGTTTACCACAGTCACTGAGGATGAGGAGGGAGAGTTTACCACAGTCACTGAGGATGAGGAGGGAGAGTTTACCACGGTCACTGGGGATGAGGAGGGAGAGTTTACCACGGTCACTGAGGATGAGGAGGGAGAGTTTATCACAGTCACTGGGGATGAGGAGGGAGAGTTTACCACGGTCACTGAGGATGAGGAGGGAGAGTTTACCACAGTCACTGAGGATGAGGAGGGAGAGTTTACCACGGTCACTGGGGATGTGGAGGGAGAGTTTACCACGGTCACTGAGGATCAGGAGGGAGAGTTTACCACGATCACTGATGGTGAGGAGGGAGAGTTTACCACGGTCACTGAGGATGAGGAGGGAGAGTTTACCACGGTCACTGAGGATGAGGAGGGAGAGTTTACCACGGTCACTGAGGATGAGGAGGGAGAGTTTACCACGGTCACTGAGGATGAGGAGGGAGAGTTTACCATCGTCACTGGGGATGAGGAGGGAGAGTTTACCATCGTCACTGAGGATGAGGAGGGAGAGTTTACCACAGTCACTGAGGATGAGGAGGGAGAGTTTACCATCGTCACTGAGGATGAGGAGGGAGAGTTTACCATCGTCACTGAGGATGAGGAGGGAGAGTTTACCACGTACACTGAGGATGAGGAGGGAGAGTTTATCACGGTCACTGGGGATGAGGAGGGAGAGTTTACCACGGTCACTGAGGATGAGGAGGGAGAGTTTATCACGGTCACTGGGGATGAGGAGGGAGAGTTTACCACGGTCACTGAGGATGAGGAGGGAGAGTTTACCACGGTCACTGAGGATGAGGAGGGAGAGTTTACCACAGTCACTGGGGATGAGGAGGGAGAGTTTACCACGGTCACTGAGGATGAGGAGGGAGAGTTTACCACAGTCACTGGGGATGAGGAGGGAGAGTTTACCACGGTCACTGAGGATGAGGAGGGATAGTTTACCACGGTCACTGAGGATGAGGAGGGATAGTTTACCACGGTCACTGAGGATGAGGAGGGAGAGTTTACCACGGTCACTGAGGATGAGGAGGGAGAGTTTACCACGGTCACTGAGGGTGAGGAGGGAGAGTTTACCACGGTCACTGAGGATGAGGAGGGAGAGTTTACCACGGTCACTGAGGATGAGGAGGGAGAGTTTATCACGGTCACTGGGGATGAGGAGGGAGAGTTTACCACGGTCACTGAGGATGAGGAGGGAGAGTTTACCACGGTCACTGAGGATGAGGAGGGAGAGTTTACCACGGTCACTGGGGATGAGGAGGGAGAGTTTACCACGGTCACTGAGGATGAGGAGGGAGAGTTTACCATCGTCACTGAGGATGAGGAGGGAGAGTTTACCACGGTCACTGAGGATGAGGAGGGAGAGTTTACCACGGTCACTGAGGATGAGGAGGGAGTGTTTACCACAATCACTGGGGATGAGGAGGGAGAGTTTACCACAGTCACTGGGGATGAGGAGGGAGAGTTTACCATCGTCACTGGGGATGAGGAGGGAGAGTTTACCATCGTCACTGAGGATGAGGAGGGAGAGTTTACCACGGTCACTGAGGATGAGGAGGGATAGTTTACCACAGTCACTGAGGATGAGGAGGGAGAGTTTACCACGGTCACTGAGGATGAGGAGGGAGAGTTTACCACGGTCACTGAGGATGAGGAGGGAGAGTTTACCACGGTCACTGAGGGTGAGGAGGGAGAGTTTACCACGGTCACTGAGGATGAGGAGGGAGAGTTTACCACGGTCACTGAGGATGAGGAGGGAGAGTTTACCACGGTCACTGAGGGTGAGGAGGGAGAGTTTACCACGGTCACTGAGGATGAGGAGGGAGAGTTTACCACGGTCACTGAGGATGAGGAGGGAGAGTTTACCACGGTCACTGAGGATGAGGAGGGAGAGTTTACCATGGTCACTGGGGATGAGGAGGGAGAGTTTACCACGGTCACTGAGGATGAGGAGGGAGAGTTTACCACGGTCACTGAGGATGAGGAGGGAGAGTTTACCACGGTCACTGGGGATGAGGAGGGAGAGTTTACCACGGTCACTGAGGATGAGGAGGGAGAGTTTACCACGGTCACTGGGGATGAGGAGGGAGAGTTTACCACGGTCACTGAGGATGAGGAGGGAGAGTTTACCACGGTCACTGGGGATGAGGAGGGAGAGTTTACCACGTTCACTGAGGATGAGGAGGGAGAGTTTACCACGGTCACTGAGGATGAGGAGGGAGAGTTTACCATCGTCACTGAGGATGAGGAGGGAGAGTTTACCACGGTCACTGGGGATGAGGAGGGAGAGTTTACCACGGTCACTGGGGATGAGGAGGGAGAGTTTACCACGGTCACTGGGGATGAGGAGGGAGAGTTTACCACGGTCACTGAGGATGAGGAGGGAGAGTTTACCACGGTCACTGAAGATGAGGAGGGAGAGTTTACCACGGTCACTGAGGATGAGGAGGGAGAGTTTACCATCGTCACTGGGGATGAGGAGGGAGAGTTTACCACGGTCACTGAGGATGAGGAGGGAGAGTTTACCACGGTCACTGAGGATGAGGAGGGAGAGTTTACCACGGTCACTGAGGATGAGGAGAGATAGTTTACCACGGTCACTGAGGATGAGGAGGGAGATTTTACCATCGTCACTGGGGATGAGGAGGGAGAGTTTACCACAGTCACTGAGGATGAGGAGGGAGAGTTTAACACGGTCACTGAGGATGAGGAGGGAGAGTTCACCACGGTCACTGGGGATGAGGAGGGAGAGTTTACCATCGTCACTGAGGATGAGGAGGTAGAGTTTACCACGGTCAATGAGGATGAGGAGGGAGAGTTTACCACGGTCACTGGGGATGAGGAGGGAGAGTTTACCACGGTCACTGAGGATGAGGAGGGAGAGTTTACCACGGTCACTGAGGATGAGGAGGGAGAGTTTACCACGGTCACTGAGGGTGAGGAGGGAGAGTTTACCACAGTCACTGAGGATGAGGAGGGACAGTTTACCACGGTCACTGAGGATGAGGAGGGAGAGTTTACCACGGTCACTGAGGATGAGGAGAGATAGTTTACCATGGTCACTGAGGATGAGGAGGGAGATTTTACCACGGTCACTGAGGGTGAGGAGGGAGAGTTTACCACGGTCACTGAGGGTGAGGAGGGAGAGTTTACCACAGTCACTGAGGATGAGGAGGGAGAGTTTACCACGGTCACTGAGGATGAGGAGGGAGAGTTTACCACGGTCACTGAGGATGAGGAGGGAGAGTTTACCACAGTCACTGGGGATGAGGAGGGAGAGTTTACCACGGTCACTGAGGATGAGGAGGGAGAGTTTACCACGGTCACTGAGGGTGAGGAGGGAGAGTTTACCACAGTCACTGAGGATGAGGAGGGAGAGTTTACCACAGTCACTGAGGGTGAGGAGGGAGAGTTTACCACAGTCACTGAGGATGAGGAGGGAGAGTTTACCACGGTCACTGAGGATGAGGAGGGAGAGTTTACCACAGTCACTGGGGATGAGGAGGGAGAGTTTACCACAGTCACTGGGGATGAGGAGGGAGAGTTTACCACGGTCACTGAGGGTGAGGAGGGAGAGTTTACCACAGTCACTGGGGATGAGGAGGGAGAGTTTACCACAGTCACTGAGGATGAGGAGGGAGAGTTTACCACGGTCACTGAGGGTGAGGAGGGAGAGTTTACCACAGTCACTGAGGATTAGGAGGGAGAGTTTACCACAGTCACTGAGGATGAGGAGGGAGAGTTTACCACAGTCACTGAGGATGAGGAGGGAGAGTTTACCACAGTCACTGAGGATGAGGAGGGAGAGTTTACCACAGTCACTGAGGATGAGGAGGGAGAGTTTACCACTGTCACTGAGGATGAGGAGGGAGAGTTTACCATCGTCACTGAGGATGAGGAGGGAGAGTTTACCACGGTCACTGAGGATGAGGAGGGAGAGTTTACCATCGTCACTGAGGATGAGGAGGGAGAGTTCACCATCGTCACTGAGGATGAGGAGGGAGAGTTCACCACGGTCACTGGGGATGAGGAGGGAGAGTTTACCATCGTCACTGAGGATGAGGAGGGAGAGTTCACCACGGTCACTGAGGATGAGGAGGGAGAGTTTACCACGGTCACTGGGGATAAGGAGAGATAGTTTACCACGGTCACTGGGGATGAGGAGGGAGAGTTTACCATCATCACTGAGGATGAGGAGGGAGAGTTTACCACGGTCACTGGGGATGAGGAGGGAGAGTTTACCATCGTCACTGAGGATGAGGAGGGAGAGTTTACCACAGCCACTGAGGATCAGGAGGTAGAGTTTACCACGGTCACTGAGGATGAGGAGGGAGAGTTCACCACGGTCACTGGGGATGAGGAGGGAGAGTTTACCACGGTCACTGAGGATGAGGAGGGATAGTTTACCACGGTCACTGAGGATGAGGAGGGAGAGTTTACCACGGTCACTGAGGATGAGGAGGGAGAGTTTACCACGGTCACTGAGGATGAGGAGGGAGAGTTTACCATGATGACTGAGGATGAGGAGGGAGAGTTTACCACGGTCACTGGGGATGAGGAGGGAGAGTTTACCACGGTCACTGAGGATTAGGAGGGAGAGTTTACCATGATCACTGAGGATGAGGAGGGAGAGTTTACCACGGTCACTGGGGATGAGGAGGGAGAGTTTACCACGGTCACTGAGGATTAGGAGGGAGAGTTTACCACGGTCACTGAGGATTAGGAGGGAGAGTTTACCACGATCACTGAGGATGAGGAGGGAGAGTTTACCACGGTCACTGAGGATGAGGAGGGAGAGTTTACCACGGTCACTGAGGATTAGGAGGGAGAGTTTACCACGATCACTGAGGATTAGGAGGGAGAGTTTACCATGATCACTGAGGATGAGGAGGGAGAGTTTACCACGGTCACTGGGGATGAGGAGGGAGAGTTTACCACGGTCACTGAGGATGAGGAGGGAGAATTTACCACGGTCACTGAGGATGAGGAGGGAGAGTTTACCACGGTCACTGAGGATGAGGAGGGAGAGTTTACCGCAGTCACTGAGGATGAGGAGGGAGAGTTTACCATCGTCACTGAGGATGAGGAGGGAGAGTTTACCATCGTCACTGAGGATGAGGAGGGAGAGTTTACCATCGTCACTGAGGATGAGGAGGGAGAATTTACCACGGTCACTGAGGATGAGGAGGGAGAGTTTACCACGGTCACTGAGGATGAGGAGGGAGAGTTTACCATCGTCACTGAGGATGAGGAGGGAGAGTTTACCATCGTCACTGAGGATGAGGAGGGAGAGTTTACCACGATCACTGAGGATGAGGAGGGAGAGTTCACCACGGTCACTGGGGATGAGGAGGGAGAGTTTACCACGGTCACGGAGGATGAGGAGGGAGAGTTTACCACAGTCACTGAGGATGAGGAGGGAGAGTTTACCACGGTCACGGAGGATGAGGAGGGAGAGTTTACCACGGTCACTGGGGATGAGGAGGGAGAGTTTACCACGGTCACTGGGGATGAGGAGGGAGAGTTTACCACGGTCACTGGGGATGAGGAGGGAGAGTTTACCACGGTCACTGAGGATGAGGAGGGAAAGTTGACCACGGTCACTGAGGATGAGGAGGGAGAGTTTACCACAGTCACTGAGGATGAGGAGGGAGAGTTTACCACGGTCACTGAGGATGAGGAGGGAGAGTTTACCACGGTCACTGAGGATGAGGAGGGAGAGTTTACCACAGTCACTGATGATGAGGAGGGAGAGTTTACCACGGTCACTGGGGATGAGGAGGGAGAGTTTACCACGGTCACTGAGGATGAGGAGGGAAAGTTGACCACGGTCACTGAGGATGAGGAGGGAGAGTTTACCACAGTCACTGAGGATGAGGAGGGAGAGTTTACCACGGTCACTGAGGATGAGGAGGGAGAGTTTACCACGGTCACTGAGGATGAGGAGGGAGAGTTTACCACGGTCACTGGGGATGAGGAGGGAGAGTTTACCACAGTCACTGATGATGAGGAGGGAGAGTTTACCACGGTCACTGAGGATGAGGAGGGAGAGTTTACCACGGTCACTGAGGATGAGGAGGGAGAGTTTACCACGGTCACTGAGGGTGAGGAGGGAGAGTTTACCACGGTCACTGAGGATGAGGAGGGAGAGTTTACCACGGTCACTGAGGATGAGGAGGGAGAGTTTACCACGGTCACTGGGGATGAGGAGGGAGAGTTTACCACGGTCACTGAGGGTGAGGAAGGAGAGTTTACCACGGTCACTGGGGATGAGGAGGGAGAGTTTACCACGGTCACTGGGGATGAGGAGGGAGAGTTTACCACGGTCACTGAGGATGAGGAGGGAGAGTTTACCACGGTCACTGAGGATGAGGAGGGAGAGTTTACCACAGTCACTGAGGATGAGGAGGGAGAGTTTACCACGGTCACTGAGGGTGAGGAGGGAGAGTTTACCACAGTCACTGAGGATGAGGAGGGAGAGTTTACCATCGTCACTGAGGATGAGGAGGGAGAGTTTACCACGGTCACTGAGGGTGAGGAGGGAGAGTTTACCACAGTCACTGAGGATGAGGAGGGAGAGTTTACCATCGTCACTGAGGATGAGGAGGGAGAGTTTACCACGGTCACTGAGGATGAGGAGGGAGAGTTTACCACGGTCACTGAGGATGAGGAGGGAGAGTTTACCACGGTCACTGAGGATGAGGAGGGAGAGTTTACCACGGTCACTGAGGATCAGGAGGGAGAGTTTACCACAGTCACTGAGGATGAGGAGGGAGAGTTTACCACGGTCACTGAGGATGAGGAGGGAGAGTTTACCACGATCACTGAGGATTAGGAGGGAGAGTTTACCACGGTCACTGAGGATGAGGAGGGAGAGTTTACCATCGTCACTGAGGATGAGGAGGGAGAGTTTACCATCGTCACTGGGGATGAGGAGGGAGAGTTTACCATCGTCACTGAGGATGAGGAGGGAGAGTTTACCATTGTCACTGAGGATGAGGAGGGAGAGTTTACCATCGTCACTGAGGATGAGGAGGGAGAGTTTACCATCGTCACTGGGGATGAGGAGGGAGAGTTTACCATCGTCACTGAGGATGAGGAGGGAGAGTTTAACACGGTCACTGAGGATGAGGAGGGAGAGTTTACCACGGTCACTGGGGATCAGGAGGGAGAGTTTAACACGGTCACTGAGGATGAGGAGGGAGAGTTCACCACGGTCACTGGGGATGAGGAGGGAGAGTTTACCATCGTCACTGAGGATGAGGAGGGAGAGTTTACCACGGTCACTGAGGATGAGGAGGGAGAGTTTACCACGGTCACTGAGGATGAGGAGGGAGAGTTTACCACGGTCACTGAGGATGAGGAGGGAGAGTTTACCACGGTCACTGAGGATGAGGAGGGAGAGTTTACCATCGTCACTGGGGATGAGGAGGCAGAGTTTACCACGGTCACTGAGGATGAGGAGGAAGAGTTTACCACGGTCACTGAGGATGAGGAGGGAGAGTTTACCACGGTCACTGGGGATGAGGAGGGAGAGTTTACCACGGTCACTGAGGATGAGGAGGGAGATTTTACCACGGTCACTGAGGATGAGGAGGGAGAGTTTACCACGGTCACTGAGGGTGAGGAGGGAGAGTTTACCACGGTCACTGAGGATGAGGAGGGAGAGTTTACCACGGTCACTGAGGATGAGGAGGGAGAGTTTACCACGGTCACTGAGGATGAGGAGGGAGAGTTTACCACGGTCACTGAGGATGAGGAGGGAGAGTTTATCACGGTCACTGGGGATGAGGAGGGAGAGTTTACCATGATCACTGAGGATGAGGAGGGAGAGTTTACCACGGTCACTGAGGATGAGGAGGGAGAGTTTACCACGGTCACTGAGGATGAGGAGGGAGAGTTTATCACGGTCACTGAGGATGAGGAGGGAGAGTTTATCACGGTCACTGGGGATGAGGAGGGAGAGTTTACCACGGTCACTGAGGATGAGGAGGGAGAGTTTATCACGATCACTGAGGATGAGGAGGGAGAGTTTATCACGATCACTGAGGATGAGGAGGGAGAGTTTACCACGGTCACTGAGGATGAGGAGGGAGAGTTTACCACGGTCACTGAGGATGAGGAGGGAGAGTTTACCACGGTCACTGGGGATGAGGAGGGAGAGTTTACCATCGTCACTGGGGATGAGGAGGGAGAGTTTACCACGGTCACTGAGGATGAGGAGGGAGAGTTTACCACGGTCACTGGGGATGAGGAGGGAGAGTTTACCACGGTCACTGAGGATGAGGAGGGAGAGTTTACCACGGTCACTGGGGATGAGGAGGGAGAGTTTACCACGGTCACTGAGGATGAGGAGGGAGAGTTTATCACGATCACTGAGGATGAGGAGGGAGAGTTTACCACGGTCACTGAGGATGAGGAGGGAGAGTTCACCATCGTCACTGAGGATGAGGAGGGAGATTTTACCACGGTCACTGGGGATGAGGAGGGAGAGTTTACCATCGTCACTGAGGATGAGGAGGGAGAGTTCACCACGGTCACTGAGGATGAGGAGGGAGAGTTCACCACGGTCACTGGGGATGAGGAGGGAGAGTTTACCATCGTCACTGAGGATGAGGAGGGAGAGTTTACCACGGTCACTGAGGATGAGGAGGGAGAGTTTACCACGGTCACTGGGGATGAGGAGGGAGAGTTTACCATCGTCACTGAGGATGAGGAGGGAGAGTTTACCACAGCCACTGAGGATCAGGAGGTAGAGTTTACCACGGTCACTGAGGATGAGGAGGGAGAGTTCACCACGGTCACTGGGGATGAGGAGGGAGAGTTTACCACGGTCACTGAGGATGAGGAGGGAGAGTTTACCACGGTCACTGAGGATGAGGAGGGAGAGTTTACCACGGTCACTGAGGATGAGGAGGGAGAGTTTACCACGGTCACTGAGGATGAGGAGGGAGAGTTTACCACGATCACTGAGGATGAGGAGGGAGAGTTTACCACGGTCACTGAGGATGAGGAGGGAGAGTTTACCACGGTCACTGAGGATGAGGAGGGAGAGTTTACCACAGTCACTGAGGATGAGGAGGGAGAGTTTACCATCGTCACTGAGGATGAGGAGGGAGAGTTTACCACGGTCACTGAGGATCAGGAGGTAGAGTTTACCATGATGACTGAGGATGAGGAGGGAGAGTTTACCACGGTCACTAGGGATGAGGAGGGAGAGTTTACCACGGTCACTGAGGATGAGGAGGGAGAGTTTACCACGGTCACTGAGGATGAGGAGGGAGAGTTTACCACGGTCACTGAGGATCAGGAGGTAGAGTTTACCATGATGACTGAGGATGAGGAGGGAGAGTTTACCACGGTCACTGGGGATGAGGAGGGAGAGTTTACCACGATCACTGAGGATTAGGAGGGAGAGTTTACCATGATCACTGAGGATGAGGAGGGAGAGTTTACCACGGTCACTGGGGATGAGGAGGGAGAGTTTACCACGGTCACTGAGGATGAGGAGGGAGAATTTACCACGGTCACTGAGGATGAGGAGGGAGAGTTTACCACGGTCACTGAGGATGAGGAGGGAGAGTTTACCGCAGTCACTGAGGATGAGGAGGGAGAGTTTACCATCGTCACTGAGGATGAGGAGGGAGAGTTTACCATCGTCACTGAGGATGAGGAGGGAGAGTTTACCATCGTCACTGAGGATGAGGAGGGAGAGTTTACCATCGTCACTGAGGATGAGGAGGGAGAGTTCACCACGGTCACTGGGGATGAGGAGGGAGAGTTTACCACGGTCACGGAGGATGAGGAGGGAGAGTTTACCACAGTCACTGAGGATGAGGAGGGAGAGTTTACCACGGTCACGGAGGATGAGGAGGGAGAGTTTACCACGATCACTGAGGATGAGGAGGGAGAGTTTACCACGGTCACTGGGGATGAGGAGGGAGAGTTTACCACGGTCACTGGGGATGAGGAGGGATAGTTTACCACGGTCACGGAGGATGAGGAGGGAGAGTTTACCACAGTCACTGAGGATGAGGAGGGAGAGTTTATCACGATCACTGAGGATGAGGAGGGAGAGTTTATCACGATCACTGAGGATGAGGAGGGAGAGTTTACCACGGTCACTGGGGATGAGGAGGGAGAGTTTACCACGGTCACTGGGGATGAGGAGGGAGAGTTTACCACGGTCACTGAGGATGAGGAGGGAAAGTTGACCACGGTCACTGAGGATGAGGAGGGAGAGTTTACCACAGTCACTGAGGATGAGGAGGGAGAGTTTACCACGGTCACTGAGGATGAGGAGGGAGAGTTTACCACGGTCACTGAGGATGAGGAGGGAGAGTTTACCACAGTCACTGAGGATGAGGAGGGAGAGTTTACCACGGTCACTGGGGATGAGGAGGGAGAGTTTACCACGGTCACTGGGGATGAGGAGGGAGAGTTTACCACGGTCACTGAGGATGAGGAGGGAGAGTTTACCACGGTCACTGAGGATGAGGAGGGAGAGTTTACCACAGTCACTGAGGATGAGGAGGGAGAGTTTACCACGGTCACTGAGGATGAGGAGGGAGAGTTTACCACGGTCACTGAGGGTGAGGAGGGAGAGTTTACCACAGTCACTGAGGATGAGGAGGGAGAGTTTACCATCGTCACTGAGGAGTAGGAGGGAGAGTTTACCACGGTCACTGAGGATGAGGAGGGAGAGTTTACCACGGTCACTGAGGATGAGGAGGTAGAGTTTACCACGGTCACTGAGGATGAGGAGGGAGAGTTTACCACGGTCACTGAGGATGAGGAGGGAGAGTTTACCACGGTCACTGAGGATGAGGAGGGAGAGTTTACCACGGTCACTGAGGATGAGGAGGGAGAGTTTACCACGGTCACTGAGGGTGAGGAGGGAGAGTTTACCACGGTCACTGAGGATGAGGAGGGAGAGTTTACCATCGTCACTGAGGATGAGGAGGGAGAGTTTACCACGGTCACTGAGGATGAGGAGGGAGAGTTTACCACGGTCACTGAGGATGAGGAGGGAGAGTTTACCACGGTCACTGAGGATGAGGAGGGAGAGTTTACCACGATCACTGAGGATTAGGAGGGAGAGTTTACCACGGTCACTGAGGATGAGGAGGGAGAGTTTACCATCGTCACTGAGGATGAGGAGGGAGAGTTTACCACGGTCACTGAGGATGAGGAGGGAGAGTTTACCATTGTCACTGAGGATGAGGAGGGAGAGTTTACCACGGTCACTGAGGATGAGGAGGGAGAGTTTACCATCGTCACTGGGGATGAGGAGGGAGAGTTTACCATCGTCACTGGGGATGAGGAGGGAGAGTTTACCATCGTCACTGAGGATGAGGAGGGAGAGTTTAACACGGTCACTGAGGATGAGGAGGGAGAGTTTACCACGGTCACTGAGGATGAGGAGGGAGAGTTTACCACGGTCACTGGGGATGAGGAGGGAGAGTTTACCACGGTCACTGGGGATCAGGAGGGAGAGTTTAACACGGTCACTGAGGATGAGGAGGGAGAGTTTACCACGGTCACTGGGGATGAGGAGGGAGAGTTCACCACGGTCACTGGGGATGAGGAGGGAGAGTTTACCATCGTCACTGAGGATGAGGAGGGAGAGTTTACCACGGTCACTGAGGATGAGGAGGGAGAGTTTACCACGGTCACTGAGGATGAGGAGGGAGAGTTTACCACGGTCACTGAGGATGAGGAGGAAGAGTTTACCACGGTCACTGAGGATGAGGAGGGAGAGTTTACCACGGTCACTGAGGATGAGGAGGGAGAGTTTACCACGGTCACTGAGGATGAGGAGGGAGAGTTTACCACGGTCACTGGGGATGAGGAGGGAGAGTTTACCACGGTCACTGAGGATGAGGAGGGAGAGTTTAACATCGTCACTGAGGATGAGGAGGGAGAGTTTACCACGGTCACTGGGGATGAGGAGGGAGAGTTTACCACGGTCACTGAGGATGAGGAGGGAGAGTTTACCACGGTCACTGAGGATGAGGAGGGAGAGTTTACCACGGTCACTGAGGGTGAGGAGGGAGAGTTTACCACGGTCACTGAGGATGAGGAGGGAGAGTTTACCACGGTCACTGAGGATGAGGAGGGAGAGTTTATCACGATCACTGAGGATGAGGAGGGAGAGTTTACCACGGTCACTGAGGATGAGGAGGGAGAGTTTACCACGGTCACTGAGGATGAGGAGGGAGAGTTTATCACGGTCACTGGGGATGAGGAGGGAGAGTTTACCATGATCACTGAGGATGAGGAGGGAGAGTTTACCACGGTCACTGAGGATGAGGAGGGAGAGTTTACCACGGTCACTGAGGATGAGGAGGGAGAGTTTATCACGGTCACTGAGGATGAGGAGGGAGAGTTTATCACGGTCACTGGGGATGAGGAGGGAGAGTTTACCATGATCACTGAGGATGAGGAGGGAGAGTTTATCACGATCACTGAGGATGAGGAGGGAGAGTTTACCACGGTCACTGAGGATGAGGAGGGAGAGTTTACCACGGTCACTGAGGATGAGGAGGGAGAGTTTACCACGGTCACTGGGGATGAGGAGGGAGAGTTTACCACGGTCACTGGGGATGAGGAGGGAGAGTTTAACACGGTCACTGAGGATGAGGAGGGAGAGTTTATCACGATCACTGAGGATGAGGAGGGAGAGTTTACCACGGTCACTGAGGATGAGGAGGGAGAGTTTACCACGGTCACTGAGGATGAGGAGGGAGAGTTTACCACGGTCACTGAGGATGAGGAGGGAGAGTTTACCACGGTCACTGAGGATGAGGAGGGAGAGTTTACCACGGTCACTGGGGATGAGGAGGGAGAGTTTACCACGGTCACTGAGGATGAGGAGGGAGAGTTTACCACGGTCACTGAGGATGAGGAGGGAGAGTTTACCACGGTCACTGGGCATGAGGAGGGAGAGTTTACCACGGTCACTGAGGATGAGGAGGGAGAGTTTATCACGGTCACTGGGGATGAGGAGGGAGAGTTTACCACGGTCACTGAGGATGAGGAGGGAGAGTTTACCACGGTCACTGAGGATGAGGAGGGAGAGTTTACCACAGTCACTGAGGATGAGGAGGGAGAGTTTACCACGGTCACTGAGGATGAGGAGGGAGAGTTTACCATCGTCACTGAGGATGAGGAGGGAGAGTTTACCACGGTCACTGAGGATGAGGAGGGAGAGTTTATCACGATCACTGAGGATGAGGAGGGAGAGTTTACCACGGTCACTGAGGATGAGGAGGGAGTGTTTACCACGGTCACTGAGGATGAGGAGGGAGAGTTTACCACAGTCACTGGGGATGAGGAGGGAGAGTTTACCACGGTCACTGGGGATGAGGAGGGAGAGTTTATCACGATCACTGAGGATGAGGAGGGAGAGTTTACCACGGTCACTGAGGATCAGGAGGGAGAGTTTACCATCGTCACTCAGGATGAGGAGGGAGAGTTTACCACGGTCACTGGGGATGAGGAGGGAGAGTTTACCACGGTCACTGAGGATCAGGAGGGAGAGTTTACCATCGTCACTGAGGATGAGGAGGGAGAGTTTACCACGGTCACTGGGGATGAGGAGGGAGAGTTTACCACAGTCACTGGGGATGAGGAGGGAGAGTTTACCATCGTCACTCAGGATGAGGAGGGAGAGTTTACCACGGTCACTGAGGATGAGGAGGGAGAGTTTACCACAGTCACTGGGGATGAGGAGGGAGAGTTTACCACGGTCACTGAGGATGAGGAGGGAGAGTTTACCATCGTCACTGAGGATGAGGAGGGAGAGTTTACCACGGTCACTGAGGATGAGGAGGGAGAGTTTACCACAGTCACTGGGGATGAGGAGGGAGAGTTTACCACGGTCACTGAGGATGAGGAGGGAGAGTTTACCACGGTCACTGAGGATGAGGAGGGAGAGTTTACCACGGTCACTGAGGATGAGGAGGGAGAGTTTATCACGATCACTGAGGATGAGGAGGGAGAGTTTACCACGGTCACTGAGGATGAGGAGGGAGAGTTTACCACGGTCACTGGGGATGAGGAGGGAGAGTTTACCACGGTCACTGAGGATGAGGAGGGAGAGTTTACCACGGTCACTGAGGATGAGGAGGGAGAGTTTACCACGGTCACTGAGGATGAGGAGGGATAGTTTACCACGGTCACTGAGGATGAGGAGGGAGAGTTTACCACGGTCACTGGGGATGAGGAGGGAGAGTTTACCACGGTCACTGAGGATGAGGAGGGAGAGTTTACCACGGTCACTGGGGATGAGGAGGGAGAGTTTACCACGGTCACTGAGGATGAGGAGGGAGAGTTTACCACGGTCACTGAGGATGAGGAGGGATAGTTTACCACGGTCACTGAGGGTGAGGAGGGAGAGTTTACCACGGTCACTGAGGATGAGGAGGGAGAGTTTACCACGGTCACTGAGGATGAGGAGGGAGAGTTTACCACGTTCACTGAGGATGAGGAGGGAGAGTTTACCATCGTCACTGAGGATGAGGAGGGAGAGTTTACCACGGTCACTGGGGATGAGGAGGGAGAGTTTACCACGGTCACTGAGGATGAGGAGGGAGAGTTTACCCCGGTCACTGAGGATGAGGAGGGAGAGTTTACCACGGTCACTGAGGGTGAGGAGGGAGAGTTTACCACGGTCACTGAGGATGAGGAGGGAGACTTTACCACGGTCACTGAGGATGAGGAGGGAGAGTTTACCGCAGTCACTGAGGATGAGGAGGGAGAGTTTACCACGGTCACTGAGGATGAGGAGGGAGAGTTTACCGCAGTCACTGAGGATGAGGAGGGAGAGTTTACCCCGGTCACTGAGGATGAGGAGGGAGAGTTTACCACGGTCACTGAGGGTGAGGAGGGAGAGTTTACCACGGTCACTGAGGATGAGGAGGGAGAGTTTACCACGGTCACTGAGGATGAGGAGGGAGAGTTTACCGCAGTCACTGAGGATGAGGAGGGAGAGTTTACCACGGTCACTGAGGGTGAGGAGGGAGAGTTTACCACGGTCACTGAGGATGAGGAGGGAGAGTTTACCACGGTCACTGAGGATGAGGAGGGAGAGTTTACCGCAGTCACTGAGGATGAGGAGGGAGAGTTTACCGCAGTCACTGAGGATGAGGAGGGAGAGTTTACCGCAGTCACTGGGGATGAGGAGGGAGAGTTTACCACAGTCACTGAGGATGAGGAGGGAGAGTTTACCACGGTCACTGAGTGTGAGGAGGGAGAGTTTACCACGGTCACTGGGGATGAGGAGGGAGAGTTTACCACGGTCACTGAGGATGAGGAGGGAGAGTTTACCACGGTCACTGAGGATGAGGAGGGAGAGTTTACCATCGTCACTGAGGATGAGGAGGGAGAGTTTACCACGGTCACTGGGGATGAGGAGGGAGAGTTTACCATCGTCACTGAGGATGAGGAGGGAGATTTTACCACGATCACTGGGGATGAGGAGGGAGAGTTTACCATCGTCACTGAGGATGAGGAGGGAGAGTTTAGCACAGCCACTGAGGATGAGGAGGGAGAGTTTACCACGGTCACTGAGGATGAGGAGGGAGAGTTTAGCACAGCCACTGAGGATGAGGAGGGAGAGTTTACCACGGTCACTGGGGATGAGGAGGGAGAGTTTACCACGGTCACTGGGGATGAGGAGGGAGAGTTTACCATCGTCACTGAGGATGAGGAGGGAGAGTTTAGCACAGCCACTGAGGATGAGGAGAGAGAGTTTACCACGGTCACTGGGGATGAGGAGGGAGAGTTTACCACGGTCACTGAGGGTGAGGAGGGAGAGTTTACCACGGTCACTGGGGATGAGGAGGGAGAGTTTACCACGGTCACTGAGGGTGAGGAGGGAGAGTTTACCACGGTCACTGAGGATGAGGAGGGAGAGTTTAGCACAGTCACTGAGGATGAGGAGGGGGAGTTTAGCACAGTCACTGAGGATGAGGAGGGAGAGTTTACCACGGTCACTGGGGATGAGGAGGGAGAGTTTACCACGGTCACTGAGGATGAGGAGGGAGAGTTTAGCACAGTCACTGGGGATGAGGAGGGAGAGTTTACCACAGTCACTGGGGATGAGGAGGGAGAGTTTACCACAGTCACTGGGGATGAGGAGGGAGATTTTACCACGGTCACTGGGGATGAGGAGGGAGAGTTTAGCACAGTCACTGAGGATGAGGAGGGAGAGTTTACCACGGTCACTGGGGATGAGGAGGGAGAGTTTAGCACAGTCACTGAGGATGAGGAGGGAGAGTTTACCACGGTCACTGAGGATGAGGAGGGAGAGTTTACCACGGTCACTGAGGATGAGGAGGGAGAGTTTACCATCGTCACTGAGGATGTCATTTGTGACTTTGATGAGGGGGTGGAAACCTGATTGGAGGGATTCAAACATGAAGTTGCGGGAAAGATAGGCATTGCTTTGGGAGGTGACAACATGTTTAAGCTTGGCTTCGTGAGTTAGGGGAAAGGAGGGATGGGGCAGAGGCGGAGGAACAGATGGTCTCAACCTTAGTGACTCAGAAGTCCATTTTCTCTTCACACTTATTGTTGGAGGTGAAGGTGGAGGGGGCAATGGTGAGGGGTTTAAGAAGATGGGAGGGTGTTTAAGCAGGGGAGGCGGAGGGAGAGGTTGGCAGGGGAGGGGATTAGGGAGAGGGGGACCAGAGCGGGGGAGGGGGAGGGGGAGCAGAGCTGGGGAGGGAGAGGGGGACCAGAGCTGGGGAGGGAGAGAGGATGGAGTGAGGAGAAGGGGAAGAGAGTGGGGAGGGAATGGGGAGGGGTGAGAGGGAGTGGGAGCAGGAGGGTGTGAGAGGGAGTGCGAGAGGAGGGGGAAGGGGACTTGAGCGGGGGAGGGGGAGGGGGAGGGGACCGGAGCAGGGAAGAGGTGAGAGGGGAGTTGGGTGAGTGGGGAGGGTGAGGGGAGGGGAGAGGTGAGGAGGAGTTGGGTGAGGGGAGGGGTGATGGGGAGGGAGACGGGTGATGAGGAGGGGAGGGTTGAGGGTTGAGGAGGGAGAGGACCTAAGCATGGGAGGGGGAGGCGAGAGGGTGGGTGAGGGGGAGGGGTTAGTGGGAGAGGGAAGGGTTGATAGGCAGGGGGAGGAGTGATGGGGAGTTGGGAGAGGGGAGGGGGAGGGTTGATGGGGAGGGGGAATGGTTGATAGGCAGGGGGAGGGGTGAGGTGGAGTTGGGTGAGGGGGGAGTTGGATGAGGAGGAAGGGGGAAAGGGGGGGTGGGTGAGGGATGGGGGAGCCAAGATAAAAAACAACAACAATCAAGGAGTGAGGTCACAGGACAGCAGGAGAGTGTTTGGTTGGTGGGTTTTACCATTTTTCTCTCTCTATAAACGAGGGCTTGATTTAAACTAAGAAATGGGAAACTAATAAGGGGAGGTTTAATCAGGGTAAGTAAACAGTAAGTGAATCAATAATAAGAGCATATTAAATCAAAAGTTTATTTCTGGTATGTTTAGTTAGTAATCTAATAAATCAAGGCATGGCAGGGCTCCTCAGTCCCATGGAATGCACATCCTGTGCCATGTGGGAACTCCAGGATGCTTCCCATGCCCTGGACAATTACAGGCGGAGGGAGTGTCGGCAGCTTGAGGAGCTCGAGCTCCGGGTTTCGGAGCTTGAGCAACGGCTGGCGTCATTTCAGTGCATCCGTGAGGCTGAGAGCTACGTGGATAGCACATTTCATGCTGCAGCTTAAGAGAGTGCTGGCAGAGAGGGACTGGGTGACTGCCAGACAGACAAGGAGGACCAGGCAGATAGTACGGGAGTCCCCTGGGGGCATCTAGCTCTCTAACCAGTATTCAGTTTTGAAAACTGGTGAGGGAGAGGGTTTCTCTTGGGGTGCAGCCAGAGCCAAGGCTGTAGCACCATTGGTGGCTCAGCTGTAAAAGGGGGGAGGAGGAAGGTCAGGGGAGCAACAGTGATAGGGGATTCTATAGTTAGGGGAACAGGCAGGTGTTTCTGCAGCCGCAGATGTGATTCCAGGATGGTATGTTGCCTCCCTGGCGCCAGGGTCAAGGATGTCACTGAGGGATGCAGAACATTCTGAAGGGGGAGGGTGAACAGCCAGAGGTCGTGGACCATATCGATACCGATGACTTAAGTAGAAAGAGGGATGAGGTCCTGCAGGCAGATTTTAAGGAGCTAGGAAATAAATTATTAGCAGGACATCAAAGGTAGTAATCTCCAGATTACTCCCAGTGCCACACATTAGTGAGGATAGAGTATAGAAATTGGAGGATAGAGCAGATGAATGCGTGGCTGGAGAGATGGTGTGGGGTGGGGTGGGGGCTTTAGATTCCTGGGGCATTGGACCAGTTCTGGGGGATGTGGGACGGGTATAGGCCAGATGGGTTGCACCTCAACAGAGTTGGGACCAATGTCCTCGCAGGGTGGTTCACTGGTGCTGTGGGGGAGGGTTTAAAACTAATTTGGCAGGGGGATGGGCACCAGGATGTAACATTGGAAAGGAGAAACAAGGTGCACAAAGGATTGGGAGAGACAGATAGCACTAGAGCAAGAAATAGTACGGTGTTAGGTGGGATCAGACTAAGAGACAATACAAGAAGATAGGTTTACCGTGGATGTCTGTAAATGCGTGGTAAACAAGGTTGGTGAGCTGCAGGCGCAATTAGCCACATGGGAATATGATGCTGTGGCGATAACGGAGACCTGGCTCAAAAAAGGGCAGGATTGGGTACTAAATATTCCTGGATACAAGGTGTTCAGGAAAGATAGGGAAGGGAAGAAAAGTGGGGGGTGGGGCACGGTGGCAGTATTGATTAAGGAGAATATTGCAGTACTGGAGAGAGAGGATGTCCTGGAGGGGTCAAGGACAGAATCTATTTGGTTAGAGTCAATAAACAATAGAGATGCCATTACACTACTGGGTGTTTTCTATAGGCTACCAACTAGTAGGAAGGATATGGAGGAGCACATTTGAAGGAAATTATAGAGAGGTGCAAGAGCCATAGAGTAGTGATAACGGGGGAATTCAATTATCCTGATATACACTGGGATGGTAATAGTGTAAATGACAGAGAGGGGGAAGAATTTCTGAAGTGTGTCCAGGACAACTTCCTTGATTTCTACGTTTCCAGCCCAACCAGGCAGGAGGCATTGCTGGATCTGGATCTGGGGAATGAGGTGGGTCAAGTGGAACAAGTGTCAGTAGGGGAACATTTAGGGAACAGAGATCATAGTATCAAAATGCTAAGATTAGCTATGGAAAAGGACAAGGAGCAATCCAGAGTAAAAAATACTTAATTGGAGGAGGGCCAATTTCAGTGGGTTGAGAACAGACCTGGCACGAGTAAATTGGAAACAAAGATTGGCAGGCAAAACTGTAATTGAACAATGGGCAGCCTTTAAAGAGGAGATGGGTCGGGTACGGTCTCGGTACATTCCCATGAGGGGGAAAGGGAGGGCAACCAAAGCCTGAACTCCCTGGATGACAAAAGAGATAGAGAGTAAGATGAAGCAGAGAAAGGGGGCGCATGACAGATGTCAGGTTGATAATATAAGTGAGAACCAGGCTGAATATAGTTCAGAGGGGAATTGGAAAAGGAAATAAGAGGGGCAAAGAGAGAATATGAGAATAGACTGGCAACTAACATCAAAGAGAATTCAAAAGTCTTCTATTGGAATTTAAATAGTTAACGGGTAATAAGAGGAGGGGTCAGGCCGATTAGGGACCAAAAAGGAGACCAAGGCATGGAGGCAGAGAGCAAGGCTGAGGTACTAAATGGGTACTTTGCACCTTTGTTTACCAAGGAAGAAAATGTTGCCAAAGTCACAGTAAAAGATGAAGTGATTGAGATACTGGATGGGCTAAAAAAAGAGGAGGTACTAGAAAGGCTGGCTGTACTTAAAGTAGATAAGTCACCCGGTCTGGGTGGGATGCTTCCTAAGTTGCTGAGGGAAGTAAGGGTGGAAATTGCAGAGTTACTGGCCATAATCTTCCAATCATCCTTGGATATGAGGGTGGTGCCAGAGGACTGGAGAATTGTAAATGTTACACCCTTGTTCAAAAAATGTTGTAAGGATAAACCCAGCAACTACAGGCCAGTCAGTTTAACCTCGGATGTGGGGAAGCTTTTAGTAACGATAATCCATGACAAAATTAACAATCATTTGGACAAGTGTAGATGAATTAAGGAAAGCCAGCACGGATTTGTTAAAGCAATTCGTGTTTAACTAACTTGATTGAGTTTTTTGATGAGGTAACAGAAAGGGTTGATGAGGGCAATGTGGTTGATGTGGTGTATATGGACTTTCAAAAGGCGTTTAATAGAGTTTATCAGCAAGGCTGAAGCCCATGGAATAAAAGGGGCAGTGGCAGCATGGATGTGTAATTGGCTAAGTGACAGGAAACAGAGTTTAGTGGTGAAAGGTTGTTTTCGGACTGGAAGAGTTTATACTGTGGTGTTCCCCAAGGATTGGTACTAGGACCACTGCTTTTCTTGATATATATTGAAGACTTGGACTTGGTAGTAACATTTCAAAATTTGCAGATGACACAAAACTTGGAAGTGTAGTGCACAATGAGAAGGATAGTGATCGACTTCAAGAGGATATAGACAGGCTGGTGGAATGGGCGCACACGTGGTAGATGAAATTTAACGCAGAGAAGTGCAAAGTGACACATTTTGGTAGGAAGAACGAGGAGAGGCAATATAATGTAAAGGGTACAATTCTAAAGGGGATGCAGGAACAGAGAGATCTGGGGGTATATGTGCACAGCTCGTTGAAGGTGGCAGGGCAGGTTGAGAAAGTGGTTAAAAAAACATACGGGATCCTGGGCTTTATAAATTGACGTATAGAGTACAAAAGTAAGGAGGTTAGGATGAACCTTTATAAAACACTGGTTCGGCCACAACTGGAGTATTGTGTTCAATTCTGAGGACCACACTTTTAGACAGATGTGATGGCCTTAGAGAGGGTGCAGAAGAGATTTACTAGAATGTTTCCAGGGATGAGGGACTTTAGTTATGTGGATCGACTGGAGAAGCTGGGGTTGTTCTCCTTCGAGCAGAGAAGATTGAGAGGAGATTTGATAGAGGTGTTCAAAATCATGTGGGGTCTAGACAGAGTAGATAGAGAGAAACTGTTCCCATTGGCGGAAGTGTCGAGGACCAGAGGACGCAGATTTAACGTAATTGGCAAAAGAACCCTAAAGTGACATGAGGAAAAACATTTTTACTGCAGCGAGTGGTTAGGATCTGGAATGCACTGCCTGAGGGGGTGGTGGAAGCAGAATCAAACGTGGCTGTCAAAAGGGAACTGGATAAGTACTTGAAGGAAAAATATTGCAGGGCTAGGGGGAAAGGGCAGGAGAGTGGGACGAGCTGGATTGCTCTTGCAGAGAGCTGGCACGGGCTCGACAGGCTGAATGGCCTCTTTCTGTCCTGTAACCATTCTATGTTTCTATGATTCTAGGTGAAAAACACAAAATTGGGTTTAAAACACTTTATAAGCAGGAAGAAAATATCTGAGAATCAGAGAAAACAAAGTGACGGCTGGAGCTGAGAGGCACTATTGAGAGGTTCACACCAGAACTGACAACTGCAACATGTAAGGGGTTTTGTTTCCGGGGCTTATTATAGGTCAACCAGTTATGTTTTTCCTGAGCTGCCCTGCCCACTGTGCGGTTTCGAATCGCTTTCCCCTTCCTGATTCTGAGCTCAGGACTTATCGAGCAGTAATAAGGACAGACGAACAGACCAGTGGATTGGTGCAAGGAAAACCAATGTTTATTAATAGGAAAACTAAAACTACAAGGTAAACAGTATTATACAGAAGATAAAAGGAATCGCTATGGATACAATACAGTCTTACACTTAACGGGGTGGAAGAAACGGACACATCGAGGGAAAATTCTAAAATCACAATTTTAGCAATACCCCTTTAACTCCCACCCTTACACCTAGCTAGATTGTCTTGTGACGGCCAGAAAAAAAAATAATGCTCACCGTGAAACCGATGAAAAGGCCTGGCCCCTGTGTCCTGCTGAAACAACAATGATTTCAGGAGGGCTAGAGGTGGTTTGAACACCTGCCGACTGAACTTGGTTACATTGTGGAGACTGAGAGAAAACAAGTGAAGTTTGAATCAATGGTGGGTTGTATCTGTAGGAATCTATTGTTCACAAACCACCGCCCCAGAGGTGTGATTCTGTGTTAAAAAGGTCTTTAAAAGCTGGGCAGATGTTGAGTGGGGAGAGACACAGATCCACCACGACTGCTCCAAACTCACCTTTCACTTCCTGGGAACACCACCTCACCTGGAATCTTCCTGACTGCTCGTTACTTCCCAGCTTGATATCTCGATGCAGGTTTACAGATTGCCTGTGAATCAGATGACCTGGTTACAAGAGAGAGCCGCGCTACACTACATGGGTATTCATCAAAATACCTGGAATCGTCCCGGCAAGCTTGAGCCAACCACAAGGATGTAACTTGCATTATTGGGTTAGTCTAAGATAGACATTGGATTTCCAAACGGTTATGTATTTTGTGAGTAAAGAATGTGTTGTTTTATAGTTAAAGCAATTCTAAATCGGGCATAAACCCAAGATATTTAAATTCTAATATCTTTTTTTTCTAGTTTATTAATAATAAATGATTGTTTTCTTTATAAAGCCATGGTTTGTGCCTGAAGTTTCTTTAGGAAAAAGAGCCCATTAAGTTAAATATAAAATTAAACCTCGAGGGGGTAAAAACCCATTGCCCCAAATGAAAGTGTAAAATCTCTTTGCCCCTTTTTGCTCCTCCATCTGGACCATGTGTAACTTTCCCAGTGAGCTGCTGGATTCTGTAATAAATCACAATGTACTCTTACCCCTTCTGCTGTGTTACTAAACTGGTCAGGGTCCCGCAGAACTCTCCTGCTCTGTTACTGTTACAAATACAGTTATTGTTTCAGATTAAAGAAACATATGAATAATGGAGAAATGAACCAAATCCCGGATCAGAACAACATTCAGTTGAGTCCAATTTTACTCTGATTTATTTAATAGAAGCGAGAATTACATTCTCTACACAAAATCGCTAATTTGCCCTTTCCTCCGAATCTCTGGTCTCTCCATCTCTGTAAGCATTACGTTGAAATAACCAAATGTTAATCCATTTTTTTTGCAGGAATTCACATTTTAATGTTGTTTAATCATCGAATCATAGAAATTTATGGCTCATAAGGAGGCCATTTGGCCCATTGTGTCTCTGCCAGCTGAAAAAGAACTATCCACCCTAATCCCAATTGCCAGCTCTTGCTCCTTAACCTTGTAGTTTATGGCACTTCAAGCACATATCCAAGTACTTTTTAAATGGCATGAGGGTTTCTGCCTCTACCACCCTTTCAGGCAGTGTGTTCGAGACCCCCACCACCCTCTGGGTGAAAAAAAATTCTCCTCAACTCCCCTCTAATATTTCTACCAATTACTTTAAATCTATGCCCTCTGGCTTCTGTCTTCCCAATATTTAGTGGAAGAATTTTTTGCTCATCCAGTACTGGATGTCTGAAAAGCAATGTGACAAATGAGAAAGTGCAGGGGCTGAGAGAGGTGGTGGGTGTCATCAGTGTCCTTTCCGATTCTGACGTCGTGTTTTCAGATGATGTCCCCAAGGGGCAGCTAGTTGGATGGTGTCCTCAGTGCGAAGACGGGACTTCATCTCCACGAGGACTGTACAGTGGTCACTCCTCCCAATACTGTCATGGACAGATGCATTTGCGACAGGTAGATTGGTGAGGACGAGGTCAAGTAGGTTTTTCCCTTGTTTTGGTTCGCTCACCACCTGCTGCAGGCCCAGTCTGGCAGCGATGTCCTTCAGGACTCGGCCAGCTCGGTCAGTCGTGGTGCTACCGAGCCACTCTTGGTGATGGACATTGAAGTCCCCCACCCAGAGTACACTTTGTGCCCTTGCTACCCTCAGTGCTTCCTCCAAGTGGTGCTCAACATGGAGGAGGACTGATTCATCAGCTGAGGGAGGATGGTAGGTGGTAATCAGCAGGAGGTTTCCTTGCCCATGTTTGACCTGATGCCATGAGATTTCATGGGGTCCAGAGTCAATGTTGAGGACTCCCAGGGCTACTCCCTCCTGACTGTAGATCACTGTACCGCCACCTCTGGTGGGTCTGTCCTGCCGGTGGGACAGGACATACCCAGGGATGGTGATGGAAGAGTCTGGGACATTGGCTGAAAGATATGATTCTGTGAGTATGGCTATGTCAGGCTGTTGCTTGACTAGTCTGTGGGACAGCTCTCCCAATTTTGGCACAAGTCCCCAGATGTTAGTAAGGAGGACTTTGCAGGGTCGACTGGGCTTGGTGTTTTGCCGTTGTCGTGTCCGGTGCCTAGTGGTCCGATGCCAGGTGGTCCGTCCGGTTTTATTCGTATTATGACTTTTCGTAGTGAGATTTTACAACTGAGTGGCTTGCTAGGCCATTTCAGAGAGCAATTAAGAATCAACCACTTTGCTGTGGGTCTGGAGTCACATATAGGCCAGACCAGGTAAGGATGGCAGGTTTCCTTCCCTGAAGGACATTAGTGAACCAGATGGCCATCATTACTGATGCTAGTATTTTAATTCCAGATTTTTATTTAATTAATTGAATTTAAATTCGCCAGCTGCCGTGGCGGGATTTGAACTCATGACTCTGGATTTTAGTCCAGGCCTCTAGGATTACTAGTCCAGTAACATAACCACTATGCTACCGTACCCTACGTGTCTCATGATTACAGCTTCAGTCTGAGCTGCATTGTCTGCATCAAAGTCAGCCCATGCGCTTGTCAATACGGTTGTGCATGACGAAACAAAGTCCTCAACCACCTGGTAACAATATGACGAACCCCCAGGTTATCTGGCCCACAGACTCGATCATTGTATTGCCATAAGCACTGGGCATATACATCGGGAGGCTCATTGGGTTCTTGTTCACAATTTGTTAACACCTCACTGGGATCGCCCCTACAAATCCAATCACTGTCAGTATGGTCTCACTGGGATCGCCCCTACAAATCCAATCACTGTCAGTACGGTCTCACTGGGATCGTCCCAACAAATCCAATCACTGTCAGTACGGTCTCACTGGGATCGTCCCTATCAAATCCAATCACTGTCAGTACGGTCTCACTGGGATCGTCCCAACAAATCCAATCACTGTCAGTATGGTCTCACTGGGATCGTCCCAACAAATCCAATCACTGTCAGTATGGTCTCACTGGGATCGTCCCTATCAAATCCAATCACTGTCAGTATGGTCTCACTGGGATCGTCCCTATCAAATCCAATCACTGTCAGTATGGTCTCACTGGGATCGTCCCAACAAATCCAATCACTGTCAGTACGGTCTCACTGGGATCGTCCCAACAAATCCAATCACTGTCAGTACGGTCTCACTGGGATCGTCCCAACAAATCCAATCACTGTCAGTACGGTCTCACTGGGATCGTCCCAACAAATCCAATCACTGTCAGTACGGTCTCACTGGGATCGTCCCAACAAATCCAATCACTGTCAGTATGCCTCAATGGGATCGTCCCTATCAAATCCAATCACTGTCAGTACGGTCTCACTGGGATCGCCCCCACAAATCCAATCACTGTCAGTATGGTCTCACTGGGATCGTCCCAACAAATCCAATCACTGTCAGTACGGTCTCACTGGGATCGTCCCAACAAATCCAATCACTGTCAGTATGGTCTCACTGGGATCGTCCCTATCAAATCCAATCACTGTCAGTATTGTCTAACTGGGATCGTCCCTATCAAATCCAATCACTGTCAGTACGGTCTCACTGGGATCGGCCCCACAAATCCAATCACTGTCAGTATGGTCTCACTGGGATCGCCCCAACAAATCCAATCACTGTCAGTACGGTCTCACTGGGATCGCCCCCACAAATCCAATCACTGTCAGTATGGTCTCACTGGGATCGTCCCAACAAATCCAATCACTGTCAGTATGGTCTCACTGGGATCGTCCCAACAAATCCAATCACTGTCAGTACGGTCTCACTGGGATCGTCCCAACAAATCCAATCACTGTCAGTACGGTCTCACTGGGATCGTCCCAACAAATCCAATCACTGTCAGTATGGTCTCACTGGGATCGTCCCAACAAATCCAATCACTGTCAGTACGGTCTCACTGGGATCGTCCCAACAAATCCAATCACTGTCAGTACGGTCTCACTGGGATCGTCCCAACAAATCCAATCACTGTCAGTATGGTCTCACTGGGATCGTCCCTATCAAATCCAATCACTGTCAGTATGGTCTCACTGGGATCGCCCCGACAAATCCAATCACTGTCAGTATGGTCTCACTGGGATCGTCCCAACAAATCCAATCACTGTCAGTACGGTCTCACTGGGATCGTCTCTATCAAATCCAATCACTGTCAGTATGGTCTCACTGGGATCGTCCCTATCAAATCCAATCACTGTCAGTACGGTCTCACTGGGATCGTCCCAATCAAATCCAATCACTGTCAGTACGGTCTCACTGGGATCGTCCCAACAAATCCAATCACTGTCAGTACGGTCTCACTGGGATCGCCCCTACAAATCCAATCACTGTCAGTACGGTCTCACTGGGATCGTCCCAACAAATCCAATCACTGTCAGTATGGTCTCACTGGGATCGTCCCAACAAATCCAATCACTGTCAGTACGGTCTCACTGGGATCGTCCCAACAAATCCAATCACTGTCAGTATGGTCTCACTGGGATCGTCCCAACAAATCCAATCACTGTCAGTACGGTCTCACTGGGATCGTCCCTATCAAATCCAATCACTGTCAGTATGGTCTCACTGGGATCGTCCCTATCAAATCCAATCACTGTCAGTACGGTCTCACTGGGATCGTCCCAATCAAATCCAATCACTGTCAGTACGGTCTCACTGGGATCGTCCCAACAAATCCAATCACTGTCAGTACGGTCTCACTGGGATCGCCCCGACAAATCCAATCACTGTCAGTACGGTCTCACTGGGATCGTCCCAACAAATCCAATCACTGTCAGTATGGTCTCACTGGGATCGTCCCAACAAATCCAATCACTGTCAGTACGGTCTCACTGGGATCGTCCCCACAAATCCAATCACTGTCAGTATGGTCTCACTGGGATCGTCCCAACAAATCCAATCACTGTCAGTATGGTCTCACTGGGATCGTCCCAACAAATCCAATCACTGTCAGTATGGTCTCACTGGGATCGTCCCCACAAATCCAATCACTGTCAGTATGGTCTCACTGGGATCGTCCCTATCAAATCCAATCACTGTCAGTATGGTCTCACTGGGATCGTCCCTATCAAATCCAATCACTGTCAGTACGGTCTCACTGGGATCGTCCCAACAAATCCAATCACTGTCAGTATGGTCTCACTGGGATCGTCCCTATCAAATCCAATCACTGTCAGTATGGTCTCACTGGGATCGTCCCAACAAATCCAATCACTGTCAGTATGGTCTCACTGGGATCGTCCCAACAAATCCAATCACTGTCAGTATGGTCTCACTGGGATCGTCCCCACAAATCCAATCACTGTCAGTACGGTCTCACTGGGATCGTCCCAACAAATCCAATCACTGTCAGTACGGTCTCACTGGGATCGTCCCAACAAATCCAATCACTGTCAGTATGGTCTCACTGGGATCGTCCCTATCAAATCCAATCACTGTCAGTATGGCCTCACTGGGATCGTCCCTATCAAATCCAATCACTGTCAGTACGGTCTCACTGGGATCGTCCCAACAAATCCAATCACTGTCAGTATGGTCTCACTGGGATCGTCCCCAAAAATCCAATCACTGTCAGTATGGTCTCACTGGGATCGTCCCAACAAATCCAATCACTGTCAGTATGGTCTCACTGGGATCGTCCCAACAAATCCAATCACTGTCAGTACGGTCTCACTGGGATCGTCCCTATCAAATCCAATCACTGTCAGTACGGTCTCACTGGGATCGTCCCCACAAATCCAATCACTGTCAGTACGGTCTCACTGGGATCGTCCCAACAAATCCAATCACTGTCAGTATGGTCTCACTGGGATCGTCCCAACAAATCCAATCACTGTCAGTATGGTCTCACTGGGATCGTCCCAACAAATCCAATCACTGTCAGTACGGTCTCACTGGGATCGTCCCCACAAATCCAATCACTGTCAGAACGGTCTCACTGGGATCGTCCCAACAAATCCAATCACTGTCAGTATGGTCTCACTGGGATCGTCCCAACAAATCCAATCACTGTCAGTACGGTCTCACTGGGATCGTCCCCACAAATCCAATCACTGTCAGTACGGTCTCACTGGGATCGTCCCAACAAATCCGATCACTGTCAGTACGGTCTCACTGGGATCGTCCCAACAAATCCAATCACTGTCAGTATGGTCTCACTGGGATCGTCCCCACAAATCCAATCACTGTCAGTACGGTCTCACTGGGATCGTCCCCACAAATCCAATCACTGTCAGTACGGTCTCACTGGGATCGTCCCAACAAATCCAATCACTGTCAGTACGGTCTCACTGGGATCGTCCCAACAAATCCAATCACTGTCAGTACGGTCTCACTGGGATCGTCCCAACAAATCCAATCACTGTCAGTACGGTCTCACTGGGATCGTCCCAACAAATCCAATCACTGTCAGTATGGTCTCACTGGGATCGTCCCCACAAATCCAATCACTGTCAGTATGGTCTCACTGGGATCGTCCCAACAAATCCAATCACTGTCAGTATGGTCTCACTGGGATCGTCCCTATCAAATCCAATCACTGTCAGTATGGTCTCACTGGGATCGTCCCAACAAATCCAATCACTGTCAGTATGGTCTCACTGGGATCGTCCCTATCAAATCCAATCACTTTCAGTATGGTCTCACTGGGATCGTCCCTATCAAATCCAATCACTGTCAGTATGGTCTCACTGGGATCGTCCCAACAAATCCAATCACTGTCAGTATGGTCTCACTTGGATCGTCCCTATCAAATCCAATCACTGTCAGTACGGTCTCACTGGGATCGTCCCAACAAATCCAATCACTGTCAGTATGGTCTCACTGGGATCGTCCCTATCAAATCCAATCACTGTCAGTACGGTCTCACTGGGATCGTCCCCACAAATCCAATCACTGTCAGTATGGTCTCACTGGGATCGTCCCAACAAATCCAATCACTGTCAGTATGGTCTCACTGGGATCGTCCCAACAAATCCAATCACTGTCAGTACGGTCTCACTGGGATCGTCCCAACAAATCCAATCACTGTCAGTACGGTCTCACTGGGATCGTCCCAACAAATCCAATCACTGTCAGTATGGTCTCACTGGGATCGTCCCTATCAAATCCAATCACTGTCAGTATGGTCTCACTGGGATCGTCCCAACAAATCCAATCACTGTCAGTATGGTCTCACTGGGATCGTCCCCACAAATCCAATCACTGTCAGTACGGTCTCACTGGGATCGTCCCCACAAATCCAATCACTGTCAGTACGGTCTCACTGGGATCGTCCCAACAAATCCAATCACTGTCAGTACGGTCTCACTGGGATCGTCCCAACAAATCCAATCACTGTCAGTACGGTCTCACTGGGATCGTCCCAACAAATCCAATCACTGTCAGTACGGTCTCACTGGGATCGTCCCAACAAATCCAATCACTGTCAGTATGGTCTCACTGGGATCGTCCCTATCAAATCCAATCACTGTCAGTATGGTCTCACTGGGATCGTCCCAACAAATCCAATCACTGTCAGTATGGTCTCACTGGGATCGTCCCTATCAAATCCAATCACTGTCAGTACGGTCTCACTGGGATCGTCCCAACAAATCCAATCACTGTCAGTATGGTCTCACTGGGATCGTCCCTATCAAATCCAATCACTGTCAGTACGGTCTCACTGGGATCGTCCCCACAAATCCAATCACTGTCAGTATGGTCTCACTGGAATCGTCCCAACAAATCCAATCACTGTCAGTATGGTCTCACTGGGATCGTCCCTATCAAATCCAATCACTGTCAGTATGGTCTCACTGGGATCGTCCCAACAAATCCAATCACTGTCAGTATGGTCTCACTGGGATCGTCCCTATCAAATCCAATCACTGTCAGTACGGTCTCACTGGGATCGTCCCAACAAATCCAATCACTGTCAGTATGGTCTCACTGGGATCGTCCCTATCAAATCCAATCACTGTCAGTACGGTCTCACTGGGATCGTCCCCACAAATCCAATCACTGTCAGTATGGTCTCACTGGGATCGTCCCAACAAATCCAATCACTGTCAGTATGGTCTCACTGGGATCGTCCCAACAAATCCAATCACTGTCAGTACGGTCTCACTGGGATCGTCCCAACAAATCCAATCACTGTCAGTATGGTCTCACTGGGATCGCCCCGACAAATCCAATCACTGTCAGTATGGTCTCACTGGGATCGTCCCAACAAATCCAATCACTGTCAGTATGGTCTCACTGGGATCGTCCCAACAAATCCAATCACTGTCAGTACGGTCTCACTGGGATCGTCCCAACAAATCCAATCACTGTCAGTATGGTCTCACTGGGATCGCCCCAACAAATCCAATCACTGTCAGTACGGTCTCACTGGGATCGTCCCTATCAAATCCAATCACTGTCAGTACGGTCTCACTGGGATCGTCCCAACAAATCCAATCACTGTCAGTATGGTCTCACTGGGATCGTCCCAACAAATCCAATCACTGTCAGTATGGTCTCACTGGGATCGCCCCTATCAAATCCAATCACTGTCAGTACGGTCTCACTGGGATCGTCCCTATCAAATCCAATCACTGTCAGTATGGTCTCACTGGGATCGTCCCAACAAATCCAATCACTGTCAGTATGGCCTCACTGGGATCGCCCCAACAAATCCAATCACTGTCAGTATGGTCTCACTGGGATCGTCCCAACAAATCCAATCACTGTCAGTATGGTCTCACTGGGATCGTCCCAACAAATCCAATCACTGTCAGTATGGTCTCACTGGGATCGCCCCAACAAATCCAATCACTGTCAGTATGGTCTCACTGGGATCGCCCCGACAAATCCAATCACTGTCAGTACGGTCTCACTGGGATCGTCCCAACAAATCCAATCACTGTCAGTACGGTCTCACTGGGATCGTCCCAACAAATCCAATCACTGTCAGTACGGTCTCACTGGGATCGTCCCAACAAATCCAATCACTGTCAGTATGGTCTCACTGGGATCGTCCCTATCAAATCCAATCACTGTCAGTATGGTCTCACTGGGATCGTCCCAACAAATCCAATCACTGTCAGTATGGCCTCACTGGGATCGTCCCTATCAAATCCAATCACTGTCAGTATGGTCTCACTGGGATCGTCCCAACAAATCCAATCACTGTCAGTACGGTCTCACTGGGATCGTCCCAACAAATCCAATCACTGTCAGTACGGTCTCACTGGGATCGTCCCAACAAATCCAATCACTGTCAGTACGGTCTCACTGGGATCGTCCCAACAAATCCAATCACTGTCAGTACGGTCTCACTGGGATCGTCCCAACAAATCCAATCACTGTCAGTATGGTCTCACTGGGATCGTCCCTATCAAATCCAATCACTGTCAGTACGGTCTCACTGGGATCGTCCCAACAAATCCAATCACTGTCAGTATGGTCTCACTGGGATCGTCCCTATCAAATCCAATCACTGTCAGTATGGTCTCACTGGGATCGTCCCTATCAAATCCAATCACTGTCAGTACGGTCTCACTGGGATCGTCCCTATCAAATCCAATCACTGTCAGTATGGTCTCACTGGGATCGCCCCCACAAATCCAATCACTGTCAGTATGGTCTCACTGGGATCGTCCCAACAAATCCAATCACTGTCAGTACGGTCTCACTGGGATCGCCCCAACAAATCCAATCACTGTCAGTATGGTCTCACTGGGATCGTCCCAACAAATCCAATCACTGTCAGTACGGTCTCACTGGGATCGTCCCAACAAATCCAATCACTGTCAGTCCGGTCTCACTGGGATCGCCCCCACAAATCCAATCACTGTCAGTGTGGTCTCACTGGGATCGTCCCGATCAAATCCAATCACTGTCAGTATGGTCTCACTGGGATCACCCCGACAAATCCAATCACTGTCAGTATGGCCTCACTGGGATCGTCCCAACAAATCCAATCACTGTCAGTACGGTCTCACTGGGATCGCCCCGACAAATCCAATCACTGTCAGTACGGTCTCACTGGGATCGTCCCTATCAAATCCAATCACTGTCAGTACGGTCTCACTGGGATCGTCCCAACAAATCCAATCACTGTCAGTATGGTCTCACTGGGATCGTCCCAACAAATCCAATCACTGTCAGTATGGTCTCACTGGGATCGTCCCTATCAAATCCAATCACTGTCAGTACGGTCTCACTGGGATCGTCCCAACAAATCCAATCACTGTCAGTACGGTCTCACTGGGATCGTCCCAACAAATCCAATCACTGTCAGTATGGTCTCACTGGGATCGCCCCTATCAAATCCAATCACTGTCAGTATGGTCTCACTGGGATCGTCCCAACAAATCCAATCACTGTCAGTATGGTCTCACTGGGATCGCCCCTATCAAATCCAATCACTGTCAGTATGGTCTCACTGGGATCGTCCCAACAAATCCAATCACTGTCAGTATGGTCTCACTGGGATCGTCCCTATCAAATCCAATCACTGTCAGTATGGTCTCACTGGGATCGTCCCAACAAATCCAATCACTGTCAGTATGGTCTCACTGGGATCGTCCCAACAAATCCAATCACTGTCAGTATGGTCTCACTGGGATCGTCCCTATCAAATCCAATCACTGTCAGTATGGTCTCACTGGGATCGTCCCAACAAATCCAATCACTGTCAGTACGGTCTCACTGGGATCGTCCCAACAAATCCAAACACTGTCAGTATGGTCTCACTGGGATCGTCCCAACAAATCCAATCACTGTCAGTACGGTCTCACTGGGATCGTCCCAATCAAATCCAATCACTGTCAGTATGGCCTCACTGGGATCGCCCCTACAAATCCAATCACTGTCAGTATGGTCTCACTGGGATCGTCCCAACAAATCCAATCACTGTCAGTATGGCCTCACTGGGATCGTCCCAACAAATCCAATCACTGTCAGTATGGTCTCACTGGGATCGTCCCAACAAATCCAATCACTGTCAGTATGGTCTCACTGGGATCGTCCCTATCAAATCCAATCACTGTCAGTACGGTCTCACTGGGATCGTCCCAACAAATCCAATCACTGTCAGTATGGTCTCACTGGGATCGTCCCTATCAAATCCAATCACTGTCAGTACGGTCTCACTGGGATCGTCCCAACAAATCCAATCACTGTCAGTATGGTCTCACTGGGATCGTCCCTATCAAATCCAATCACTGTCAGTATGGTCTCACTGGGATCGTCCCTATCAAATCCAATCACTGTCAGTACGGTCTCACTGGGATCGTCCCAATCAAATCCAATCACTGTCAGTACGGTCTCACTGGGATCGTCCCAACAAATCCAATCACTGTCAGTACGGTCTCACTGGGATCGCCCCTACAAATCCAATCACTGTCAGTACGGTCTCACTGGGATCGTCCCAACAAATCCAATCACTGTCAGTATGGTCTCACTGGGATCGTCCCAACAAATCCAATCACTGTCAGTACGGTCTCACTGGGATCGTCCCCACAAATCCAATCACTGTCAGTATGGTCTCACTGGGATCGTCCCAACAAATCCAATCACTGTCAGTATGGTCTCACTGGGATCGTCCCAACAAATCCAATCACTGTCAGTATGGTCTCACTGGGATCGTCCCCACAAATCCAATCACTGTCAGTATGGTCTCACTGGGATCGTCCCTATCAAATCCAATCACTGTCAGTATGGTCTCACTGGGATCGTCCCTATCAAATCCAATCACTGTCAGTACGGTCTCACTGGGATCGTCCCAACAAATCCAATCACTGTCAGTATGGTCTCACTGGGATCGTCCCTATCAAATCCAATCACTGTCAGTATGGTCTCACTGGGATCGTCCCAACAAATCCAATCACTGTCAGTATGGTCTCACTGGGATCGTCCCAACAAATCCAATCACTGTCAGTACGGTCTCACTGGGATCGTCCCTATCAAATCCAATCACTGTCAGTATGGTCTCACTGGGATCGTCCCTATCAAATCCAATCACTGTCAGTACGGTCTCACTGGGATCGTCCCAATCAAATCCAATCACTGTCAGTACGGTCTCACTGGGATCGTCCCAACAAATCCAATCACTGTCAGTACGGTCTCACTGGGATCGCCCCTACAAATCCAATCACTGTCAGTACGGTCTCACTGGGATCGTCCCAACAAATCCAATCACTGTCAGTATGGTCTCACTGGGATCGTCCCAACAAATCCAATCACTGTCAGTACGGTCTCACTGGGATCGTCCCCACAAATCCAATCACTGTCAGTATGGTCTCACTGGGATCGTCCCAACAAATCCAATCACTGTCAGTATGGTCTCACTGGGATCGTCCCAACAAATCCAATCACTGTCAGTATGGTCTCACTGGGATCGTCCCCACAAATCCAATCACTGTCAGTATGGTCTCACTGGGATCGTCCCTATCAAATCCAATCACTGTCAGTATGGTCTCACTGGGATCGTCCCTATCAAATCCAATCACTGTCAGTACGGTCTCACTGGGATCGTCCCAACAAATCCAATCACTGTCAGTATGGTCTCACTGGGATCGTCCCTATCAAATCCAATCACTGTCAGTATGGTCTCACTGGGATCGTCCCAACAAATCCAATCACTGTCAGTATGGTCTCACTGGGATCGTCCCAACAAATCCAATCACTGTCAGTATGGTCTCACTGGGATCGTCCCCACAAATCCAATCACTGTCAGTACGGTCTCACTGGGATCGTCCCAACAAATCCAATCACTGTCAGTACGGTCTCACTGGGATCGTCCCAACAAATCCAATCACTGTCAGTATGGTCTCACTGGGATCGTCCCTATCAAATCCAATCACTGTCAGTATGGCCTCACTGGGATCGTCCCTATCAAATCCAATCACTGTCAGTACGGTCTCACTGGGATCGTCCCAACAAATCCAATCACTGTCAGTATGGTCTCACTGGGATCGTCCCCACAAATCCAATCACTGTCAGTATGGTCTCACTGGGATCGTCCCAACAAATCCAATCACTGTCAGTATGGTCTCACTGGGATCGTCCCAACAAATCCAATCACTGTCAGTACGGTCTCACTGGGATCGTCCCTATCAAATCCAATCACTGTCAGTACGGTCTCACTGGGATCGTCCCCACAAATCCAATCACTGTCAGTACGGTCTCACTGGGATCGTCCCAACAAATCCAATCACTGTCAGTATGGTCTCACTGGGATCGTCCCAACAAATCCAATCACTGTCAGTATGGTCTCACTGGGATCGTCCCAACAAATCCAATCACTGTCAGTACGGTCTCACTGGGATCGTCCCCACAAATCCAATCACTGTCAGAACGGTCTCACTGGGATCGTCCCAACAAATCCAATCACTGTCAGTATGGTCTCACTGGGATCGTCCCAACAAATCCAATCACTGTCAGTACGGTCTCACTGGGATCGTCCCCACAAATCCAATCACTGTCAGTACGGTCTCACTGGGATCGTCCCAACAAATCCGATCACTGTCAGTACGGTCTCACTGGGATCGTCCCAACAAATCCAATCACTGTCAGTATGGTCTCACTGGGATCGTCCCCACAAATCCAATCACTGTCAGTACGGTCTCACTGGGATCGTCCCCACAAATCCAATCACTGTCAGTACGGTCTCACTGGGATCGTCCCAACAAATCCAATCACTGTCAGTACGGTCTCACTGGGATCGTCCCAACAAATCCAATCACTGTCAGTACGGTCTCACTGGGATCGTCCCAACAAATCCAATCACTGTCAGTACGGTCTCACTGGGATCGTCCCAACAAATCCAATCACTGTCAGTATGGTCTCACTGGGATCGTCCCCACAAATCCAATCACTGTCAGTATGGTCTCACTGGGATCGTCCCAACAAATCCAATCACTGTCAGTATGGTCTCACTGGGATCGTCCCTATCAAATCCAATCACTGTCAGTATGGTCTCACTGGGATCGTCCCAACAAATCCAATCACTGTCAGTATGGTCTCACTGGGATCGTCCCTATCAAATCCAATCACTTTCAGTATGGTCTCACTGGGATCGTCCCTATCAAATCCAATCACTGTCAGTATGGTCTCACTGGGATCGTCCCAACAAATCCAATCACTGTCAGTATGGTCTCACTTGGATCGTCCCTATCAAATCCAATCACTGTCAGTACGGTCTCACTGGGATCGTCCCAACAAATCCAATCACTGTCAGTATGGTCTCACTGGGATCGTCCCTATCAAATCCAATCACTGTCAGTACGGTCTCACTGGGATCGTCCCCACAAATCCAATCACTGTCAGTATGGTCTCACTGGGATCGTCCCAACAAATCCAATCACTGTCAGTATGGTCTCACTGGGATCGTCCCAACAAAACCAATCACTGTCAGTACGGTCTCACTGGGATCGTCCCAACAAATCCGATCACTGTCAGTATGGTCTCACTGGGATCGTCCCAACAAATCCAATCACTGTCAGTACGGTCTCACTGGGATCGTCCCAACAAATCCAATCACTGTCAGTACGGTCTCACTGGGATCGTCCCAACAAATCCAATCACTGTCAGTACGGTCTCACTGGGATCGTCCCTATCAAATCCAATCACTGTCAGTACGGTCTCACTGGGATCGTCCCAACAAATCCAATCACTGTCAGTATGGTCTCACTGGGATCGTCCCAACAAATCCAATCACTGTCAGTATGGTCTCACTGGGATCGCCCCTATCAAATCCAATCACTGTCAGTACGGTCTCACTGGGATCGTCCCAACAAATCCAATCACTGTCAGTATGGTCTCACTGGGATCGTCCCTATCAAATCCAATCACTGTCAGTATGGTCTCACTGGGATCGTCCCAACAAATCCAATCACTGTCAGTATGGCCTCACTGGGATCGCCCCAACAAATCCAATCACTGTCAGTAAGGTCTCACTGGGATCGTCCCAACAAATCCAATCACTGTCAGTATGGTCTCACTGGGATCGTCCCAACAAATCCAATCACTGTCAGTATGGTCTCACTGGGATCGCCCCAACAAATCCAATCACTGTCAGTATGGTCTCACTGGGATCGCCCCGACAAATCCAATCACTGTCAGTACGGTCTCACTGGGATCGTCCCTATCAAATCCAATCACTGTCAGTACGGTCTCACTGGGATCGTCCCAACAAATCCAATCACTGTCAGTACGGTCTCACTGGGATCGTCCCAACAAATCCAATCACTGTCAGTATGGTCTCACTGGGATCGTCCCAACAAATCCAATCACTGTCAGTATGGTCTCACTGGGATCGTCCCAACAAATCCAATCACTGTCAGTACGGTCTCACTGGGATCGTCCCAACAAATCCAATCACTGTCAGTATGGTCTCACTGGGATCGTCCCAACAAATCCAATCACTGTCAGTACGGTCTCACTGGGATCGTCCCAACAAATCCAATCACTGTCAGTACGGTCTCACTGGGATCGTCCCAACAAATCCAATCACTGTCAGTACGGTCTCACTGGGATCGTCCCAACAAATCCAATCACTGTCAGTACGGTCTCACTGGGATCGTCCCAACAAATCCAATCACTGTCAGTATGGTCTCACTGGGATCGTCCCTATCAAATCCAATCACTGTCAGTATGGTCTCACTGGGATCGTCCCAACAAATCCAATCACTGTCAGTATGGTCTCACTGGGATCGTCCCTATCAAATCCAATCACTGTCAGTATGGTCTCACTGGGATCGTCCCAACAAATCCAATCACTGTCAGTATGGTCTCACTGGGATCGTCCCCACAAATCCAATCACTGTCAGTACGGTCTCACTGGGATCGTCCCCACAAATCCAATCACTGTCAGTACGGTCTCACTGGGATCGTCCCAACAAATCCAATCACTGTCAGTACGGTCTCACTGGGATCGTCCCAACAAATCCAATCACTGTCAGTACGGTCTCACTGGGATCGTCCCAACAAATCCAATCACTGTCAGTACGGTCTCACTGGGATCGTCCCAACAAATCCAATCACTGTCAGTATGGTCTCACTGGGATCGTCCCTATCAAATCCAATCACTGTCAGTATGGTCTCACTGGGATCGTCCCAACAAATCCAATCACTGTCAGTATGGTCTCACTGGGATCGTCCCTATCAAATCCAATCACTGTCAGTACGGTCTCACTGGGATCGTCCCAACAAATCCAATCACTGTCAGTATGGTCTCACTGGGATCGTCCCTATCAAATCCAATCACTGTCAGTACGGTCTCACTGGGATCGTCCCCACAAATCCAATCACTGTCAGTATGGTCTCACTGGGATCGTCCCAACAAATCCAATCACTGTCAGTATGGTCTCACTGGGATCGTCCCAACAAATCCAATCACTGTCAGTACGGTCTCACTGGGATCGTCCCAACAAATCCAATCACTGTCAGTATGGTCTCACTGGGATCGCCCCGACAAATCCAATCACTGTCAGTATGGTCTCACTGGGATCGTCCCAACAAATCCAATCACTGTCAGTATGGTCTCACTGGGATCGTCCCAACAAATCCAATCACTGTCAGTACGGTCTCACTGGGATCGTCCCAACAAATCCAATCACTGTCAGTATGGTCTCACTGGGATCGCCCCAACAAATCCAATCACTGTCAGTACGGTCTCACTGGGATCGTCCCTATCAAATCCAATCACTGTCAGTACGGTCTCACTGGGATCGTCCCAACAAATCCAATCACTGTCAGTATGGTCTCACTGGGATCGTCCCAACAAATCCAATCACTGTCAGTATGGTCTCACTGGGATCGCCCCTATCAAATCCAATCACTGTCAGTACGGTCTCACTGGGATCGTCCCTATCAAATCCAATCACTGTCAGTATGGTCTCACTGGGATCGTCCCAACAAATCCAATCACTGTCAGTATGGCCTCACTGGGATCGCCCCAACAAATCCAATCACTGTCAGTATGGTCTCACTGGGATCGTCCCAACAAATCCAACCACTGTCAGTATGGTCTCACTGGGATCGTCCCAACAAATCCAATCACTGTCAGTATGGTCTCACTGGGATCGCCCCAACAAATCCAATCACTGTCAGTATGGTCTCACTGGGATCGCCCCGACAAATCCAATCACTGTCAGTACGGTCTCACTGGGATCGTCCCAACAAATCCAATCACTGTCAGTACGGTCTCACTGGGATCGTCCCAACAAATCCAATCACTGTCAGTACGGTCTCACTGGGATCGTCCCAACAAATCCAATCACTGTCAGTATGGTCTCACTGGGATCGTCCCTATCAAATCCAATCACTGTCAGTATGGTCTCACTGGGATCGTCCCAACAAATCCAATCACTGTCAGTATGGCCTCACTGGGATCGTCCCTATCAAATCCAATCACTGTCAGTATGGTCTCACTGGGATCGTCCCAACAAATCCAATCACTGTCAGTACGGTCTCACTGGGATCGTCCCAACAAATCCAATCACTGTCAGTACGGTCTCACTGGGATCGTCCCAACAAATCCAATCACTGTCAGTACGGTCTCACTGGGATCGTCCCAACAAATCCAATCACTGTCAGTACGGTCTCACTGGGATCGTCCCAACAAATCCAATCACTGTCAGTATGGTCTCACTGGGATCGTCCCTATCAAATCCAATCACTGTCAGTACGGTCTCACTGGGATCGTCCCAACAAATCCAATCACTGTCAGTATGGTCTCACTGGGATCGTCCCTATCAAATCCAATCACTGTCAGTATGGTCTCACTGGGATCGTCCCTATCAAATCCAATCACTGTCAGTACGGTCTCACTGGGATCGTCCCTATCAAATCCAATCACTGTCAGTATGGTCTCACTGGGATCGCCCCCACAAATCCAATCACTGTCAGTATGGTCTCACTGGGATCGTCCCAACAAATCCAATCACTGTCAGTACGGTCTCACTGGGATCGCCCCAACAAATCCAATCACTGTCAGTATGGTCTCACTGGGATCGTCCCAACAAATCCAATCACTGTCAGTACGGTCTCACTGGGATCGTCCCAACAAATCCAATCACTGTCAGTCCGGTCTCACTGGGATCGCCCCCACAAATCCAATCACTGTCAGTGTGGTCTCACTGGGATCGTCCCTATCAAATCCAATCACTGTCAGTATGGTCTCACTGGGATCACCCCGACAAATCCAATCACTGTCAGTATGGCCTCACTGGGATCGTCCCAACAAATCCAATCACTGTCAGTACGGTCTCACTGGGATCGCCCCGACAAATCCAATCACTGTCAGTACGGTCTCACTGGGATCGTCCCTATCAAATCCAATCACTGTCAGTACGGTCTCACTGGGATCGTCCCAACAAATCCAATCACTGTCAGTATGGTCTCACTGGGATCGTCCCAACAAATCCAATCACTGTCAGTATGGTCTCACTGGGATCGTCCCTATCAAATCCAATCACTGACAGTACGGTCTCACTGGGATCGTCCCAACAAATCCAATCACTGTCAGTACGGTCTCACTGGGATCGTCCCAACAAATCCAATCACTGTCAGTATGGTCTCACTGGGATCGCCCCTATCAAATCCAATCACTGTCAGTATGGTCTCACTGGGATCGTCCCAACAAATCCAATCACTGTCAGTATGGTCTCACTGGGATCGCCCCTATCAAATCCAATCACTGTCAGTATGGTCTCACTGGGATCGTCCCAACAAATCCAATCACTGTCAGTATGGTCTCACTGGGATCGTCCCTATCAAATCCAATCACTGTCAGTATGGTCTCACTGGGATCGTCCCAACAAATCCAATCACTGTCAGTATGGTCTCACTGGGATCGTCCCAACAAATCCAATCACTGTCAGTATGGTCTCACTGGGATCGTCCCTATCAAATCCAATCACTGTCAGTATGGTCTCACTGGGATCGTCCCAACAAATCCAATCACTGTCAGTACGGTCTCACTGGGATCGTCCCAACAAATCCAAACACTGTCAGTATGGTCTCACTGGGATCGTCCCAACAAATCCAATCACTGTCAGTACGGTCTCACTGGGATCGTCCCAATCAAATCCAATCACTGTCAGTATGGCCTCACTGGGATCGCCCCTACAAATCCAATCACTGTCAGTATGGTCTCACTGGGATCGTCCCAACAAATCCAATCACTGTCAGTATGGCCTCACTGGGATCGTCCCAACAAATCCAATCACTGTCAGTATGGTCTCACTGGGATCGTCCCAACAAATCCAATCACTGTCAGTATGGTATCACTGGGATCGTCCCTATCAAATCCAATCACTGTCAGTACGGTCTCACTGGGATCGTCCCAACAACTCCAATCACTGTCAGTATGGTCTCACTGGGATCGTCCCTATCAAATCCAATCACTGTCAGTACGGTCTCACTGGGATCGTCCCAACAAATCCAATCACTGTCAGTATGGTCTCACTGGGATCGTCCCAACAAATCCAATCACTGTCAGTATGGTCTCACTGGGATCGTCCCAACAAATCCAATCACTGTCAGTACGGTCTCACTGGGATCGTCCCAACAAATCCAATCACTGTCAGTATGGTCTCACTGGGATCGTCCCAACAAATCCAATCACTGTCAGTATGGGCTCACTGGGATCGTCCCTATCAAATCCAATCACTGTCAGTATGGCCTCACTGGGATCGTCCCAACAAATCCAATCACTGTCAGTATGGCCTCACTGGGATCGTCCAAACAAATCCAATCACTGTCAGTATGGTCTCACTGGGATCGTCCCTATCAAATCCAATCACTATCAGTATGGTCTCACGGGGATCGTCCCAACAAATCCAATCACTGTCAGTATGGCCTCACTGGGATCGTCCCAACAAATCCAATCACTGTCAGTATGGTCTCACTGGGATCGTCCCTATCAAATCCAATCACTGTCAGTATGGCCTCACTGGGATCGTCCCAACAAATCCAATCACTGTCAGTACGGTCTCACTGGGATCGTCCCAACAAATCCAATCACTGTCAGTACGGTCTCACTGGGATCGTCCCAACAAATCCAATCACTGTCAGTATGGTCTCACTGGGATCGTCCCAACAAATCCAATCACTGTCAGTATGGTCTCACTGGGATCGCCCCTACAAATCCAATCACTGTCAGTATGGTCTCACTGGGATCGTCCCTATCAAATCCAATCACTGTCAGTATGGTCTCACTGGGATCGTCCCTATCAAATCCAATCACTGTCAGTATGGCCTCACTGGGATCGTCCCTATCAAATCCAATCACTGTCAGTATGGTCTCACTGGGATCGTCCCTATCAAATCCAATCACTGTCAGTATGGCCTCACTGGGATCGTCCCTATCAAATCCAATCACTGTCAGTATGGCCTCACTGGGATCGTCCCTATCAAATCCAATCACTGTCAGTATGGCCTCACTGGGATCGTCCCTATCAAATCCAATCACTGTCAGTACGGTCTCACTGGGATCGTCCCAACAAATCCAATCACTGTCAGTACGGTCTCACTGGGATCGTCCCAACAAATCCAATCACTGTCAGTATGGTCTCACTGGGATCGTCCCAACAAATCCAATCACTGTCAGTATGGTCTCACTGGGATCGTCCCCACTAATCCAATCACTGTCAGTATGGTCTCACTGGGATCGTCCCTATCAAATCCAATCACTGTCAGTATGGTCTCACTGGGATCGTCCCAACAAATCCAATCACTGTCAGTATGGTCTCACTGGGATCGTCCCCACAAATCCAATCACTGTCAGTATGGTCTCACTGGGATCGTCCCAACAAATCCAATCACTGTCAGTATGGTCTCACTGGGATCGTCCCTATCAAATCCAATCACTGTCAGTACGGTCTCACTGGGATCGTCCCAACAAATCCAATCACTGTCAGTATGGTCTCACTGGGATCGTCCCCACAAATCCAATCACTGTCAGTATGGTCTCACTGGGATCGTCCCTATCAAATCCAATCACTGTCAGTATGGTCTCACTGGGATCGTCCCAACAAATCCAATCACTGTCAGTACGGTCTCACTGGGATCGCCCCAACAAATCCAATCACTGTCAGTACGGTCTCACTGGGATCGTCCCTATCAAATCCAATCACTGTCAGTATGGTCTCACTGGGATCGTCCCAACAAATCCAATCACTGTCAGTATGGTCTCACAGGGATCGCCCCGACAAATCCAATCACTGTCAGTATGGTCTCACTGGGATCGTCCCAACAAATCCAATCACTGTCAGTACGGTCTCACTGGGATCATCCCTATCAAATCCAATCACTGTCAGTATGGTCTCACTGGGATCGTCCCTATCAAATCCAATCACTGTCAGTATGGTCTCACTGGGATCGTCCCAACAAATCCAATCACTGTCAGTACGGTCTCACTGGGATCGTCCCTATCAAATCCAATCACTGTCAGTACGGTCTCACTGGGATCGTCCCAACAAATCCAATCACTGTCAGTACGGTCTCACTGGGATCGTCCCAACAAATCCAATCACTGTCAGTACGGTCTCACTGGGATCGTCCCAACAAATCCAATCACTGTCAGTACGGTCTCACTGGGATCGTCCCAACAAATCCAATCACTGTCAGTATGGTCTCACTGGGATCGTCCCAACAAATCCAATCACTGTCAGTATGGTCTCACTGGGATCGCCCCCACAAATCCAATCACTGTCAGTATGGTCTCACTGGGATCGTCCCAACAAATCCAATCACTGTCAGTATGGTCTCACTGGGATCGTCCCAACAAATCCAATCACTGTCAGTATGGTCTCACTGGGATCGTCCCAACAAATCCAATCACTGTCAGTATGGTCTCACTGGGATCGTCCCTATCAAATCCAATCACTGTCAGTACGGTCTCACTGGGATCGTCCCTATCAAATCCAATCACTGTCAGTACGGTCTCACTGGGATCGTCCCAACAAATCCAATCACTGTCAGTACGGTCTCACTGGGATCGTCCCAACAAATCCAATCACTGTCAGTATGGTCTCACTGGGATCGTCCCTATCAAATCCAATCACTGTCAGTACGGTCTCACTGGGATCGTCCCTATCAAATCCAATCACTGTCAGTACGGTCTCACTGGGATCGTCCCTATCAAATCCAATCACTGTCAGTACGGTCTCACTGGGATCGTCCCAACAAATCCAATCACTGTCAGTATGGTCTCACTGGGATCGTCCCAACAAATCCAATCACTGTCAGTACGGTCTCACTGGGATCGTCCCTATCAAATCCAATCACTGTCAGTACGGTCTCACTGGGATCGTCCCAACAAATCCAATCACTGTCAGTACGGTCTCACTGGGATCGTCCCAACAAATCCAATCACTGTCAGTATGGTCTCACTGGGATCGCCCCGACAAATCCAATCACTGTCAGTACGGTCTCACTGGGATCGTCCCAACAAATCCAATCACTGTCAGTATGGTCTCACTGGGATCGTCCCTATCAAATCCAATCACTGTCAGTACGGTCTCACTGGGATCGTCCCTATCAAATCCAATCACTGTCAGTATGGTCTCACTGGGATCGTCCCTATCAAATCCAATCACTGTCAGTATGGTCTCACTGGGATCGTCCCAACAAATCCAATCACTGTCAGTATGGTCTCACTGGGATCGTCCCAACAAATCCAATCACTGTCAGTACGGTCTCACTGGGATCGTCCCAACAAATCCAATCACTGTCAGTATGGTCTCACTGGGATCGTCCCAACAAATCCAATCACTGTCAGTATGGTCTCACTGGGATCGTCCCAACAAATCCAATCACTGTCAGTATGGTCTCACTGGGATCGTCCCTATCAAATCCAATCACTGTCAGTACGGTCTCACTGGGATCGTCCCTATCAAATCCAATCACTGTCAGTATGGTCTCACTGGGATCGTCCCTATCAAATCCAATCACTGTCAGTATGGTCTCACTGGGATCGTCCCAACAAATCCAATCACTGTCAGTATGGTCTCACTGGGATCGTCCCAACAAATCCAATCACTGTCAGTACGGTCTCACTGGGATCGTCCCGATCAAATCCAATCACTGTCAGTACGGTCTCACTGGGATCGTCCCAACAAATCCAATCACTGTCAGTACGGTCTCACTGGGATCGTCCCAACAAATCCAATCACTGTCAGTACGGTCTCACTGGGATCGTCCCAACAATTCCAATCACTGTCAGTATGGTCTCACTGGGATCGTCCCTATCAAATCCAATCACTGTCAGTACGGTCTCACTGGGATCGTCCCAACAAATCCAATCACTGTCAGTATGGTCTCACTGGGATCGTCCCAACAAATCCAATCACTGTCAGTACGGTCTCACTGGGATCGTCCCTATCAAATCCAATCACTGTCAGTACGGTCTCACTGGGATCGTCCCAACAAATTCAATCACTGTCAGTATGGTCTCACTGGGATCGTCCCAACAAATCCAATCACTGTCAGTACGGTCTCACTGGGATCGTCCCTATCAAATCCAATCACTGTCAGTATGGTCTCACTGGGATCGTCCCAACAAATCCAATCACTGTCAGTATGGTCTCACTGGGATCGTCCCTATCAAATCCAATCACTGTCAGTATGGTCTCACTGGGATCGTCCCAACAAATCCAATCACTGTCAGTACGGTCTCACTGGGATCGTCCCTATCAAATCCAATCACTGTCAGTATGGTCTCACTGGGATCGTCCCAACAAATCCAATCACTGTCAGTATGGTCTCACTGGGATCGTCCCAACAAATCCAATCACTGTCAGTATGGTCTCACTGGGATCGCCCCAACAAATCCAATCACTGTCAGTATGGTCTCACTGGGATCGTCCCTATCAAATCCAATCACTGTCAGTATGGTCTCACTGGGATCGTCCCTATCAAATCCAATCACTGTCAGTACGGTCTCACTGGGATCGTCCCTATCAAATCCAATCACTGTCAGTACGGTCTCACTGGGATCGCCCCGACAAATCCAATCACTGTCAGTATGGTCTCACTGGGATCGTCCCAACAAATCCAATCACTGTCAGTACGGTCTCACTGGGATCGTCCCAACAAATCCAATCACTGTCAGTATGGTCTCACTGGGATCGTCCCAACAAATCCAATCACTGTCAGTATGGTCTCACTGGGATCGCCCCAACAAATCCAATCACTGTCAGTCTGGTCTCACTGGGATCGTCCCAACAAATCCAATCACTGTCAGTACGGTCTCACTGGGATCGCCCCAACAAATCCAATCACTGTCAGTATGGTCTCACTGGGATCGCCCCAACAAATCCAATCACTGTCAGTACGGTCTCACTGGGATCGTCCCTATCAAATCCAATCACTGTCAGTATGGTCTCACTGGGATCGTCCCAACAAATCCAATCACTGTCAGTATGGTCTCACTGGGATCGTCCCAACAAATCCAATCACTGTCAGTACGGTCTCACTGGGATCGTCCCAACAAATCCAATCACTGTCAGTACGGTCTCACTGGGATCGTCCCTATCAAATCCAATCACTGTCAGTATGGTCTCACTGGGATCGTCCCAACAAATCCAATCACTGTCAGTATGGTCTCACTGGGATCGTCCCAACAAATCCAATCACTGTCAGTATGGTCTCACTGGGATCGTCCCAACAAATCCAATCACTGTCAGTACGGTCTCACTGGGATCGTCCCAACAAATCCAATCACTGTCAGTATGGTCTCACTGGGATCGTCCCAACAAATCCAATCACTGTCAGTACGGTCTCACTGGGATCGTCCCAACAAATCCAATCACTGTCAGTACGGTCTCACTGGGATCGTCCCAACAAATCCAATCACTGTCAGTACGGTCTCACTGGGATCGTCCCTATCAAATCCAATCACTGTCAGTACGGTCTCACTGGGATCGTCCCAACAAATCCAATCACTGTCAGTATGGTCTCACTGGGATCGTCCCAACAAATCCAATCACTGTCAGTACGGTCTCACTGGGATCGTCCCGATCAAATCCAATCACTGTCAGTACGGTCTCACTGGGATCGTCCCTATCAAATCCAATCACTGTCAGTACGGTCTCACTGGGATCACCCCGACAAAACCAGTGACTGTCAGAACGGCCTCTTGCTTTTGTGCCAAAATACCTTTCCAAATTTCCTACCCTTTCGTAGTCCTCTGAATCGGAATCATTTTATTCTTTCAGCCATCTCCATTCCGCTTGCTGTCGCGGTTTGTTCTACTTGGGCAAAGTGTTTAAACACCTCACCTTTACCGTCAAATTTAGGCCATATCTTTTATTTGTTGGGGAGTATATGGAACAATAAATCTCTTTGATATTCTTGTTCTTTCCTGTGTGGCGGGATCCACATTATATTGAATCTGTTCCATTCCTGTCATCGGGAGACCTGCATCCCATGAGGGTTGTCCTTCATGGTGTCCGGATTCAGTAGCCTCGCTACTAAATCCGGAAGTTATCCCACTCTTGTTTGTCTAACTCACTATCACAATCATCTCCCTTCGTGGTGTTGAACTCAACTCCACTTTCCTGCCAGATCCCCATATCCCTTGATTCCCTTAGACCCCAAAAATTTATCAATCTGAGCCTTGAATATATTAAAAGATCAGCATCCACAGCCCTCTGGGGCAGTGAATTCCAAAGATTCACAACTCTCTGATTGAATAAATTCCTCTTCATCACAGTCTTAAATGGCCGACCCCTCACCCTGAGACTATACCCCCTATTTCTAGACTCTCCAACCAGGAGAAACAGCCTCTCAACATCTACCTGTCAAGCCCATGCTTCTCCCCTTCCTCTGCTTCTCCTCATCCCCCTGCTTCTCATCCTACCCCCTTCTTTTCCCCTTCCCCCTGCTCCTCCCCATCCTCCGCTCCACCCCTTCCCCCTGCTCTTCCCTTTCCTCCGATCCTCCCCCTCCTCCGCTCCTCCCCTTCCTCCGCTCCTCCCCCTTCCTCCGATCCTCCCCTTCCTCCGATCCTCCCCTTCCTCCGCTCCTCCCCTTCCTCCGCTCCTCCCCCTCCTCCGCTCCTCCCCTTCCTCCGATCCTCCCCTTCCTCCGCTCCTCCCCCTCCTCCGCTCCTCCCCTTCCTCCGCTCCTCCCCCTCCTCCGCTCCTCCCCCTCCTCCGCTCCACCCCTTCCTCCGCTCCTCCCCTTCCTCCGCTCCTGCCCTTCCCCTTGCTCCTCCCCCTCCTCCGCTCCTCCCCCTCCTCCGCTCCTCCCCCTTCCTCCGCTCCTGCCCTTCCTCCGCTCCTCCCCTTCCCCTTGCTCCTCCCCTTCCTCCGCTCCTCCCCTTCCTCCGCTCCTCCCCCTCCTCCGCTCCTCCCCTTCCTCCGCTCCTCCCCCTCCTCCGCTCCTGCCCTTCCTCCGCTCCTCCCCCTCCTCCGCTCCTGCCCTTCCTCCGCTCCTCCCCTTCCTCCGCTCCTCCCCTTCCTCCGCTCCTCCCCTTCCTCCGCTCCTCCCCCTCCTCCGCTCCTGCCCTTCCTCCGCTCCTGCCCTTCCTCCGCTCCTCCCCCTCCTCCGCTCCTCCCCCTCCTCCGCTCCTGCCCTTCCTCCGCTCCTCCCCCTCCTCCGCTCCTGCCCTTCCTCCGCTCCTCACCCTTCCTCCACTCCTCACCCTTCCTCCGCTCCTCCCCTTCCTCCGCTCCTCCCCTTCCTCCGCTCCTGCCCTTCCTCCGCTCCTGCCCTTCCTCCACTCCTCACCCTTCCTCCGCTCCTCCCCCTCCTCCGCTCCTCCCCCTCCTCCGCTCCTGCCCTTCCTCCGCTCCTCCCCCTCCTCCACTCCTCCCCTTCCTCCGCTCCTGCCCTTCCTCCGCTCCTCCCCCTCCTCCACTCCTCCCCTTCCTCCGCTCCTGCCCTTCCTCCGCTCCTCCCCTTCCTCCGCTCCTCACCCTTCCTCCGCTCCTCCCCCTCCTCCGCTCCACCCCTTCCTCCGCTCCTCCCCCTCCTCCGCTCCTCCCCTTCCTCCGCTCCTGCCCTTCCTCCGCTCCTCCCCTTCCTCCGCTCCTCCCCCTCCTCCGCTCCTCCCCTTCCCCTTGCTCCTCCCCCTCCTCTGCTCCTGCCCTTCCTCCGATCCTCCCCTTCCTCCGCTCCTCCCCCTCCTCCGCTCCTGCCCTTCCTCCGCTCCTCCCCTTCCTCCGCTCCTCCCCCTCCTCCGATCCTCCCCATCCTCCACTCCTCCCCTTCCTCCGCTCCTCCCCCTCCTCCGATCCTCCCCATCCTCCACTCCTCCCCTTCCTCCGATCCTCCCCTTCCTCCGCTCCTCCCCCTCCTCCGCTCCTGCGCTTCCTCCGCTCCTCCCCCTCCTCCGCTCCACCCCTTCCTCCGCTCCTCCCCTTCCTCCGCTCCTCCCCTTCCTCCGCTCCTCCCCTTCGCCCTGCTCTTCCCCTTCCCCATGCCATCCCTTTTCCTGCTCCTCCCCTTTCCCCTGCTGTTCCCCTACCCCTGTCTCGCCCCTTCCCGCAGCTTCTCCCCTTCCTGCCCGCGTCTCTCCTTCCCCCTCTCTCCTTCCACCTCTCTCCGTCCACACATTCTCCTTCCCCCTCTCCCTTTTTCACCCATATCCATTCCCCCTCTCCATCCTACCCCCTCTCTCTCCTTCCCCCTCTCTCTCCTTCCCCCTCTCTCTCCTTCCCCCCTTTCTCTCCATTCCCCCCTCTCTCTCCATTCCCCCCTCTCTCTCCATTCCCCCATCTCTCTCCATTCCCCCTCTCTCTCCATTCCCCCTGTCTCCGTCCGCCCTCTCTCCTTCACTCCCTCTCTCCTTCACCCCCTCTGTCCTTCACCCCCTCTCTCCTTCACCTCCTCTCTCCTTCCCCCTCTCTCCTTCCCCCTCTCTATCCTTCCAACTCTTTGCTTCCCCCTCTCTCTCCATCCTCCCATTCCCCTTCCCTCCTCTCTCTCCCTTCCCCCTCTCTATCCTTGCCCCTCTCTATTCTTTCCCGCTCTCTATCCTAACCCTTACTCTCTGTCCGCGCTCTCTCCCTCCCCATTCTCTCTCCTTCCCCATTCTCTCTCCTTCCCCATTCTCTCTCCTTCCCCATTTTCTCGTTATCCCTCTCGATCCTACCCCTTCTCTCCTTCCCCCTCTCCCTTCCCTCTCTCCTCCCCCTCTCCACTTCCCCCGCTCTCGCCTCCCCAGTCTCCCCTTCCGCTCTCCTTTCCTGCTCTCTCTCGTTGCCCCTCTCTCCTTCCACCCTCTCTCCATCCTCTCTCCCTTCCCCCTTTCGCCCCTCCCCTTTCCCCATCCGCCCTCTCCCCACTCTCTCTCCTTCCGCCCACTACCCTTCCCGCTCTCCCTCCTCATCCTCTTTCCAACCGCAGCCTTCCCTTTCCCTTCTCTCGCCTTCCCTTGCTGAGAATGAGTGAGTGGGAAAAGTTATTCTACTCCATAATGTACACCATCCACAAGCTGTTTCACCTTGTGCTGAACAATAGAACCAGAGGACAAGGCTTGAGCTCAAAATGGGGAAAATTCAAAACTAATTTGTGGGAATATTATTTCAGTGAATGGGTGGTCTATCTATTGAACAGTCTCCTTTCCCAATCCGTATAATTCAAACTGAAGGACAGGGCAATTTAACGGAAGACAGGAAGTGTTCAATTAGAAATAGAATAAAGTGGAAAATAAGGAGACACAGTAACTGTTTAATTAGAAATAGAACAAAGTCAAACACAGGGGAAGACAGTAACTCTTTAAATAAAAAGAGAATAAAATGGAATATAGGGGGAACACAGTAACTGTTCATTTAGAAATAGAATAAAGTGGAATATAGGGGGAACACAGTAACTGTTTAATTAGAAATAGAATCAAGTGGAATATAGGGGAACACAGTAACTGTTCAATTAGAAATAGAATAAAGTGGAATACAGGGGGAACACAGTAACTGTTTAATGAAAAATAGAATAAAGTGGAATATACGGGGAACACAGTAACTGTTTAATTAGAAATAGAATAAAGTGGAATAAACGGGGAACACAGTAACTGTTTAATTAGAAATAGAATCAAGTGGAATATAGGGGAACACAGTAACTGTTTAATTAGAAATAGAATAAAGTGGAATATACGGGGAACACAGTAACTGTTCAATTAGAAATAGAATAAAGAGGAATACAGGGGGAACACAGTAACTGTTTAATTAGAAATAGAATAAAGTGGAATAAACGGGGAACACAGTAACTGTTCAATTAGAAATAGAATAAAGTGGAATATAGGGGGAACACAATAACTGTTTAATTAAAAACAGAATAAAGTGGAATACAGGGGGAACACAGTAACTGTTTAATTAGAAATAGAATAAAGTGGAATAAACGGGGAACACAGTGACTGTTTAATTAGAAATAGAATAAAGTGGAATATAGGGGGAACACAATAACTGTTTAATTAAAAACAGAATAAAGTGGAATGTAGGGGAACACAGTAACTGTTTAATTAGAAATAGAATAATGTTTAATATAGGGGGAACACAGTAATTGTTTAATTCGAAATAGAATAAAGTGGAATATATGGGAACACAGTAACTGTTTAATTAGAAATAGAATAAAGTGGAATATAGGGGGAACACAATAACTGTTTAATTAAAAACAGAATAAAGTGGAATATACGGGGAACACAGTAACTGTTTAATTAGAAATAGAATAAAGTGCAACATAGGGGGAACACAGTAACTGTTCAATTAGAAATCAAATAAAGTGGAATATACGGGGAACACAGTAACTGTTTAATTAGAAATAGAATAAAGTGGAACACAGGGCGAACAAAGAAACTGTTTAATTAGAAATAGAATAAAGTGGAATATAGGGGGAACACAGTAACTGTTCATTTAGAAATAGAATAAAGTGGAATATAGGGGGAACACAATAACTGTTTAATTAGAAATAGAATAAAGTGGAATATAGGGGGAACACAGTAACTGTTCATTTAGAAATAGAATAAAGTGGAATATTGAGGGAACACAGTAACTGTTCAATTAGAAATAGAATAAAGTGGAATATACGGGGAACACAGTAACTGTTCAATTTGAAATAGAATAAAGTGGAATACAGGGGAAACACAGTAACTGTTCAATTAGAAATAGAATAAAGTGGAATATACGGGGAACACAGTAACTGTTTAATTAGAAATCGAATAAAGTGGAATATACGGGGAACACAGTAACTGTTCATTTAGAAATAGAATAAAGTGGAATATACGGGGAACACAGTAACTGTTCAATTTGAAATAGAATAAAGTGGAATATAGGGGGAACACAGTAACTGTTTAATTAAAAACAGAATAAAGTGGAATACTGGGGGAACACAGTAACTGTTTAATTAGAAATAGAATAAAGTGCAACATAGGGGGAACACAGTAACTGTTTAATTAGAAATAGAATCAAGTGGAATATAGGGGAACACAGTAACTGTTCAATTAGAAATAGAATAAAGAGGAATACAGGGGGAACACAGTAACTGTTTAATTAGAAATAGAATAAAGTGGAATAAACGGGGAACACAGTAACTGTTTAATTAGAAATAGAATCAAGTGGAATATAGGGGAACACAGTAACTGTTCAATTAGAAATAGAATAAAGAGGAATACAGGGGGAACACAGTAACTGTTTAATTAGAAATAGAATAAAGTGGAATAAACGGGGAACACAGTGACTGTTTAATTAGAAATAGAATAAAGTGGAATATAGGGGGAACACAATAACTGTTTAATTAAAAACAGAATAAAGTGGAATGTAGGGGAACACAATAACTGTTTAATTAGAAACAGAACACAGTGGAATATAGGGGGAACACAGTAACTGTTTAATTAGAAATAGAATAATGTTTAATATAGGGGGAACACAGTAATTGTTTAATTCGAAATAGAATAAAGTGGAATATATGGGAACACAGTAACTGTTCAATTAGAATTAGAATAAAGTGGAATATATGGGGAACACAGTAACTGTTTAATTAAAAACAGAATAAAGTGGAATACAGGGGGAACACAGTAACTGTTTAATTAGAAATAGAATAAAGTGGAATATAGGGGGAACACAGTAACTGTTTAATTAAAAACAGAATAAAGTGGAATATAGGGGGAACACAATAACTGTTTAATTAAAAACAGAATAAAGTGGAATATACGGGGAACACAGTAACTGTTTAATTAGAAATAGAATAAAGTGCAACATAGGGGGAACACAGTAACTGTTCAATGAGAAATCAAATAAAGTGGAATATACGGGGAACACAGTAACTGTTTAATTAAAAATAGAATCAAGTGGAATAAAGGGGGAACACAATAATTGTTCAATTAAAAATAGAATAAAGTGGAACACAGGGCGAACAAAGAAACTGTTTAATTAGAAATAGAATAAAGTGCAACATAGGGGGAACACAGTAACTGTTTAATTAGAAATAGAATCAAGTGGAAAATAGGGGAACACAGTAACTGTTCAATTAGAAATAGAATAAAGAGGAATAAACGGGGAACACAGTAACTGTTCAATTAGAAATAGAATAAAGTGGAATATAGGGGGAACACAATAACTGTTTAATTAAAAACAGAATAAAGTGGAATACAGGGGGAACACAGTAACTGTTTAATTAGAAATAGAATAAAGTGGAATAAACGGGGAACACAGTGACTGTTTAATTAGAAATAGAATAAAGTGGAATATAGGGGGAACACAGTAACAGTTTAATTAAAAACAGAATAAAGTGGAATATAGGGGGAACACAATAACTGTTTAATTAAAAACAGAATAAAGTGGAATATACGGGGAACACAGTAACTGTTTAATTAGAAATAGAATAAAGTGCAACATAGGGGGAACACAGTAACTGTTTAATTAGAAATAGAATCAAGTGGAATATACGGGGAACACAGTAACTGTTTAATTAGAAATAGAATCAAGTGGAATATAGGGGGAACACAATAATTGTTCAATTAAAAATAGAATAAAGTGGAACACAGGGCGAACAAAGAAACTGTTTAATTAGAAATAGAATAAAGTGGAATATAGGGGGAACACAATAACTGTTTAATTAGAAATAGAATCAAGTGGAATATAGGGGGAACACAATAACTGTTCAATTAGAAATAGAATAAAGAGGAATACAGGGGGAACACAGTAACTGTTCAATTAGAAATAGAATAAAGAGGAATACAGGGGGAACACAGTAACTGTTTAATTAGAAATAGAATAAAGTGGAATAAACGGGGAACACAGTAACTGTTTAATTAAAAACAGAATAAAGTGGAATACAGGGGGAACACAGTAACTGTTTAATTAGAAATAGAATAAAGTGCAACATAGGGGGAACACAGTAACTGTTTAATTAGAAATAGAATCAAGTGGAATAAACGGGGAACACAGTAACTGTTCAATTAGAAATAGAATAAAGTGGAATACAGGGGGAACACAGTAACTGTTTAATTAGAAATAGAATAAAGTGGAATAAACGGGGAACACAGTGACTGTTTAATTAGAAATAGAATAAAGTGGAATATAGGGGGAACACAGTAACTGTTTAATGAAAAATAGAATAAAGTGGAATATACGGGGAACACAGTAACTGTTTAATTAGAAATAGAATCAAGTGGAATATAGGGGAACACAGTAACTGTTCAATTAGAAATAGAATAAAGTGGAATATACGGGGAACACAGTAACTGTTCAATTAGAAATAGAATAAAGTGGAATATAGGGGGAACACAATAACTGTTTAATTAAAAACAGAATAAAGTGGAATATAGGGGGAACACAGTAACTGTTTAATTAGAAATAGAATCAAGTGGAATATAGGGGAACACAGTAACTGTTCAATTAGAAATAGAATAAAGAGGAATACAGGGGGAACACAGTAACTGTTTAATTAGAAATAGAATAAAGTGGAATAAACGGGGAACACAGTAACTGTTCAATTAGAAATAGAATAAAGTGGAATACAGGGGGAACACAGTAACTGTTTAATTAGAAATAGAATAAAGTGGAATAAACGGGGAACACAGTGACTGTTTAATTAGAAATAGAATAAAGTGGAATATAGGGGGAACACAATAACTGTTTAATTAAAAACAGAATAAAGTGGAATGTAGGGGAACACAATAACTGTTTAATTAGAAACAGAACACAGTGGAATATAGGGGGAACACAGTAACTGTTTAATTAGAAATAGAATAATGTTTAATATAGGGGGAACACAGTAATTGTTTAATTCGAAATAGAATAAAGTGGAATATATGGGAACACAGTCACTGTTCAATTAGAATTAGAATAAAGTGGAATATATGGGGAACACAGTAACTGTTTAATTAAAAACAGAATAAAGTGGAATACAGGGGGAACACAGTAACTGTTTAATTAGAAATAGAATAAAGTGGAATACAGGGGGAACACAGTAACTGTTTCATTAAAAACAGAATAAAGTGCAACATAGGGGGAACACAGTAACTGTTCAATTAGAAATCAAATAAAGTGGAATATACGGGGAACACAGTAACTGTTTAATTAAAAATAGAATCAAGTGAAATATAGGGGGAACACAATAATTGTTCAATTAAAAATAGAATAAAGTGGAACACAGGGCGAACAAAGAAACTGTTTAATTAGAAATAGAATAAAGTGGAATATAGGGGGAACACAGTAACTGTTCATTTAGAAATAGAATAAAGTGGAATATAGGGGGAACACAGTAACTGTTCATTTAGAAATAGAATAAAGTGGAATATAGGGGGAACACAATAACTGTTTAATTAGAAATAGAATAATGTGGAATACAGGGGGAACACAATAACTGTTCAATTTGAAATAGAATAAAGTGGAATATGGGGGGAACACAGTAACTGTTTAATGAAAAATAGAATAAAGTGGAATATAGGGGGAACACAATAACTGTTTAATTAAAAACAGAATAAAGTGGAATACAGGGGGAACACAGTAACTGTTTAATTAGAAATAGAATAAAGTGGAATAAACGGGGAACACAGTGACTGTTTAATTAGAAATAGAATAAAGTGGAATATAGGGGGAACACAGTAACAGTTTAATGAAAAACAGAATAAAGTGGAATATAGGGGGAACACAATAACTGTTTAATTAAAAACAGAATAAAGTGGAATATACGGGGAACACAGTAACTGTTTAATTAGTAATAGAATAAAGTGCAACATAGGGGGAACACAGTAACTGTTTAATTAGAAATAGAATCAAGTGGAATATACGGGGAACACAGTAACTGTTTAATTAGAAATAGAATCAAGTGGAATATAGGGGGAACACAATAATTGTTCAATTAAAAATAGAATAAAGTGGAACACAGGGCGAACAAAGAAACTGTTTAATTAGAAATAGAATAAAGTGGAATATAGGGGGAACACAGTAACTGTTCATTTAGAAATAGAATAAAGTGGAATATAGGGGGAACACAATAACTGTTTAATTAGAAATAGAATCAAGTAGAATATAGGGGGAACACAATAACTGTTCAATTAGAAATAGAATAAAGAGGAATACAGGGGGAACACAGTAACTGTTCAATTAGAAATAGAATAAAGAGGAATACAGGGGGAACACAGTAACTGTTTAATTAGAAATAGAATAAAGTGGAATAAACGGGGAACACAGTAACTGTTTAATTAAAAACAGAATAAAGTGGAATACAGGGGGAACACAGTAACTGTTTAATTAGAAATAGAATAAAGTGCAACATAGGGGGAACACAGTAACTGTTTAATTAGAAATAGAATCAAGTGGAATAAACGGGGAACACAGTAACTGTTCAATTAGAAATAGAATAAAGTGGAATACAGGGGGAACACAGTAACTGTTTAATTAGAAATAGAATAAAGTGGAATAAACGGGGAACACAGTGACTGTTTAATTAGAAATAGAATAAAGTGGAATATAGGGGGAACACAGTAACTGTTTAATGAAAAATAGAATAAAGTGGAATATATGGGGAACACAGTAACTGTTTAATTAGAAATAGAATCAAGTGGAATATAGGGGAACACAGTAACTGTTCAATTAGAAATAGAATAAAGTGGAATATACGGGGAACACAGTAACTGTTCAATTAGAAATAGAATAAAGTGGAATATAGGGGGAACACAATAACTGTTTAATTAAAAACAGAATAAAGTGGAATATAGGGGGAACACAGTAACTGTTTAATTAGAAATAGAATCAAGTGGAATATAGGGGAACACAGTAACTGTTCAATTAGAAATAGAATAAAGAGGAATACAGGGGGAACACAGTAACTGTTTAATTAGAAATAGAATAAAGTGGAATAAACGGGGAACACAGTAACTGTTCAATTAGAAATAGAATAAAGTGGAATACAGGGGGAACACAGTAACTGTTTAATTAGAAATAGAATAAAGTGGAATAAACGGGGAACACAGTGACTGTTTAATTAGAAATAGAATAAAGTGGAATATAGGGGGAACACAATAACTGTTTAATTAAAAACAGAATAAAGTGGAATGTAGGGGAACACAATAACTGTTTAATTAGAAACAGAACACAGTGGAATATAGGGGGAACACAGTAACTGTTTAATTAGAAATAGAATAATGTTTAATATAGGGGGAACACAGTAATTGTTTAATTCGAAATAGAATAAAGTGGAATATATGGGAACACAGTAACTGTTCAATTAGAATTAGAATAAAGTGGAATATATGGGGAACACAGTAACTGTTTAATTAAAAACAGAATAAAGTGGAATACAGGGGGAACACAGTAACTGTTTAATTAGAAATAGAATAAAGTGGAATACAGGGGGAACACAGTAACTGTTTCATTAAAAACAGAATAAAGTGCAACATAGGGGGAACACAGTAACTGTTCAATTAGAAATCAAATAAAGTGGAATATACGGGGAACACAGTAACTGTTTAATGAAAAATAGAATAAAGTGGAATATAGGGGGAACACAATAACTGTTTAATTAAAAACAGAATAAAGTGGAATACAGGGGGAACACAGTAACTGTTTAATTAGAAATAGAATAAAGTGGAATAAACGGGGAACACAGTGACTGTTTAATTAGAAATAGAATAAAGTGGAATATAGGGGGAACACAGTAACAGTTTAATGAAAAACAGAATAAAGTGGAATATAGGGGGAACACAATAACTGTTTAATTAAAAACAGAATAAAGTGGAATATACGGGGAACACAGTAACTGTTTAATTAGAAATAGAATAAAGTGCAACATAGGGGGAACACAGTAACTGTTTAATTAGAAATAGAATCAAGTGGAATATACGGGGAACACAGTAACTGTTTAATTAGAAATAGAATCAAGTGGAATATAGGGGGAACACAATAATTGTTCAATTAAAAATAGAATAAAGTGGAACACAGGGCGAACAAAGAAACTGTTTAATTAGAAATAGAATAAAGTGGAATATAGGGGGAACACAGTAACTGTTCATTTAGAAATAGAATAAAGTGGAATATAGGGGGAACACAATAACTGTTTAATTAGAAATAGAATCAAGTGGAATATAGGGGGAACACAATAACTGTTCAATTAGAAATAGAATAAAGAGGAATACAGGGGGAACACAGTAACTGTTCAATTAGAAATAGAATAAAGAGGAATACAGGGGGAACACAGTAACTGTTTAATTAGAAATAGAATAAAGTGGAATAAACGGGGAACACAGTAACTGTTTAATTAAAAACAGAATAAAGTGGAATACAGGGGGAACACAGTAACTGTTTAATTAGAAATAGAATAAAGTGCAACATAGGGGGAACACAGTAACTGTTTAATTAGAAATAGAATCAAGTGGAATAAACGGGGAACACAGTAACTGTTCAATTAGAAATAGAATAAAGTGGAATACAGGGGGAACACAGTAACTGTTTAATTAGAAATAGAATAAAGTGGAATAAACGGGGAACACAGTGACTGTTTAATTAGAAATAGAATAAAGTGGAATATAGGGGGAACACAGTAACTGTTTAATGAAAAATAGAATAAAGTGGAATATATGGGGAACACAGTAACTGTTTAATTAGAAATAGAATCAAGTGGAATATAGGGGAACACAGTAACTGTTCAATTAGAAATAGAATAAAGTGGAATATACGGGGAACACAGTAACTGTTCAATTAGAAATAGAATAAAGTGGAATATAGGGGGAACACAATAACTGTTTAATTAAAAACAGAATAAAGTGGAATATAGGGGGAACACAGTAACTGTTTAATTAGAAATAGAATCAAGTGGAATATAGGGGAACACATTAACTGTTCAATTAGAAATAGAATAAAGAGGAATACAGGGGGAACACAGTAACTGTTTAATTAGAAATAGAATAAAGTGGAATAAACGGGGAACACAGTAACTGTTCAATTAGAAATAGAATAAAGTGGAATACAGGGGGAACACAGTAACTGTTTAATTAGAAATAGAATAAAGTGGAATAAACGGGGAACACAGTGACTGTTTAATTAGAAATAGAATAAAGTGGAATATAGGGGGAACACAATAACTGTTTAATTAAAAACAGAATAAAGTGGGATGTAGGGGAACACAATAACTGTTTAATTAGAAACAGAACACAGTGGAATATAGGGGGAACACAGTAACTGTTTAATTAGAAATAGAATAATGTTTGATATAGGGGGAACACAGTAATTGTTTAATTCGAAATAGAATAAAGTGGAATATATGGGAACACAGTAACTGTTCAATTAGAATTAGAATAAAGTGGAATATATGGGGAACACAGTAACTGTTTAATTAAAAACAGAATAAAGTGGAATACAGGGGGAACACAGTAACTGTTTAATTAGAAATAGAATAAAGTGGAATACAGGGGGAACACAGTAACTGTTTAATTAAAAACAGAATAAAGTGCAACATAGGGGGAACACAGTAACTGTTCAATTAGAAATCAAATAAAGTGGAATATACGGGGAACACAGTAACTGTTTAATTAAAAATAGAATCAAGTGAAATATAGGGGGAACACAATAATTGTTCAATTAAAAATAGAATAAAGTGGAACACAGGGCGAACAAAGAAACTGTTTAATTAGAAATAGAATAAAGTAGAATATAGGGGGAACACAGTAACTGTTCATTTAGAAATAGAATAAAGTGGAATATAGGGGGAACACAGTAACTGTTCATTTAGAAATAGAATAAAGTGGAATATAGGGGGAACACAATAACTGTTTAATTAGAAATAGAATAATGTGGAATACAGGGGGAACACAATAACTGTTCAATTTGAAATAGAATAAAGTGGAATATGGGGGGAACACAGTAACTGTTTAATGAAAAATAGAATAAAGTGGAATATACGGGGAACACAGTAACTGTTTAATTCGAAATAGAATCAAGTGGAATATAGGGGAACACAGTAACTGTTCAATTAGAAATAGAATAAAGTGGAATACAGGGGGAACACAGTAACTGTTTAATTAGAAATAGAATAAAGTGGAATAAACGGGGAACACAGTAACTGTTCAATTAGAAATAGAATAAAGTGGAATATAGGGGGAACACAATAACTGTTTAATTAAAAACAGAATAAAGTGGAATACAGGGGGAACACAGTAACTGTTTAATTAAAAATAGAATAAAGTGGAATACAGGGCAAACACAGTAACTGTTTAATTAAAAACAGAATCAAGTGGAATATAGGGGAACACAGTAACTGTTCAATTAGAAATAGAATAAAGAGGAATACAGGGGGAACACAGTAACTGTTTCATTAGAAATAGAATAAAGTGGAATAAACGGGGAACACAGTAACTGTTCAATTAGAAATAGAATAAAGTGGAATATAGGGGGAACACAATAACTGTTTAATTAAAAACAGAATAAAGTGGAATACAGGGGGAACACAGTAACTGTTTAATTAGAAATAGAATAAAGTGGAATAAACGGGGAACACAGTGACTGTTTAATTAGAAACAGAATAAAGTGGAATATAGGGGGAACACAACAACTGTTTAATTAAAAACAGAATAAAGTGGAATGTAGGGGAACACAATAACTGTTTAATTAGAAACAGAACACAGTGGAATATAGGGGGAACACAGTAACTGTTTAATTAGAAATAGAATAATGTTTAATATAGGGGGAACACAGTAATTGTTTAATTCGAAATAGAATAAAGTGGAATATATGGGAACACAGTAACTGTTCAATTAGAATTAGAACAACGTGGAATATATGGGGAACACAGTAACTGTTTAATTAAAAACAGAATAAAGTGGAATACAGGGGGAACACAGTAACTGTTTAATTAGAAATAGAATAAAGTGGAATATAGGGGGAACACAGTAACTGTTTAATTAAAAACAGAATAAAGTGGAATATACGGGGAACACAGTAACTGTTTGATTCGAAAGAGAATAAAGTGGAATATATGGGAACACAATAACTGTTCAATTAGAAATTGAATAAAGTGGAATATAGGGGATCACATTAACTGTTTAATTTGAAATAAAATAAAGTGGAATATACGGGGAACACAGTAACTGTTTAATTTGAAATAGAATAAAGTGTAATATAGGGGGAACACAGTAACTGTTCAATTAGAAATCGAATAAAGTGGAATATACGGGGAACACAGTAACTGTTTGATTCGAAAGAGAATAAAGAGGAATATAGGGGAACACAATAACTGTTCAATTAGAAATTGAATAAAGTGGAATGAGGGGAACACATTAACTGTTCAATTAGAAATAGAATAAAGTGGAATTTAGGGGGAACACAGTAACTGTTCAAATAGAAATAGAATAAAGTGGAATATACGGGGAAAACAGTAACTGTTTAATTAGAAATAGAATAAAGTGGAACATAGGGGGAAAACAGTAACTGTTTAATTTGAAATACATTAAAGTGGAATATAGGGGAAACACAGTAACTGTTTAATTAGAAATAGAATAAATTGGAATATAGGGGGATCACAGTAACTGTTCAATTCGAAATAGAATAAAGTGGAATATATGAGGAATACAATAACTGTTTAATTAAAAACAGAATAAAGTGGAATACAGGGGGAACACAGTCACTGTTTAATTAAAAATAGAATAAAGTGGAATATACGGGGAACACAGTAACTGTTTAATTAGAAATAGAATAAAGTGGAACATAGGGCAAACACAGTAACTGTTTAATTAAAAACAGAATAAAGTGGAATATACGGGGAACACAGTAACTGTTGAATTAGAAATAGAATAAAGTGGAATATAGGGCGAACACAGTAACTGTTTAATTAGAAATGGAATAAAGTGGAATATAGGGGGAACACAATAACTGTTTAATTAGAAACAGATCAAAGTGGAATATAGGGGGAACACAATAACTGTTTAATTAAAAACAGAATAATGTGGAATACAGGGGGAACACAGTAACTGTTTAATTAGAAATAGAATAAAGTGGAATATAGGGGAAACACAGTAACTGTTCAATTAGAATTAGAATAAAGTGGAATATATGGGGAACACAGTAACTGTTTAATTAAAAACAGAATAAAGTGGAATACAGGGGGAACACAGTAATCGTTTAATTAGAAATAGAATAAAGTGGAATACAGGGGGAACACAGTAACTGTTTAATTAAAAACAGAATAAAGTGGAATATAGGGGGAACACAATAACTGTTTAATTAAAAACAGAATAAAGTGGAATATACGGGGAACACAAAACTGTTTAATTAGAAATAGAATAAAGTGCAACATAGGGGGAACACAGTAACTGTTCAATTAGAAATCGAATAAAGTGGAATATACGGGGAACACAGTAACTGTTTGATTCGAAAGAGAATAAAGTGGAATATATGGGAACACAATAACTGTTCAATTAGAAATAGAATAAAGTGGAATATAGGGGAACACATTAACTGTTTAATTAGAAATAAAATAAAGTGGAATATACGGGGAACAGAGTAACTGTTTAATTTGAAATAGAATAAAGTGTAATATAGGGGGAACACAGTAACTGTTCAATTAGAAATCGAATAAAGTGGAATATACGGAGAACACAGTAACTGTTTGATTCGAAAGAGAATAAAGTGGAATATAGGGGAACACATTAACTGTTCAATTAGAAATAGAATAAAGTGGAATTTAGGGGGAACACAGTAACTGTTTAACTTGAAATACATTAAAGTGGAATATAGGGGAAACACAGTAACTGTTTAATTAGAAATAGAATAAATTGGAATATATGAGGAATACAATAACTGTTTAATTAAAAACAGAATAAAGTGGAATATAGGGGGAACACAGTAACTGTTTAATTAGAAATAGAATAAAGTGGAATATAGGGGGAACACAGTAACTGTTTAATTAGAAATAGAATAAAGTGGAATATAGGGGGAACACAGTAACTGTTTAATTAGAAATAGAATAAAGTGGAATACAGGGCGAACACAGTTACTGTTTAATTCGAAATAGAATCAAGTGGAATATAGGGGGAACACAATAACTGTTTAATTAAAAACAGAATAAAGTGGAATATAGGGGGAACACAGTAACTGTTTAATTAGAAATAGAATAAAGTGGAATACAGGGCGAACACAGTTACTGTTTAATTCGAAATAGAATCAAGTGGAATATAGGGGGAACACAGTAACTGTTCAATTAGAAATAGAATAAAGTGGAATACAGGGCGAACACAGTTACTGTTTAATTCGAAATAGAATCAAGTGGAATTTAGGGGGAACACAGTAACTGTTCAATTCGAATTAGAATAAAGTGGAATATAGGGGGAACACAGTAACTGTTTAAGTAAAAATAGAATAAAGTGGAATATAGGGGGAACACAGTAACTGTTTAATTAAAAATAGAATAAAGTGGAATATAGGGGGAACACAGTAACTGTTTAATTAAAAATAGAATCAAGTGGAATATAGGGGGAACACAATAACTGTTTAATTCGAAATAGAATCAAGTGGAATATAGGGGGAACACAATAACAGTTTAATTAAAAATAGAATAAAGTGGAATATACGGGGAACACAGTAACTGTTGAATTAGAAATAGAATAAAGTGGAATATAGGGCGAACACAGTAACTGTTTAATTAGAAATGGAATAAAGTGGAATATAGGGGGAACACAATAACTGTTTAATTAGAAACAGATCAAAGTGGAATATAGGGGGAACACAATAACTGTTTAATTAAAAACAGAATAATGTGGAATACAGGGGGAACACAGTAACTGTTTAATTAGAAATAGAATAAAGTGGAATATAGGGGAAACACAGTAACTGTTCAATTAGAATTAGAATAAAGTGGAATATATGGGGAACACAGTAACTGTTTAATTAAAAACAGAATAAAGTGGAATACAGGGGGAACACAGTAATCGTTTAATTAGAAATAGAATAAAGTGGAATACAGGGGGAACACAGTAACTGTTTAATTAAAAACAGAATAAAGTGGAATATAGGGGGAACACAATAACTGTTTAATTAAAAACAGAATAAAGTGGAATATACGGGGAACACAAAACTGTTTAATTAGAAATAGAATAAAGTGCAACATAGGGGGAACACAGTAACTGTTCAATTAGAAATCGAATAAAGTGGAATATACGGGGAACACAGTAACTGTTTGATTCGAAAGAGAATAAAGTGGAATATATGGGAACACAATAACTGTTCAATTAGAAATAGAATAAAGTGGAATATAGGGGAACACATTAACTGTTTAATTAGAAATAAAATAAAGTGGAATATACGGGGAACAGAGTAACTGTTTAATTTGAAATAGAATAAAGTGTAATATAGGGGGAACACAGTAACTGTTCAATTAGAAATCGAATAAAGTGGAATATACGGAGAACACAGTAACTGTTTGATTCGAAAGAGAATAAAGTGGAATATAGGGGAACACATTAACTGTTCAATTAGAAATAGAATAAAGTGGAATTTAGGGGGAACACAGTAACTGTTTAACTTGAAATACATTAAAGTGGAATATAGGGGAAACACAGTAACTGTTTAATTAGAAATAGAATAAATTGGAATATATGAGGAATACAATAACTGTTTAATTAAAAACAGAATAAAGTGGAATATAGGGGGAACACAGTAACTGTTTAATTAGAAATAGAATAAAGTGGAATATAGGGGGAACACAGTAACTGTTTAATTAGAAATAGAATAAAGTGGAATATAGGGGGAACACAGTAACTGTTTAATTAGAAATAGAATAAAGTGGAATACAGGGCGAACACAGTTACTGTTTAATTCGAAATAGAATCAAGTGGAATATAGGGGGAACACAATAACTGTTTAATTAAAAACAGAATAAAGTGGAATATAGGGGGAACACAGTAACTGTTTAATTAGAAATAGAATAAAGTGGAATACAGGGCGAACACAGTTACTGTTTAATTCGAAATAGAATCAAGTGGAATATAGGGGGAACACAGTAACTGTTCAATTAGAAATAGAATAAAGTGGAATACAGGGCGAACACAGTTACTGTTTAATTCGAAATAGAATCAAGTGGAATTTAGGGGGAACACAGTAACTGTTCAATTCGAATTAGAATAAAGTGGAATATAGGGGGAACACAGTAACTGTTTAAGTAAAAATAGAATAAAGTGGAATATAGGGGGAACACAGTAACTGTTTAATTAAAAATAGAATAAAGTGGAATATAGGGGGAACACAGTAACTGTTTAATTAAAAATAGAATAAAGTGGAATATAGGGGGAACACAATAACTGTTTAATTCGAAATAGAATCAAGTGGAATATAGGGGGAACACAATAACAGTTTAATTAAAAATAGAATAAAGTGGAATATACGGGGAACACAGTAACTGTTTAATTAGAAATAAAATAAAGTGGAATATACGGGGAACACAGTAACTGTTTAATTTGAAATAGAATAAAGTGTAATATAGGGGGAACACAGTAACTGTTCAATTAGAAATCGAATAAAGTGGAATATACGGGGAACACAGTAACTGTTTGATTCGAAAGAGAATAAAGTGGAATATAGGGGAACACAATAACTGTTCAATTAGAAATTGAATAAAGTGGAATATAGTGGGAACACAGTAACCGTTCAATTAGAAATAGAATAAAGTGGAATTTAGGGGGAACACAGTAACTTTTCAAATAGAAATAGAATAAAGTGAAATATAGGGGGAATACAGTATCTGTCAAATTAGATATAGAATAAAGTGGAATTTAGGGGAACACAGTAACTGTTCAATTAGAAATTGAATAAAGTGGAATACAGGGGGAACACAATAACTGTTTAATTAAAAACAGAATAAAGTGGAATATAGGGGAACACAGTAACTGTTTAATTAGAAATAGAATAATGTTTAATACAGGGGGAACACAGTAACTGTTTAATTAGAAATAGAATAAAGTGGAATATAGGGGTAACACAGTAACTGTTTAATTAGAAATAGAATAAAGTGGAATACAGGGCGAACACAGTTACTGTTTAATTCGAAATAGAATCAAGTGGAATATAGGGGGAACACAGTAACAGTTTAATTAAAAATAGAATAAAGTGGAATATACGGGGAACACAGTTACTGTTAAATTAGAAATAAAATAAAGTGGAATATAGGGGGAACACAGTAACTGTTTAATTTGAAATAGAATAAAGTGTAATATATGGGGAACACAGTTACTGTTAAATTAGAAATAAAATAAAGTGGAATATAGGGGGAACACAGTAACAGTTTAATTAAAAATAGAATAAAGTGGAATATACGGGGAACACAGTTACTGTTAAATTAGAAATAAAATAAAGTGGAATATAGGGGGAACACAGTAACTGTTTAATTTGAAATAGAATAAAGTGTAATATATGGGGAACACAGTTACTGTTAAATTAGAAATAAAATAAAGTGGAATATAGGGGGAACACAGTAACAGTTTAATTAAAAATAGAATAAAGTGGAATATACGGGGAACACAGTTACTGTTAAATTAGAAATAAAATAAAGTGGAATATAGGGGGAACACAGTAACTGTTCATTTAGAAATCGAATAAAGTGGAATATACGGAGAACACAGTAACTGTTTGATTCGAAAGAGAATAAAGTGGAATATAGGGGAACACATTAACTGTTCAATTAGAAATAGAATAAAGTGGAATTTAGGGGGAACACAGTAACTGTTTAATTAGAAATAGAATAAAGTGGAATATAGGGGGAACACAGTGACTGTTTAATTAGAAATAGAATAAAGTGGAATATAGGGGGAACACAGTGACTGTTTAATTAGAAATAGAATAAAGTGGAATATACGGGGAACACAGTAACTGTTTAATTAAAAACAGAATAAAGTGGAATATAGGGGGAACACAGTAACTGTTTAATTAGAAATAGAATAAAGTGGAATATAGGGGGAACACAGTGACTGTTTAATTAGAAATAGAATAAAGTGGAATATAGGGGGAACACAATAACTGTTTAATTAAAAACAGAATAAAGTGGAATATAGGGGGAACACAATAACTGTTTAATTAAAAACAGAATAAAGTGGAATATAGGGGGAACACAGTAACTGTTTAATTAGAAATAGAATAAAGTGGAATATAGGGGGAACACAGTGACTGTTTAATTAGAAATAGAATAAAGTGGAATATAGGGGAACACAGTAACTGTTTAATTAGAAATAGAATCAAGTGGAATATAGGGGGAACACAGTAACTGTTTAATTAGAAATAGAATCAAGTGGAATATAGGGGGAACACAGTAACTGTTTAATTAGAAATAGAATAAAGTGGAATACAGGGCGAACACAGTTACTGTTTGATTAGAAATAGAATAAAGTGGAATTTAGGGGGAACACAGTAACTGTTCAATTCGAATTAGAATAAAGTGGAATATAGGGGGAACACAGTAACTGTTTAAGTAAAAATAGAATAAAGTGGAATATACGGGGAACACAGTAACTGTTTAATTCGAAATAGAATCAAGTGGAATACAGGGGGAACACAATAACAGTTTAATTAAAAATAAAATAAAGTGGAATATACGGGGAACACAGTAACTGTTTAATTTGAAATAGAATAAAGTGTAATATAGGGGGAACACAGTAACTGTTCAATTAGAAATCGAATAAAGTGGAATATACGGGGAACACAGTAACTGTTTGATTCGAAAGAGAATAAAGTGGAATATAGGGGAACACAATAACTGTTTAATTAAAAACAGAATAAAGTGGAATATAGGGGAACACAGTAACTGTTTAATTAGAAATAGAATAATGTTTAATACAGGGGGAACACAGTAACTGTTTAATTAGAAATAGAATAAAGTGGAATACAGGGCGAACACAGTTACTGTTTAATTCGAAATAGAATCAAGTGGAATATAGGGGGAACACAGTAACAGTTTAATTAAAAATAGAATATAGTGGAATACAGGGCAAACACAGTAACTGTTTAATTAAAAACAGAATAAAGTGGAATATAGGGGAACACAGTAACTGTTTAATTAGAAATAGAATAATGTTTAATACAGGGGGAACACAGTAACTGTTTAATTAGAAATAGAATAAAGTGGAATATAGGGGTAACACAGTAACTGTTTAATTAGAAATAGAATAAAGTGGAATACAGGGCGAACACAGTTACTGTTTAATTCGAAATAGAATCAAGTGGAATATAGGGGGAACACAGTAACAGTTTAATTAAAAATAGAATAAAGTGGAATATACGGGGAACACAGTTACTGTTAAATTAGAAATAAAATAAAGTGGAATATAGGGGGAACACAGTAATTGTTTAATTTGAAATAGAATAAAGTGTAATATATGGGGAACACAGTTACTGTTAAATTAGAAATAAAATAAAGTGGAATATAGGGGGAACACAGTAACTGTTCATTTAGAAATCGAATAAAGTGGAATATACGGAGAACACAGTAACTGTTTGATTCGAAAGAGAATAAAGTGGAATATAGGGGAACACATTAACTGTTCAATTAGAAATAGAATAAAGTGGAATTTAGGGGGAACACAGTAACTGTTTAACTTGAAATACATTAAAGTGGAATATAGGGGAAACACAGTAACTGTTTAATTAGAAATAGAATAAATTGGAATATATGAGGAATACAATAACTGTTTAATTAAAAACAGAATAAAGTGGAATACAGGGGGAACACAGTAACTGTTTAATTAGAAATAGAATAAAGTGGAATATACGGGGAACACAGTAACTGTTTAATTAGAAATAGAATAAAGTGGAATATAGGGGGAACACAGTAACTGTTTGATTCGAAAGAGAATAAAGTGGAATATAGGGGAACACAATAACTGTTTAATTAAAAACAGAATAAAGTGGAATATAGGGGAACACAGTAACTGTTTAATTAGAAATAGAATAATGTTTAATACAGGGGGAACACAGTAACTGTTTAATTAGAAATAGAATAAAGTGGAATACAGGGCGAACACAGTTACTGTTTAATTCGAAATAGAATCAAGTGGAATATAGGGGGAACACAATAACAGTTTAATTAAAAATAGAATATAGTGGAATACAGGGCAAACACAGTAACTGTTTAATTAAAAACAGAATAAAGTGGAATATAGGGGAACACAGTAACTGTTTAATTAGAAATAGAATAATGTTTAATACAGGGGGAACACAGTAACTGTTTAATTAGAAATAGAATAAAGTGGAATATAGGGGTAACACAGTAACTGTTTAATTAGAAATAGAATAAAGTGGAATACAGGGCGAACACAGTTACTGTTTAATTCGAAATAGAATCAAGTGGAATATAGGGGGAACACAGTAACAGTTTAATTAAAAATAGAATAAAGTGGAATATACGGGGAACACAGTTACTGTTAAATTAGAAATAAAATAAAGTGGAATATAGGGGGAACACAGTAATTGTTTAATTTGAAATAGAATAAAGTGTAATATATGGGGAACACAGTTACTGTTAAATTAGAAATAAAATAAAGTGGAATATAGGGGGAACACAGTAACTGTTCATTTAGAAATCGAATAAAGTGGAATATACGGAGAACACAGTAACTGTTTGATTCGAAAGAGAATAAAGTGGAATATAGGGGAACACATTAACTGTTCAATTAGAAATAGAATAAAGTGGAATTTAGGGGGAACACAGTAACTGTTTAACTTGAAATACATTAAAGTGGAATATAGGGGAAACACAGTAACTGTTTAATTAGAAATAGAATAAATTGGAATATATGAGGAATACAATAACTGTTTAATTAAAAACAGAATAAAGTGGAATACAGGGGGAACACAGTAACTGTTTAATTAGAAATAGAATAAAGTGGAATATACGGGGAACACAGTAACTGTTTAATTAGAAATAGAATAAAGTGGAATATAGGGGGAACACAGTAACTGTTTAATTAGAAATAGAATAAAGTGGAATACAGGGCGAACACAGTTACTGTTTAATTCGAAATAGAATCAAGTGGAATATAGGGGGAACACAGTAACTGTTTAATTAGAAATAGAATAAAGTGGAATACAGGGCGAACACAGTTACTGTTTAATTCGAAATAGAATCAAGTGGAATTTAGGGGGAACACAGTAACTGTTCAATTCGAATTGGAATAAAGTGGAATATAGGGGGAACACAGTAACTGTTTAAGTAAAAATAGAATAAAGTGGAATATAGGGGGAACACAGTAACTGTTTAATTAAAAATAGAATAAAGTGGAACACAGGGCGAACACAGTAACTGTTTAATTCGAAATAGAATCAAGTGGAATATAGGGGGAACACAATAACAGTTTAATTAAAAATAGAATAAAGTGGAATATACGGGGAACACAGTAACTGTTTAATTAGAAATAAAATAAAGTGGAATATACGGGGAACACAGTAACTGTTTAATTTGAAATAGAATAAAGTGTAATATAGGGGGAACACAGTAACTGTTCAATTAGAAATCGAATAAAGTGGAATTTAGGGGGAACACAGTAACTTTTCAAATAGAAATAGAATAAAGTGAAATATAGGGGGAATACAGTATCTGTCAAATTAGATATAGAATAAAGTGGAATTTAGGGGAACACAGTAACTGTTCAATTAGAAATTGAATAAAGTGGAATACAGGGCAAACACAGTAACTGTTTAATTAAAAACAGAATAAAGTGGAATATAGGGGGAACACAGTAACTGTTTAATTAAAAATAGAATAAAGTGGAATACAGGGCAAACACAGTAACTGTTTAATTAAAAACAGAATAAAGTGGAATATAGGGGAACACAGTAACTGTTTAATTAGAAATAGAATAATGTTTAATACAGGGGGAACACAGTAACTGTTTAATTAGAAATAGAATAAAGTGGAATATAGGGGTAACACAGTAACTGTTTAATTAGAAATAGAATAAAGTGTAATATACGGGGAACACAGTTACTGTTAAATTAGAAATTAAATAAAGTGGAATGTAGGGGGAACACAGTAACTGTTCAATTAGAAATCGAATAAAGTAGAATAAACGGGGAACACAGTAACTGTTTGATTCGAAAGAGAATAAAGTGGAATACAGGGGGAACACAGTAACTGTTTGATTAGAAAGAGAATAAAGTGGAATATAGGGGGAACACCATAACTGTTCAATTAGAGATAGAATAAAGTGGAATTTAGGGGGAACACAGTAACTGTTTAATTAGAACTAGAATAAAGTGGAATATGGGGGGAACACAGTAACTGTTTAATAAGAAATAGAATAAAGTGGAATATAGGGGGAACACAGTGACTGTTTAATTTGAAATTGAATAAAGTGGAATATACGGGGAACACAGTAACTGTTTGATTCGAAATAGAATCAAGTGGAATATAGGAGGAACACAGTAACTGTTTGATTCGAAATAGAATCAAGTGGAATATACGGGGAACACAGTAACTGTTTGATTCGAAATAGAATCAAGTGGAATATAGGAGGAACACAGTAACTGTTTGATTCGAAATAGAATCAAGTGGAATATACGGGGAACACAGTAACTGTTTGATTCGAAATAGAATCAAGTGGAATATACGGGGAACACAGTAACTGTTTGATTCGAAATAGAATCAAGTGGAATATAGGAGGAACACAATAACTGTTTAATTAGAAATAGAATAAAGTGGAATATAGGGGGAACACAGTAACTGTTTAATTCGAAATAGAATCAAGTGGAATATAGGGGGAACACAATAACTGTTCAATTAAAAACAGAATAAAGTGGAATACAGGAGGAACACAGTAACTGTTTAATTAGAAATAGAATAAAGTGGAACATAGGGGAACACAATAACTGTTTAATTAGAAACAGAATAAAGTGGAATATACGGGGAACACATCAACTGTTTAATTGGAAACAGAATAAAGTGGAATATACGGGGAACACAGTAACTGTTGAATTTGAAATTGAATAAAGTGGAATATACGGGGAACACAGTAACTGTTCAATTTCAAATTGAATAAAGTGGAATATAGGGGGAACACAGTAACTGTTTAATTAGAAATAGAATGAAGTGGAATTTAGGGGGAACACAATAACTTTTCAAATAGAAATAGAATAAAGTGAAATATAGCGGGAATACAGTATCTGTCAAATTAGATATAGAATAAAGTGGAATTTAGGGGAACACAGTAACTGTTCAATTAGAAATTGAATAAAGTGACATATAGGGGAACACATTAACTGTTCAATAAGAGATAGAATAAAGTGGAATTTAGGGGGAACACATCAACTGTTTAATTGGAAACAGAATAAAGTGGAATGTACGGGGAACACAGTAACTGTTCAATTAGAAATAGAATAAAGTGGAATATACGGGGAACACAGTAACTGTTCAATTTGAAATTGAATAAAGTGGAATATACGGGGAACACAGTAACTGTTCAATTTGAAATTGAATAAAGTGGAATATACGGGGAACACAGTAACTGTTCAATTTGAAATTGATTAAAGTGGAATATACGGGGAACACAGTAACTGTTTAATTAGAAATTCAATAAAGTGGAATATAGGGGGAACACAGCAACTGATCAATTAGAAATAGATTGAAGTGGAATATACGGGGATCACAGTAACTGTTTAATTAGAAATAGAATAAAGTGGAACATAGGGGGAAAACAGTAACTGTTTAATTTGAAATAGATTAAAGTGGAATATAGGGGGAACACAGTAACTGTTCAATTTCGAAATAGAATAAAGTGGAATATAGGGGGATCACAGTAACTGTTTCATTAGAAATAGAATAAAGTGGAATCTAGGGGGAACACAGTAACTTTTCAATTAGAAATAGAATAAAGTGGAATATATGAGGAATACAATAACTGTTTAATTAAAAACAGAATAAAGTGGAATATAGGGGAACACAGTAACTGTTTAATTAGAAACAGAATAAAGTGGAATATAGGGGGAACACAGTAACAGTTTAATTAAAAATAGAATAAAGTGGAATATACGGGGAACACAGTAACTGTTTAATTAGAAATAGAATAATGTTTAATACAGGGGGAACACAGTAACTGTTTAATTAGAAATAGAATAAAGTGGAATATAGGGGTAACACAGTAACTGTTTAATTAGAAATAGAATAAAGTGTAATATACGGGGAACACAGTTACTGTTAAATTAGAAATTAAATAAAGTGGAATGTCGGGGGAACACAGTAACTGTTCAATTAGAAATCGAATAAAGTAGAATAAACGGGGAACACAGTAACTGTTTGATTCGAAAGAGAATAAAGTGGAATACAGGGGGAACACAGTAACTGTTTGATTAGAAAGAGAATAAAGTGGAATATAGGGGGAACACCATAACTGTTCAATTAGAGATAGAATAAAGTGGAATTTAGGGGGAACACAGTAACTGTTTAATTAGAACTAGAATAAAGTGGAATATGGGGGGAACACAGTAACTGTTTAATAAGAAATAGAATAAAGTGGAATATAGGGGGAACACAGTGACTGTTTAATTTGAAATTGAATAAAGTGGAATATACGGGGAACACAGTAACTGTTTGATTCGAAATAGAATCAAGTGGAATATAGGAGGAACACAGTAACTGTTTGATTCGAAATAGAATCAAGTGGAATATACGGGGAACACAGTAACTGTTTGATTCGAAATAGAATCAAGTGGAATATAGGAGGAACACAGTAACTGTTTGATTCGAAATAGAATCAAGTGGAATATACGGGGAACACAGTAACTGTTTGATTCGAAATAGAATCAAGTGGAATATACGGGGAACACAGTAACTGTTTGATTCGAAATAGAATCAAGTGGAATATAGGAGGAACACAATAACTGTTTAATTAGAAATAGAATAAAGTGGAATATAGGGGGAACACAGTAACTGTTTAATTCGAAATAGAATCAAGTGGAATATAGGGGGAACACAATAACTGTTCAATTAAAAACAGAATAAAGTGGAATACAGGAGGAACACAGTAACTGTTTAATTAGAAATAGAATAAAGTGGAACATAGGGGAACACAATAACTGTTTAATTAGAAACAGAATAAAGTGGAATATACGGGGAACACATCAACTGTTTAATTGGAAACAGAATAAAGTGGAATATACGGGGAACACAGTAACTGTTGAATTTGAAATTGAATAAAGTGGAATATACGGGGAACACAGTAACTGTTCAATTTCAAATTGAATAAAGTGGAATATAGGGGGAACACAGTAACTGTTTAATTAGAAATAGAATGAAGTGGAATTTAGGGGGAACACAATAACTTTTCAAATAGAAATAGAATAAAGTGAAATATAGCGGGAATACAGTATCTGTCAAATTAGATATAGAATAAAGTGGAATTTAGGGGAACACAGTAACTGTTCAATTAGAAATTGAATAAAGTGACATATAGGGGAACACATTAACTGTTCAATAAGAGATAGAATAAAGTGGAATTTAGGGGGAACACATCAACTGTTTAATTGGAAACAGAATAAAGTGGAATGTACGGGGAACACAGTAACTGTTCAATTAGAAATAGAATAAAGTGGAATATACGGGGAACACAGTAACTGTTCAATTTGAAATTGAATAAAGTGGAATATACGGGGAACACAGTAACTGTTCAATTTGAAATTGAATAAAGTGGAATATACGGGGAACACAGTAACTGTTCAATTTGAAATTGATTAAAGTGGAATATACGGGGAACACAGTAACTGTTTAATTAGAAATTCAATAAAGTGGAATATAGGGGGAACACAGCAACTGATCAATTAGAAATAGATTGAAGTGGAATATACGGGGATCACAGTAACTGTTTAATTAGAAATAGAATAAAGTGGAACATAGGGGGAAAACAGTAACTGTTTAATTTGAAATAGATTAAAGTGGAATATAGGGGGAACACAGTAACTGTTCAATTTCGAAATAGAATAAAGTGGAATATAGGGGGATCACAGTAACTGTTTCATTAGAAATAGAATAAAGTGGAATCTAGGGGGAACACAGTAACTTTTCAATTAGAAATAGAATAAAGTGGAATATATGAGGAATACAATAACTGTTTAATTAAAAACAGAATAAAGTGGAATATAGGGGAACACAGTAACTGTTTAATTAGAAACAGAATAAAGTGGAATATAGGGGGAACACAGTAACAGTTTAATTAAAAATAGAATAAAGTGGAATATACGGGGAACACAGTAACTGTTTAATTAGAAACAGATCAAAGTGGAATATACGGGGAACACAGTAACTGTTTAATTAAAAACAGAATAAAGTGGAATATAGGGGGAACACAATAACTGTTTAATTTGAAATTGAATAAAGTGGAATATAGGGGGAACACAGTAACTGTTTAATTTGAAATAGAATAAAGTGTACTATAGGGGGAACACAGTAACTGTTCAATTAGAAATGGAATAAATTAGAATATAGGGGGAACACAGTAACTGTTCAATTAGAAATAGAATAAAGTGGAATACAGGGGGAACACAGTAACTGTTTCATTAAAAATAGAATAAAGTGGAATACAGGGCGAACACAGTAACTGTTTGCTTAGAAAGAGAATAAAGTGGAATATAGGGGGAACACAATAACTGTTCAATTTGAAATTGAATAAAGTGGAATATGTGGGGAACACAGTAACTGTTCAATTTGAAATTAAATAAAGTGGAATATAGGGGAACACAGTAACTGTTTGCTTAGAAAGAGAATAAAGTGGAATATAGGGGGAACACAATAACTGTTCAATTTGAAATTGAATAAAGTGGAATATGTGGGGAACACAGTAACTGTTCAATTTGAAATTAAATAAAGTGGAATATAGGGGAACACAGTAACTGTTTAATTAGAAATAGAATAAAGTGGAATATAGGGGAACACATTAACTGTTCAATTAGAAATAGAATAAAGTGGAATACAGGGGGAACACAGTAACTGTTTAATTAGAAATAGAATAAAGTGGAATATACGGGGAACACAATAATTGTTCAATTAGAAATAGAATAAAGTGGAATATACGGGGAACACAGTAACTGTTCAATTTGAAATTGAATAAAGTGGAAAAGAGGGGGAACACAGTAACTGTTCAATTAGAAATAGAATAAAGTGGGATATCGGGGAATACAGTAACTGTTTAATTAGAAATAGAATAAAGTGGAATTTCGAGGAACGCAGTAAATTTTTCATTCGAAATAGAGTAAAGTGGATTATAGGGGAACACAATTACTGTTCAATTGAAATAGAATATTTCTCTCTATCTACTGTGTCCGGATCCTTCATGATTTTGAATACCTCTATCAAATCTTCTTGCAACTGTCTCTGTTCCAAGGACAACAAACCCAGCTTCTCCAGTCTATCCACGTAACTAAAGCCCCTCATCCCTGGAATCATTCTAGTAAATCTCTTCTGCTCCCTCTCAAAGCCTCCACACCTTTTCTAAAATGCGGTGCCAAGAACTGGGCACAATACTCTTGGTGTGGCCGCACCAGTGTTTTATAAAGGTTCATCGTGACTTCCATAGTTTTTTACTCTATGCCTCTATTTATAAAGCCCAGGATCCCTTTTGTTTTTTTAGCCCCTTTCTCAACCTGCACGGCCACCTTCAACAATTTGTGCACAAAACCCCCCAGATCTCTCTGTTTCTCTACCCCTTTTCGAGTTGTGCCTTTTAGTTTATATTGCCTCTCCTCGTTCTTCCTACTGCCATGTATCACTTTGCATTTTTCTGCATTAACTTTCATCTGCCGCATGTCTGCCCATGTCACCAGCCTGTCTGTATCCTCTTAAAGTCTATCATGATCCTCCTCACTGTTTACTACCCTTCCAAGTTTTGTGTCATCTGCAAATTTTGAAATTGTGCCCTGTACATTCAAGTCCAAGTCATTAATATCTATCAAGAAAAGCAGTGGTCCCAGTTCCGACCCCTGGGGAACACCACTGTACACCTCCCTACAGTCTGATAAATAACCATTTACCATGACTCTCTGTTTCCTGTCACTTAGCCAATTCTGTATCCATGTTGCTACTGTCCCCTTTATGCCATGGGCCACAATCTTGATGATAAGCCTACCATGTGGCACTTTTTCAAACGTCTTTTGAAAGTCCATGAACACCACATCAACTGCATTGCCCTCTTCTACTCTCTCTGTTACCTCATCAAAAAACTCTATCAGGTTCGGTAAACACGATTTGCCTTTAACAAATCCGAGCTGGCTTTCCCTAATCAATCCACACTCGTCCAAGTGACTGTTAATTCTGAGCTGGATTGTCTTTTCTAAAAGTTTCCCCACCACTGAGGTTAAACTGAGTGACCTATATTTGCTGGGTTTATCCATACACACTTTTTTGAAAAAGGGTGTGACATTTGCAACTCTCCAGACCTCTGGTAGCACCCCAGTATCTAAGGATGTTTGGAAGATTATGGCCAGTACCTCTGCATTTTCCACCCTTACTTCCCTCAGCAACCTCGGATGCATCCCATCCGGACCGGGTGACTTGTCTACTTTAAGTAGAGCTAGCTTCTCTAGAACCTGAGCAGGGAGACAGAGGAAAGCGTGTCAGGAAGGGACAGAAGGTATGGAGTAAAAGGTAAAGTGTTAAAAAAGGAAAAAGCAGGAACTAAGTGTCACAAAACATATTTGAAAGTTCTTTATCTGAATGCACGTAGCATTCGTAACAAAATGGACGAGTTAATGGCACAAATAACGACGTATGGGTATGATCTTGTGGCCATTACAGAAACATGGCTACAGGGTGACAACGACTGGGAATTAAATATGCCAGGGTATTTAACAATCAGGAAGGACAGGCAGGAAGGAAGGGGAGGTGGGGTGGCTATGTTAATAAGGGAAGGAATCACTGTAATACAGAGAAAAGATATTGGGACAAAGGATCAGGATAATGAAACAGTTTGGGTAGAGATAAGGAATAATAAGGGGAAAAAAACACTCGTGGGCGTAGTATATAGGCCTCCTAATAGTTGCAACTCTGCTGGAAAAAGTATTAATCAGGAAATAGTCGGGGCATGTAATAAGGGAACAGCTATAATTATGGGGGATTTTAACTATCATATTAACTGGACAAATCAAATTGGGCAGGGCAACCTTGAGGAAGAGTTTATTGAGTGTATTAGGGATGGATTTCTTGAGCAGTATGTAACTGATCCTACAAGGGGGCAAGCAGCCTTGGACCTGGTCCTGTGTAATGAGCCAGGATTAATTAATAATGTCCTAGTTAAGGATCCCCTTGGAATGAGTGACCATAACATGGTTACATCCCACATCCAATTAGAGGGTGAGAAGGTTGGTTCTCAAACAAGCGTACTGAGCTTGAATAAAGGAGACTATGATGGTATGAGAGCGGAATTGATTAAAGTGGACTGGGAAAATAGTTTAAAGGGTAAGACGGTACATGAACAGTGGTGTTCATTTAAGGAGTTATTCTACAACTTTCAAAAAATATATATTCCACTGAGGAAAAAAGGGTGTAAAAGAAATGACAGCCATCCGTGGCTAAGTAAGGAAATTAAGGATAGTATCCGACTAAAAACAAGGACATATAAGGTAGCCAAACTTAGTGGGAGGATAGAAGATTGGGAAGTCTTCAAAAGACAGCAAAAAGTCACGAAAGGATTGATTAAGAAAGGGAAGATAGATTATGAAAATAAATGAGCAAAAAATATAAAAACAGATAGCAAGAGTTTCTACAGTTATATAAAAAGAAAAAGGGTGGCTAAGGCAAACATAGGCCCCTTAGAGGATGAGACCGGGAAATTAATGGTGGGAAACATGGAGATGGCAAAAATGCTGAACAAATATTTTGTTTCAGTCTTTACGGTAGAGAACACTAAGAATATCCCAACACTGGACAAACAGGGGACTCTAGCGGGGGGGGGGGAGGAGCTAAATACGATTAAAATCACTAAGGAATTGGTACTGAGTAAATTAATGGGACTCAAGGCGGATAAATTCCCTGGACCTGATGGCTTACATCCCAGGGTCTTGAGGGAAGTGGCAGTAGGGATTGTGGATGCTTTGGTAATAATTTTCCAAAATTCTCTGGACTCGGCAAAGGTCCCGGCAGATTGGAAAACTGCTAATGTAACACCGTTATTTAAAAAGGGTAGTAGGCAGAAGGCTGGAAATTATAGACCAGTTAGCCTAACATCTGTGGTGGGTAAAATTTTGGAGTCTATTATTAAGGAGACAGTAGCAGAACATTTGGATAAACATAATTTAATAGGACAAAGTCAGCATGGCTTTACGAAGGGGAAGTCATGTCTGACAAATTTGCTTGAGTTCTTTGAGGATATAATGTACAGAGTGGATAAAGGGGAACCAGTGGATGTAGTGTATTTAGACTTCCAGAAGGCATTTGACAAGGTGCCACATAAAAGATTATTGCTCAAGATAAAGAATCACTGGATTGGGGGTAATATTCTGGCATGGGTGGAGCATTGGTTATCTAACAGGAAGCAGAGAGTTGGGATAAATGGTACATTCTTGGACTGGCAACCAGTAGCCAGTGGTGTTCCGCAGGGGTCGGTGCTGGGTCCCCAACTCTTTACAATCTATATTAACGATTTGGAGGAGGGGACCGAGTGTAACATATCAAAGTTTGCAGATGATACAAAGATGGGAGGGATGAGGGGGTGGACATATGAGGAGAGGTTGAGTAGATTGGGACTCTACTCATTGGAGTTCAGAAGAATGAGAGGCGATCTTATTGAAACATATAAGATTGTGAAGGGGCTTGATCGGGTGGATGCGGTAAGGATGTTCCCTAGGATGGGTGAAACTGGAACTAGGGGGCATAATCTTAGAATAAGGGGCTGCTCTTTCAAAACTGAGATGAGGAGAAACTTCTTCACTCAGAGGGTGGTAGGTCTGTGGAATTTGCTGCCCCAGGAAGCTGTGGAAGCTACATCATTAAATAAATTTAAAACAGAAATAGACAGTTTCCTAGAAGTAGAGGGAATTAGGGGTTACGGGGAGCGGGCAGGAAATTGGACATGATTTTAGATTTGAGGTTAGGACCAGATCAGCCATGATCTTATTGAATGGCGGAGCAGGCTCGAGGGGCCGATTGGCCTACTCCTGCTCCTATTTCTTATGTTCTTATGACCTCTTCATTATCAATTTGTAGCCCATCCAGTATCTCAACTGCATCTTCCATTACTGAGACTGAGAAATAGCGGAGAGAGGGTTGTGAATGGGACTCGTTCAGTGTCTGTCCCCTAATATCACCCACAGTCATTTCCAGGCTGCAATCCTCACCCTGCCCTTTAACTGAACTCGTGTCAGAGACTCACAATTCATATTTGAACTGGGAAACTGCAGGAACAGAGTGAAACGAGTCTGCTTGTGTCCCTGGATTCAATGTAAACTGTGGAAGAAATCGATAGAAATTATAAATGAATTGCCAGGAGTGAACATGATCAAAACAATTATATAGAAACTGAAAATGAAGCCGTTCATTATTATTGGATCAGTCCTGTATGAAAACAGATTTTAACTTTATTCCTGAGAGAGATCTGATTAAGATAATGTACTCGGCTTTGAGATACTGGGATTATATCCACCGCTTGATTTACATCGGAGTCAAAGCTGCTGATGTAAGATGTTTGTTCGAGTGACTGTAACTAATAGCAATGATCAGGGGTATAACCGTGTCAGTGGGGACTTATCTCCTGTATAAATCAGGGCACCTTGGAATGGATCAGCTCGGATTTCCTGCTGGAGCTGTGGTTTCCAGGCAAACAGAAGTCACTGCTTCGCACAGAAATGGGATATCCAGTAATTTATCAGATAGAAGACATTTATTTTCCTGTTCTTGCAGCCGTTGGAGTTCCGGGTAAGCCCTTATCTCAGCTGCTATTCGTGTGAATCGATGTTTTCTCTGCTGCTGTATTTGGCAAATTATATTTTCTCCCTGCGTGTTTTATACAGCCGCATGTTCTGTTCTATTGGTTGAATGATGTAATGTGTTAATTTCTGCCCTTTCAGTCTTGTAGGAGCTGCAATATATCTGTAATGAACTCTCTGTATCCAACCCTGGCATTGTTTCTGTATTACTCTCCGTACTGAATGCACTGTTGAATAATTGTATCTCCGCAACTTCTAAACGTTTAGTCTTGTAGGAGTTATATTTTATCCGTAGTGAGCTTCTATGGTGAGCTTTGTATATCCAACCCTGACATTTTTACCCGATTATTGTCTGTACTGAATGTATTGGAATCAGGTGTCTGGGCTAAGAGCTGGTCTCAGACCATCAGGAGCTGTGAACAGTTTTATGTTGTGGAACTAACCTGTCCTGGAATGTGTTTTCATCAGTGTGTTTTCAGTGATTGATAATGAGACAGCTCACGGTCTCAGTGTTACAAGGAGGCAGCTCAATGTCCTCCCTCCCCAATAACATGCTTCAGTTTAACTGGGATTTCAATGTATTTATTGGTTCTCACTGTTATGAAATATTATTCCATTATGTGAGTATCTGACGCCGCTTCAGATGTCTCGCTACTGAGCTGAGTTTGCTGCTGACTCTTTCACATCTCCTTCTCTGCTTCACTGCTCTGGTGTTGGCGTTTTGTTAATTGAACAGTCCCGCCATCTAGGAGAAGGAATCACAATTATTGTGAGCTCTGTCTGGAGGAGGAATTTGATTCAGTTTATTCCATGATTTGTAGATGAAGTGAACAGTGTAGGTGAACAGGTGGAGACTTGGATGATCTGTAGAGACATTAAACTATTCCACAGAGGCTTCACTATTTAACAAACTGACAGTGAGAATAGGATCGGTGGGACACGGGACTGGTGAACAGAATGCAGGCACAGGATGAGAGGATTTAATCAGATATGAAAATGAACTTGAGAAAGAGAGTAGAGTGAGTGATAGAGAGGGTGACTGAGGGGGAAAGGGAGAGGCTGTGGTGTGAATAATTCATCAGAATGAACTGCTGAATCTTCCAGTACAATTAAACATCGAAAATGTGATTTGAAGGAGTTATTATGATGTGGTCAGATTGGGTGAGTTTTTATTGTGGGACTCGCTCCTCATGTTTATATCCCTGTCAGGTCCTCAGTCTGTTTTTGTTTTGCAATTTAACACGAAATATAATTAAAATTTATTTATAGAATCGAATCAGTAATTTCTTGATCGTGATGAATTATTTGGATATTGTATTTTTAAAGCTCGGCTGAATTCAATAAATAACGAGGTTGATTTAATTAATATTTTTGAATTTAATTTTAATTGAATGTACAAAGTAAATTTATTGATCACATTTTATACCCATCACCGATTCCCTGACACCAATAATCACAGTAATGAACTGTTGATTGTATTAGTTGGATTGTGTTAGTGGGACCTATAGATTAGATTCCCTCTTACACTCTGTTCAGTCTCTCCCTGTGAATCCCAGCCTCTCCTCCCATTGCATTGAATCCTCTGTCTCCTCATCCCTTGTTTCCGTTTATCCGCTTTCACAAACCATCTGCTCCTGACTCCCCTCCAGCTCCGACATGTCCTTTTCCTTGTCTCCCTCCCAATCTCACTCATTGGCTCGGTCTCCAGCTGCCTTTCCCCTTTAGTTCCAGCCCCTGTCGGATCTCTTAACCCAGAGCAACAAACCAGCTGCACCTCTCCCTGTCCCTCACCTGCCCGATCATTCGCTCTCTTTCCCCGTCCGTCTGGAGCCCAAACCCGGCTTTAATCCGCTGGATTCCCGGTGTGTAAATCCCCTTCTCCCTTCCCCACCGGCACTGCGCCCTCACTCAGCCCTTCCAGTGGATCCGGTGCTCACTTTATTCACTTTCTTTATTCATCTCCCAATTCACTATTGATCATTGTGTTTAAAAACATCTCTCTGTCTGAAAGCGCTGCCCAGGTCAATCAATCACTTTCCACCCTTCGATGCAGCAACAAAGCTGGAAATTTCACCCCAGATCCTCTCAAACTGCTGCTTTGTCTCCGGGTCTGATCAGTAATTTCTCTGCTTCCTGTTCTCTCTCTTACAGTTAACTTGGTGGCGATTGTGATCCTGTCCCGAGGAAAGTGCGGTCTCTCCAAATGTATCAGTGTCTACCTGGTGGGAATGGCAGTGGCCGATCTCCTGGTCGTTATCGTTGAGGTGATATTGGGGGGGATTATTCCGTTTTATCTCCCAGTGTCATTCCTGGACATTACTCCCGTGTGTAGTTTTATTGCCGCCTTGTGTGCTGCAGCCACGGTGGTTTCTGTCTGGTTCACAGTCGCTTTCACCTTTGATCGATTTGTGGCCATTTGTTGGGAGAAGCTGAAAATTAAATATTGCACCGAGAGAACGGCGGCTGTGGTTCTGGGAGCAGTGAGTGTGCTGGGCTGTTTGGAGAGTCTCCCCTGGTACTTTATGTTTGAACCTCGAGATATGATTTATAATGTTCCCTGGGGTTGTGTGGCTATACCGAGCTTCTTTACTTCCCCCGCATGGGCCGCATTTGAGATGATTGACCTGATTTTAACCCCTTGTGTCCCGTTCTGTCTGATTTTGCTGTTCAATGTTCTGACGGTCAGACGTATTTTAGTGTCCAGTCGAGTCCGCAGGGGACTCCGGGGTCGCAGCAATGGAGAGAATCACAAGGACCCAGAGATGGAGAACCGAAAGAAATCCATCATTTTACTCTTCAGTATATCGGGTAGTTTTATACTGTTATGGGTGACAACGGTTGTCTTTTACATTTATGTGCGAATCACAGACACTCGATCTTATTCCTCCTTCTCTGACCCTCGTTATATCATCGATCGAATATCAAAGATGCTGCAGCTTCTCAGTTCCTGCACAAACACGTGTATTTATGTCCTGACCCAGACGAAATTCAGGGAGGAGCTGAAATACCCGCTCAATCTAATTGTTAAATTAATGAAATCATAGAAAGAGCTGAAGGGTTTCAAGCACTGGAATAAATCCCATTTCATCCTCCATCCCCTACACTTCCCAGGGGACGGAAAGTACATTTTATATTAACAGCACAGAGCCCTGAAATGAACTTAAATCGGATTCTGATATATTCTATTATATTTTACATGAATTGTTGCTCGAAATGGAGGCTTTACTTTAACTAAATGGCCGGCCTGTAAAATGGGCAATGCTGGTGATCGAAGTCACTGACTGGGTCTGATCACAATGGTGCACTCCACATACATGGAGAGAGAGGGGGACATAGGGAGAGGAGAGGGAGGGAGAGGGAGAGACAGAGAGAGGGAGAGAGAAAGAGAGAGATATAGAAAGAGGGAGAGAGAAACAGAGACAGAGATGGAGAGAGAGGGAAAGGAAGAGAGAGAGGGTGGGAGAGTGGGAGAGAGAGAGGAGACACACACACACACTGAGCTAGAGAGTGAGATAATGATACAGAGAGATGGAGATACAGAGTATGAGAGAAAGAGACAGAGAGAAAGAGACAGACAGACAGAGAGAGGCAGAGATAGATAGCGGGAGATAGAGACAGAGAGACGGCAGGACAGAGAGAGAGACAGACAGATGGAGAGAGAACACAGGGACAAAAGAAATATAATGATTAAAAAGCCAGAAAATTAAGGCAGATTCATATCAAAGAGACAGAGTGTGTGAGAGAGTGATAGAAACAAAGAGGGTCAGGGAAAGACTTACTCTGAGATGGAGAGAAATAAAGAGAGTTTGTAAGACAGGAGAGAAAAATAAAGAGAGAAAGACTGAAAGCAAGAATTATATATATATATAATGAGAGAGAGCAAGCAAACACGGATGGAACGAAAGTGAGACACTGAGAAAGAATTACAAAATGATGGAAGCAAAAGTGGGAACGACAAGATAGAAAAACACACAAGGAAATAAACAGAGATAAATGATATAAACAGAGAACAGTCACAATGAAAGACGGACAAACATATAAAGTGACAGGATGTAGAGATAGGAGTGAGAATAGAACAGTGAAAGCATTAAATAACCAAACACACTGTGTGATCAGCCTGGACTGTGTGAGAGTGCTGACCAGCAGAACAGCAGCAGATGGAGCAGGACAGACAGTTCATGTTTGTTCCGGGGTAACACTCTTGTGGATTTAATTTAGACATTTCTAAAGGTGATGCCTGGAGGCTGCACAATAAAGTCCCTCAGTCTTGTGTCCCTGACCCTGACCATTACTCACTGTGGGAGTTTCCCAGCTACTCTGTGTAGTAAAAATTCATCTGATAAACGAAAGCCTGAGACTAAATCGGCTTCAGCATGTCTGAAGGAAAAGGATTGTTAATGACACATTGTAAAAGACCACACAGCAGAGGATAGATCACCATAGAAACAACAATGATTTCAGGAGGGCTAGCGGTCGTTTGAACACCTGCCGACATTGTGGACACGGAGATAAAACAAGTGAAGTGTGAATCAATGGTGGGTTGTATCTGTTGGAATCTATTGTTGACAAACCACCGCCCAGAGGTGTGATTCTGCATTTAAAAGGCTTTTAAAAGCTGGGCAGATGTTGAGTGGGGAGAGACACAGATCCACCACGACTGCTCCAAACTCACCTTTCACTTCCTGGGAACACCACCTCACCTGGAATCTTCCTGACTGCTCGTTACTTCCCAGCTTGATGCCTTGATGCAGATTTACAGATTGCCTGTGAATCAGATGATCTGGTTACAAGAGAAAGTCACGTTACTCTAGAAGGGTATCCGTCAAAATACCTGGAATCTTCCCGGCAAGCACGAGCCAACCAGGAATTTACAACTTTCGTTGTGTGCTTGGTTGTTATCGGTTTCTTCGACAGCACTCCCAAACCACCTAGAAGGACAAGGGCAGCAGGCATATGGGAACAACACCACCTGCACGTTCCCCTCTAAGTCGTAATCCTGACTTGGAAATATATCACCGTTACTTCATCGTCGCTGGGTCAAAATCCTGGAACACCCTACCTAACAGCACTGTGGGACAACCTTCACCACACGGACTGCAGTGGTTCAAGAAGGCGGCTCACCACCACCTTCTCAAGGGCAATTAGGGATGGGCAATAAATTCTGGTCTTGCCAGTGATGCCCACATCCTATGAATCAATAAAAAGAAGTCTAAGTTAGACACTAGATGTCCAAACGGTTGTGCATTTTGGGAATTCAGAATGTGTTGTTTTATTGTTATTAATCAATTCTAAATCGAGCATAAACCCAGGATGTTGTTTAAATACTAATGTCATTTTTTCTAGTGTATTAATAATAATAAATCATTGTTTTCTTTATAAGATTCTTTAGGAAAAAGAGCTCATTTAGTTAAATATTAAATTAAACCTTGTGGAGATAATAAGAAATTGCCACAAACAAAAGTGTAAAATCTCTTTGCCCCTTTTTGCTCCTCCATCTGGACCATGTGTAACTTTCCCAGTGAGCTGCTGGATTCTGTAATAAATCACAATGTACTCTTACCCCTTCTGCTGTGTTACTAAACTGGTCAGGGTCCCGCAGAACTCTCCTGCTCTGTTACTGTTACAAATACAGTTATTGTTTCAGATTAAAGAAACATATGAATAATGGAGAAATGATCCAAATCCTGGATCAGAACTTCATTCAGATTGAGTCCAATTTTACTCTGATTTATTTAATAGAATCTACAATTACATTCTCTGCACAAAATCGCTAATGTGTCCTTTCCTCCAAATGTCTATTCTCTCCATCTCCGTAAGCATTACGTCCAAATAGCCAAATGTTAACCCATTTTTTTTGCAGAAGTTCACATTTTGGTGTTTAATTCTCTCACTGCACCGCTGTCTTTGTGTTAAACACCAGCTAGTGCCATTCTCACTCAGTTTGTATCTTTAACCATGGTGCACCAGTGATTTAATAGGAACAGAAAATGACCCCTCTCCGTGTCTCTCACCATAACAAGCTGCACCTTTCCCCTCAGCAAGATGGCCGCCTTGCCCCTCTGTAAGATGGCAGCCATACTGGCGGCCACTTTGTTTCACGGTGGCCATTTTGATTTAGGTTCATGACAGCCATTTTGTTTCAGTTCCAAGGCGGGCAGCCATTTTCCAGGTGCATGGTGCCAAGGTTGTTGTCCGCAGTATCGCAGGAGGAGGCCATTTGGCCCATCGTGCCTGTGCCGGCACTTTGAAAAAGCTGTCCAATCAGTCCCATTTCCCCTGCCTCCTGCTCTTTTCCTATTATCCTTATGGGGACATTGTAGTAGTTGTTATAATCTAGAAAGATATGTATAACTCTATATTATATATACAAATTGTTGACATTGTTGTAAAATAAAGAATTCAGGAGAAACATCCTTTCCCTGTTGGGCCGAATGGCCTGTTTCTGGGCTGTTTTCTATGTAATATATAAATATATATGTTGTTGTAATATATATATATGAACAAGTTGTTGTCTATAAAGATTGTCTCTCAATCTTTTACTCCTTAGATTCATCTGCTTTATAACCTGGGCTTTCTTTCTGTGTGAATGAATGTTGCTGAGAGATTGTCCCAGTAACTGGGTGAGGGATCTTGCTGCTTATTTGGTTCTAAACTTCTTTCCTTTGGCTCTTTTAAATGTCACGAATTTGTTTGAACTCTTCGGCTAATTGGAAAAAGCCACAAACTGTAAGTTGTCCACAAATTACAGGCTTTTTGTCCACTGCTAATTAAAACAAGAGGAAAGAACAAAGCTAAAGTTCGTTCACCTTTGCAAACTGCAACAAAAATGGGTGAAGTAGCAAGAAATACCTGGGCTTTTTGTCCCCTGCTCCAGGAACAGAAGAGAAAACTAACAGAGGAGCAGTTTGGACCCTGCAGCAAACACTGACCAGGACAGACAGACAGAACGGCACCTTTTAAGGGGGACTGAGTGATTGACAAAGCAGGAGAGAAAACCCTGCAGCTTGTATTAGAGAGAGAGAGAGAAGCAACATGTGCTCTCCAGTCTGTCCTGAGTGTCTGTCTCTCTGTCTCTCTCTCTCCCCCCCCCACCTTTTCTCTCTTCTCTTTCGATTCTCTGCTTTATAACTGGGGATTGTGTTTATCGATGGTGTTTGCTGAGAGATTACCTGTGTAACAGAATGAGTTTGAGGGAGTGTGTAAGGGAGCTCTGGGCTCTTGCTGTGCCTTTTGAATCCCTTGCTTTGTTTTTAATCAATTCCTTTTCTCTCGTTTTTATGGAAATTCCGTAACATGAAGATGTGGAAAGAGAAATTTTGAGAGGAGGAGGAATCCTTGGACAAGAAGCTTCCTTTCCATAAGGGACTGACCGAGGCCTTCACCACAGGCTGCACCCAATGGAGCTCATGTTAGGTGCATCTGGGAGCACTGTGGGATCACTGTGGGATCACTGGGGCACTGTGGGATCACTGTGGGATCATTGGGGCACTGTGGGATCACTGTGGGATCACTGGGGCACTGTGGGATCACTGTGGGATCATTGGGGCACTGTGGGATCACTGTGGGATCACTGGGGCACTGTGGGATCACTGTGGGATCACTGGGGCACTGTGGGATCACTGGGGCACTGTGGGATCACTGGGGCACTGTGGGATCACTGTGGGATCATTGGGGCACTGTGGGATCACTGTGGGATCACTGGGGCACTGTGGGATCACTGTGGGATCATTGGGGCACTGTGGGATCACTGTGGGATCACTGGGGCACTGTGGGATCACTGTGGGATCACTGGGGCACTGTGGGATCACTGTGGGATCACTGGGGCACTGTGGGATCACTGAGGCACTGTGGGATCACTGTGGGATCACTGGGGCACTGTGGGATCACTGGGGCACTGTGGGATCACTGTGGGATCACTGGGGCACTGTGGGATCACTGTGGGATCACTGGGGCACTGTGGGATCACTGGGGCACTGTGGGATCACTGTGGGATCACTGGGGCACTGTGGGATCACTGTGGGATCACTGGGGCACTGTGGGATCACTGTGGGATCATTGGGGCACTGTGGGATCACTGTGGGATCACTGGGGCACTGTGGGATCACTGGGGCACTGTGGGATCACTGGGGCACTGTGGGATCACTGGGGCACTGTGGGATCACTGTGGGATCACTGGGGCACTGTGGGATCACTGTGGGATCACTGGGGCACTGTGGGATCACTGGGGCACTGTGGGATCACTGTGGGATCACTGGGGCACTGTGGGATCACTGTGGGATCACTGGGGCACTGTGGGATCACTGTGGGATCATTGGGGCACTGTGGGATCACTGTTGGATCACTGGGGCACTGTGGGATCACTGTGGGATCACTGGGGCACTGTGGGATCACTGTGGGATCACTGGGGCACTGTGGGATCACTGTGGGATCATTGGGGCACTGTGGGATCACTGTGGGATCATTGGGGCACTGTGGGATCACTGTGGGATCATTGGGACACTGTGGGATCACTGTGGGATCATTGGGGCACTGTGGGATCACTGTGGGATCACTGGGGCACTGTGGGATCACTGTGGGATCATTGGGACACTGTGGGATCACTGTGGGATCACTGGGGTACTGTGGGATCATTGGAACACTGGAATCACTGTGGGGTCACTGGGATACTGTAGGATCACTGGGGCACTGTGGGATCACTGGGACACTGGGATCATTGGGGCACTGTGGGATTATTGGGACACTGTGGAATCACTGTGGGATCATTGGAACACTGTGGGATCACTGTGGGATCATTGGGACACTGTGGGATCACTGTGGGATCATTGGGACACTGTGGGATTACTGGGGCACTGTGGGATCACTGGGACACTGTGGGATCACTGGGGCACTGTGGGATCATTGGGACACTGTGGGATCATTGGGACACTGTGGGATCACTGGGACACTGTGGGATCACTGGGACACTGTGGGATCACTGGGATACTGTGGGATAACTGGGACACTGTGGGATAACTGGGACACTGTGGGATCATTGGGACACTGTGGGATTACTGGGACACTGTGGGATCATTGGGACACTGTGGGATCACTGGGACACTGTGGGATAACTGGGACACTGTGGGATCATTGGGACACTGTGGGATCACTGGGACACTGTGGGATCACTGGGATACTGTCGGATCACTGGGGAACTGTGGGATCATTGGGACACTGTGGGATCACTGGGACACTGTGGGATCACTGGGATACTGTCGGATCACTGGGGAACTGTGGGATCACTGGTGCACCGTGGGAGCATTCTGGGATCACTGGGAGCATTCTGGATTCACTGGGTGCACTGTGGGATCACTGGGACACAGTGGGATCACTGTGGGATCGCTGGGCACTGTGGGATCACTGGGACACTGCGGGATCACTGGGACACTGCGGGATCACTGGACACTGCGGGATCACTGCGGGATACTTCTTTACCCAGTTGGGCCGAATAGCCCTTGTTTCTCTGCTGTCCATTTTATGTAGTTCTATATAATATACAAATAGATATAATGTTGCAGTAAAGCAGGGAATCCAGGAGAAACGTCCTTGCCCAGAAGGGGCAAATGGCCTGTTTCTGTGCCGTACTGTATTCTATGTAATATGTATAAAGATATATTATATTATATATACAAGATGATGTTGTTGTAAATTAGAAATAACCGATGCTATGTAGGTCCTAACCATAATCCGAATACCCTCTGTGCTCTACTTGTACATTCAATGTAAAATATATGATTATATTGAGCCAGAAATCCTGTCGAGCAGTGCGACAAGGCACTCCACAGCTCACGTGAATTAAAAGAATGAATGTACTCACTGCGGGCTCCGCTACATCCACTTGCTTGATCTTGAAGTTTTGTGAAGTTGTGCATTATGAATTCAACCCCCCAGCAACGTAAGCTGATTGGCAAGGGGACAATCTGTGGGAATGGAAGACACGCCCACAAGGAGGCAAGCAGACTTCATTCATTTAAAGTAATGTTCTGCAAGGCATTATAAATAAAAATAATATTTTTTTTGTAAAAAGCCAAAGAAGTAATTCAATTAAATTAAAGGGACAGAAGTGAAATGTAAAAATAAAATAACATTTAAATTTATAGATTTTTTAATGACCAAAAACATTACAATAAGATATATTATGAGACTCCACCCTTTTAAAATTTAATTTTTTCGTTGTTTGGCAGTCATTAGGAGTCACTGCCCTTTAGTGGAGCTGGTATTATTCAGCGTATCTTTTGGTGGAGTTATTAGTTACGTTCCAGCTGGGCAGATGAGCATGTTGGTGATTTTTCACTGAAATCAATGATTGAAGACTGCGATGGCCCTTTAATTCACAGCTGTCGGATCACCGGCGAACCAATAGGAGGAAGTTCATGATTTCTGGGTTTTAGTGCGCATGTACAAATGTGTGAACTTGCTCCTTCAATTCGCCGTTGGGGACAGAGGACGCGGTTGAGGTACTCAGTTGTCAGGTGAATAATTTCAGCCCCCTTATATGTTATTTTATATATTCAAGAAGATGTTATCCATTTCCTTTTTGAAAGCCATGATTCAATCTGCTTCCACCACCCTTTCAGGCAGTGATTTGGGTAAAGATGAGCAGAGGGTGGCAGGAAGGGCCAGAGAATTTAACGATAATGGTGCAACAGTGAATAAGATCAAAGCAAGAAAAAATGGTAAAAAGTTAAAATTAAAGGCTCTTTATCTGAATGCACAAAGCATTCATAACAAGGTAGAAGAATTAGTGGCACCATTAGAAATAAATGGGTTTGATCGAATAGCCACGACAGAGACATGATTACAAGGTGACCAAGGTTGGGAACTAAATATTCCAGGGTACATGATGTTTCAAAAAGACAGGTAGAATGGAGAAGAGGGGTGTAACCCTGTTAATAAAGGATGATATAAGGACGTGGAGATGCCGGTGATGGACTGGGGTTGACAATTGTAAACAATTTTACAACACCAAGTTATAGTCCAGCAATTTTATTTTAAATTCACAAGCTTTCGGAGATTTTCTCCTTCCTCAGGCAAATGTTTCAGGAGCTCTTGAAACATTTGCCTGAGGAAGGAGAAAATCTCCGAAAGCTTGTGAATTTAAAATAAAATTGCTGGACTATAACTTGGTGTTGTAAAATTGTTTACAATTGATATAAGGACAGTAGTGAGGAAGGATCTTGGATCAGAGGATTAGGAAGTAGAATCAGTCTGGGTGGAGAAAAGAGATATTTACAGGATGCACTGCAGCAACTCGCCAAGGCTTCTTCGACAGCACCTCGCAAACCTGCGACCTCTACCACCTAGGACTAGAGCAGCAGGCACATGGGAACAACACCACCTGCACGTTCCCCTCCAAGTCACACACCATCCCGACTTGGAAATATATCGCCGTTCCTTCATCGTCACTGGGTCAAAATCCTGGAACTCCCTTCCTAACAGCACTGTGGGAGAACAGTCACCACACGGACTGCAGCGGTTCAAGAAGGCGGCTCACCACCACCTTCCCAAGGGCAATTAGGGATGGGCAATAAATGCTGGCCTCGCCAGCGACGCCCACATCCCATGAACGAATAAAAAAAAAAGGAGAAATAATAATGGAGAATAAGGAAATAGCAGAGATGTTAAACAAATATTTTGCATCTGTCGTCACAGTAGAAGATACAAAAAGCATCCCAGAAATAGTGGGGAACCCAGGGGCCCATGAGAGTGAAAACCTTAAAGTAATTAATATCAGTAGAGAAAAAGTACTGGAGAAACTAATGGGACTAAAAGCCAACAAATCCCCAGAACCTGATGGCCCACATCAGAAGGTTCTAAAAGAGGTGGCAGCAGAGATAGTGGATGCATTGGTTGTGGTCTTCTAAAATTCCCTACGTTCTAGAACGGTCCCCGTGGATTGAAGGTAGCAAATGTTATCCCGCTATTCAAGAAAGGAAGGAGAGAGAAAACAGGGAATTACAGGCCAGTTAGCCTGATATCAGTCATCGGGAAAATCGGGAAAGTGGTCACAGTGCACTTAGAAAATCATAATATGATTCGGCAGAGTCAACATGGTTTTATGAAATGGAAATCGTATTTAACAAATTAATTAGTGTTTTGATGATGTAACTAGCAGGGTGGATAAAGGGGAACCAGTGGATGTCGTATATTTAGATTTTCAAAAGGCATTCGATTAGGTGCCACATAAAAGGTTGTTACGCAAGGTAAAGGCTCATGAGGGTGGGGGTAGCAAATTTGAATGGATAGAGGATTGGTTAAAGGACAGAAAACAGAGAGTAGGGATAAACGGGTCATTTTCAGGTTGGCAGGCTGTAACTAGTGGAGTGTCGCAAGGATCAGTGCTTGGGCCTCAATCTATATTCACAATCTATATTAATGACTTAGATGAAGGGACCGAGTGTAATGTATCCAAGTTTGCTGATGATATAAATCTAGGTGTAAAAGTAAGCTGTGAGGAGGACACAAAGAATCTGCAAAACGATAAAGACAGGAAAAGTGAGTGGGTTAGCAGGTGGCAATTGGTGTGTAATGTAGGGAATGTGAGGTTATTCACTTTGGTAGGAAGAATAGAAAAACAGAATATGTTTTAAATGGCGAGAAACTATTAAATGTTGGTGTTCAGTGAGATTTGGGTGTCCTCGTACAAGAAGCACAAAATGTTTACATGCAGTTACAGCAAGAAATTAAGAAGGTAAAAGTCCGACCGAGGCCGTCACCACAGGCTGCACCAATGGGGCTCACATGAGTTGTGCCTGGGTCACTGTGCGATCACTGTGTCAAGGGATCACTGTGAGATCACTGGGATCACTGGAACACTGTGGGATCACTGGGATCATTGTGAGATTATTGGAACACTGTGGGATCTCTGGGACACTCTGGGATCACTGTGGGATCATTGGAACACTGTTGGATCTCTGGGACACTCTGGGATCACTGTGGGATCATTGGACACTCTGGGATCACTGGTTGCACTGTGGGATCACTGGTTGCACTGTGGGATCACTGGGTGTACTGTGGGATCACTGGGTTACTGTGGGATCACTGGGTTACTGTGGGATCACTGGTTGCACTGTGGGATCACTGGTTGCACTGTGGGATCACTGGTTGCACTGTGGGATCACTGGGTGTACTGTGGGATCACTGGGTTACTGTGGCATCACTGTGGGAGCACTGTTGGATCACTGGGACACTGTAGGATCAACGTGGGATCACTGGGACACTGTAGGATCAATGTGGGATCACTGGGACACTGTGGGATCACTGGGACACTGTGGGATCACTGGGACACTGTGGGATCGCTGTGGGATCACTGGGACACTGTGGGATCACTGGGACACTGTGGGATCGCTGTGGGATCATTGGGACACTGTGGGATGACTGGGACACTGTGGGATCGCTGTGGGATTACTGGGACACTGTGGGATCACTGGGACACTGTGGGATCGCTGTGGGATCACTGGGACACTGTGGGATCATTGGGACACTGTGGGATCGCTGTGGGATCATTGGGACGCTGTGGGATCATTGGGACACTGTGGGATCATTGGGACACTGTGGGATCATTGGGACACTGTGGGATCGCTGTGGGATCATTGGGACACTGTGGGATCACTGGGACACTGTGGGATCATTGGGACACTGTGGGATCACTGGGACACTGTCGGATCACTGGGACACTGTGGGATCACTGGGACACTGTGGGATCATTGGGACACTGTGGGATAACTGGGACACTGTGGGATCACTGGGACACTGTGGGATCACTGGGACACTGTGGGATCACTGGGACACTGTGGGATCACTGGGACACTGTGGGATCAATGGGACACTGTGGGATCACTGGGACACTGTGGGATCACTGGGACACTGTGGGATCATTGGGACACTGTGGGATCACTGGGACACTGTGGGATCATTGGGACACTGTGGGATCACTGGGACACTGTGGGATCATTGGGACACTGTGGGATCATTGGGACACTGTGGGATCACTGGGACACTGTCGGATCACTGGGACACTGTGGGATCACCGGGACACTGTCGGATCACTGGGACACTATGGGATCACTGGGACACTGTGGGATCATTGGGACACTGTCGGATCACTGGGACACTGTGGGATCACTGGGACACTGTCGGATCACTGGGACACTGTGGGATCACTGGGACACTGTGGGATCATTGGGACACTGTGGGATCACTGGGACACTGTGGGATCACTGGGACACTGTCGGATCACTGGGACACTGTGGGATCACTGGGACACTGTCGGATCACTGGGACACTGTGGGATCACTGGGACACTGTGGGATCATTGGGACACTGTGGGATCACTGGGACACTGTGGGATCACTGGGACACTGTGGGATCACTGGGACACTGTGGGATCACTGGGACACTGTGGGATCACTGGGACACTGTGGGATCACTGGGTTACTGTGGGAGCACTGGGACACTGTGCGATGCTCCTTTGACCAGTTGGTCTGAACGGCACCTGTTTCTCTGCTGTACATTCTACGTGATTCTATGTCGTATCCAAATATATATAATGTTGCTGTTGTTGCAGTAAAACAGGGAATCCCGGAGAAACTCCTTTATCCTGATGGGGTGATGTTTCTGAGCCGTGCTGTATTCTGTGTAATATATCTGTATTTGTAAGTCCAAGAATTGATTTTCAAGAATATAAAGATATATTGTATTATTTTATTTATATTATAGGCACAAGAAATTGTTGTAAAATAGAAACAGCAGTTGGTCCGAATGGCCTCTGTGCTGTTCTGTGTTGCCGATGTAAAATATATATAAATCTATAAAATTATATTGCATCATATATTCAAGAACTTGTTGTCAATTAAGGAATTCAGGGGAGATTTCTTTACCCGGATGGGCCGAAAGGCCTGTTTCTGTGCCTTGCTGTATTCTATGTAATATAAAGATGTATGAAACCGTCTCCTTAAACCCCTTTCCCCTGCCCCTCCACCCTCACCTCCAACAAAAGGTGCGAGGAGATTTTGGAATTCTTTGTCGCTAAGATTGAGACCGTCCGTTCAGCTGCCTCTGCCCCTTCCCCTAGCCCACCAAGTCAAACTTCCCCGAAGGTTCCCCCCAGCCCTAGCCCTGAACTCACATCTTTCTCTAGTTTCTCTCCGATCTCCCTTCATGCTCTCTCCGAGCTCACTTTGACCATCAGACCCACCCCCTGCTCCCTCGACCCTATTCCCACTAAATTGCTGACCACCCAACGTCTGTTCAACACAAGGTAAAGGCTCATGGGGTTGGGGGTAACATATTAGCATGGATAGAGGATTGGTTAACGGACAGAAAACAGAGAGTAGGGATAAACGGGTCATTCTCAGGTTGGCAGGCTGTAACTAGCGGGGTGTCGCAAGGATCAGTACTTGGGCTCAGCTATTTACAATCTATATTAATGACTTAGATGAAGGGACCGAGTGTAATGTATCCAAGTTTGCTGATGATACAAAGCTAGGTGGGAAAGCAAACTGTGAGGAGGACACAAAGGGGTTAAATTTGTTAACTCCCGAAACCGGGTCCAGGTATCGTGATCCGTGATACTCACACCAGGTGTTTCCATCACAAGCAGGACGAGACATTGGTCTGGCCTCAGTATTCACCTCAGTCAAGCATTAAAAACCTGTGTTGACCCGAGAATTCAAGGACTTTCCACCAGCCACAATCTCTTAACGGTAACCGGTACCTGTAACTCACTAAAAATAACAGTCTGCTGTCTGCGCGGAGTCTGAACGGAGATCAGAGATTGCACATGTGAAACACAGATGCAGGTCCGGTCCCTATGATTACAAACTGTTGAGTTATTTGAAAACATTGAATAAAGGTTGCACACCACCAAATCCCACATCCTCCAATCTGCGGGTCTGAGTTGGTTCCAGACCTGTGAGAGTGCGTGCATCAAGTTGTCTGATGATGCACGAGAGGCTTTGGTGCAAGAGGTGGACAGAAGGAGGGGCATCCTATATCGACAGGGGGCAAGAGAACCTCCAGACATGTGCGCCCAAAGCAGCAGGGGATGCAGTCAATGCCAGGCCCACAGCATCATGAACATGGATGTAGTACAGGAAGAAGTTCAATGCTTTGACCTCAGTTGTTAAGGTGAGTGAGGTCAACTGTCAAGTGGCATCTCCCACTGACTGCTCCACACACCACACCCCCATCGCCCACATACCAACAAACTCTCTCAATCAGTACTCAGTTGTAGGGATTTTTATTTATTCCCTGTAGCCGCGTAATTGACGTGAAACCTCAATTTGGTAAAAAGGTGCTTTATTGAAATTCACAAAAGGGCCAACACCCGGTGTTGGGGCAGTGGTTTACAACACCGAGCAAGAGGTTCCAACACCCCTTCCCCACTGGGTAGAGTTGTGTCCATCTCAGGAGTCTAGAAGGAAGCACTTTCCACCCCGCCTGGGGTACCTTCATTGATTGATTACCTCTCACGTCTTCTGCCCCGCCTGGTGTGACCTTTTCTGTCTCCTCGTCCTCAGTGATGCTCCGACTGGAGCCACTTCCATCGATCTGGATCATTTGTCAAATAGCTGTTTGGTGGGCCTCCGAAGTCGGCCGTAGTTACTCCTGCTAAGTATCTACAACTCACGCCGGTGAAGGGTGCTCCTTTTATGCCCCTTTTGGGGGTGTTGTCAAGGACTATTACTGACACAGGTGTTCGACCCTATGGGGATATTGCCAAAAGGTGGAGTAGTCAATTGGGTGTTGAGCATCTCTCAGGACAAAGGAAAACGAGTCGGCCTCCTCCTTATCTCTTTCTTTGATGGACAGGGTTGATGGAGTAGCCCCGCCCCTCCACCCCGCCAATGCCATACCTCTTGGTTTGACCAATCACCACTTACTACCGTGCCCGCAGGACTGGCCCCTCATCTCATCCTGTAGTGTTGCTCTCAAGGCCACCTTTTGGCAGTTTCTAGGTCTATTATCTGATGCTCCTGTCTGGGTCTCAGGCTTGAAACTCTAAGAATCTATTGTCTCATATGGACAGTTATCTCGTGAGCATGTCTGCGTAGCTATGGTTACAGTGTATGTGCTGTGCTGGCAACTTTCATACTTTTATTCGATTTAATAAAGGATTCTGAAGGGTTTTTGCAAAGCTTGATGGGTTCTAAGTTGTGTGGTTAATTACTGTACTTGCTTATTTAGTATTAAAGGGAGAAATGTGTTAATTTACGGATAGCAGAAGGTACTTGTCCCAAACACATGGTAGAATGAGTCAAGGCACACATGTGACTACAGCAATACACTGGATAACAATCATCAGATACACATTTGATTAATACAAAAGGTGAATTGCCTGAACTACGTGTTCGATACAGATTTCACAGGTGACGGTATAATCTGACACAACTCTTCCAATCAGATGCTTCCTCTCACCATCAAACATTGCCACTATTGCAAGCTGCACACCCACAACTCACAGGTCACACACACTGGCAGCTATTCAACCATGACTGGCACCTCACTCAAACATCTTGCAGGACACTCCCTGTTGACCGGAGGTTACCAGTTATGGTTACTGGCTTAGTACAAAGAAGAGAAGAGTCAATTCTCTCTTAACTCTCAATTCGCTTTATTCACGTTGTTAGATCATATACATATAGCTTATACGTCTGGTTAGATATAGACATGCAGTTTGCACCAGGTTATACAGTTTTATACCCAAACTAGGATCTAAACACACACCCACTAGTTTCCTCTGACACGCCCTGAGTGGTCACAGAATATAAAGGCTAATACCCGAAAAGGAGAGCTGACGCTGGCCAGGCGTTCCATTCTCTCTCTCTCTCTCGACGTCGTCTCTACGTCCCTGACGTAGGTTCTTCCACTTCCGCGATGGTTGGACTCC